>NW_027412088.1:13382500-13982500 GCF_047663935.1 Musca autumnalis | reverse complement strand
TGACCGAAAGTTGGCGAAATTTTCCTTTTGGCCTCTTAGTATACTCATCAAGGGTTCTCATATCCAAAAGAAATTTTCCACCCCCCAGACTTTGAGGTCCATTTTGTGTCACAATGTTATTGTTTAAAAATAAAAATATATATATTGAACGGCTTCACCAACAATTCACGTGTCCTTTGAAGTGGAATTAATTATATCGTGATTTTTAATGCATTGCTGAAAGCCGTTGAAACTTTGTTGCTTATTCTCTTTTCTGATATGTGTTGATCATATGTGCTGTGCGTGTCCGATGCTATTTTATTATAGCAAAAATATCAAATAGCATCAGCATCGCTAGCAATATTTTTGTGAAATTTGTTGCTACATGTTGCCGTTGTTCATTGTTGCTAAACATATTTCGAAGAAATTTTTGCAGGCAAAGCTGCAAATATTCGCTGCTTTTGCTAATATTGCGTTAGCATTTTAAACCCTGGTTTTATGTGTTTCATTTTCGTTTACTTTTGAATAAGAAAATTCGATCTCTATTATGGCTAATCCTGCAGTCATTAGAAACACGAAATGCGAAAAAGTAGAGGGAAGAATCTTATTTTCCAAACATATAAAATGAAGCAAGTAAGAAAGTATCAGTTGGTTTTGTTGACAATATTTATCGTCAGCCTATCACAGTAAAAGTCTTCGACCTATTGGCAGAACCAACAGTGACAACAAAATCAAAAATTATCCTTCACTAGCAGACCCCGGTCCGCGTTGCTGAACCATCATAATGAGTTTTAATGACATCTTTTTATGGACTTTGTGCTTGACAATTTAAAAATAGGTATTTTCTACCTCATTTCTTCGGTCCATTGTCAAATCGAGGAGGATTTTAAATTTACCAACAGGTTTTGTTTGTAACCTTTATTTTCACTTACGGACCGTCGGATTTTTTTCGCCCATTGATGCTGTTTATAATTTATTATCGTCCATGTAGCCTGTCTTTATCCTAAAGCGATCTAATTATAAAAGTTAAAAAAAAAAAATGATTACGTCGAATTTTCCCGCTTATTGAGACCTATATAAAAACATGAACCTATATTGACAGTTTTTGGTGGAGATGTTTTGAGATTACTGGGAACCTCAAATGTTAAATTACAGGTAGTTCGGTCAAAAAATTTAGCTACAATCCCCAAAATACCGATAATCGGGAGGTACCGCTATATGGGGGCTATATCACAATATGGACCTATGTTGACAATTTTTGGTGGAGATGTTTTGTGACCACTAGGAACCTCAACTGTCAAATTATAGGCAGTTCGGTGTAAAATTTTTGGTAAACTCCGCAAAATACGGAAAATCGGGAGGTACCGCTATATGGGGGCTATACCAAAACATGCACAAATGTTGAAAATTTTTGGTGCATATATTTTGTGACCACTAGGAACATCGACTGTCAAATTACAGGCAGTTCATGTGGTAATACTCCTTCCTGTTGGCTGGTCCATTACCTGAGCGCAAACACACTCCCACACCCCGCACACACGCACAGTCAGTCGTGTACAAGATTTACACACATTCCTCTTGAGGTCCTAGTAAAATAATCGCAATAATAATAATAGCCAAAGTGAAAGGAAATTAAAGAAGAAGAATTTCCCGTCAACGACGGGCAGACGTCCCCTAGCCAACACTGCACTATAGCCTTGGCGATTTGGCTGCTCCATAATGGATTTGAAAACCTCAAGTATAAGTGAAATATCTGATCCATATATACCCTCAAGCAAATCAACGGATCTAATAAAGCCAAAGGATGCATTGGAAAAGGAAGTCATAAAGGCCAATCTTGAAGAGAATTTTCACTGCTACAACATTTTCATTAGTCGCATTACGATACGAATCGCGGTTTTCAAGCAAAATCGTGAAAACCTAAAAAAACCCTAAAAATGTGAACTTTGGGCGCGATTTACATGAAAATCCCTCTGGCGATTTTTTTTTTTTTTTGTTTTTTGATTTACTCATCTATGAACAACGTAGTTTCAGAATCCGCAAAAACTCCCAGGGGTAAGCACCTTTCATTTGAATTTAGTTAAGGCGCACCGTGATACCCGAAGGAGAGGACCGATATGTCCCATTATCTAACTTGATCTAAGTTTCGACAAAATATTGCGAGGTACACAGTTTGAAACACGTTGATTTGTTCGAGAGTTATGGTGTACACTAGCCTGACAGACATACCGATAGGGCTAAATCGACTGCAAATTGTCTGAAACGGATTTCGCCCAAACGAACTATAGATCCGATTGTTGGAGGTCTAATAATGAGCAGTTTCGGATAGTGGCTGCAACTGCTGCAACTTGGGGATGAAACCAGGTTGTGCGAGGGATCAACTGTTCCACATATCAACCCTGCAAAAATCCTCATTACAAACCTCCTTTCCCACCCATTATTTTAACAAGGGCATGTCGCGTGAAATATCTGGTTATTTTGTAACCACTGAAATAGGTAGATGGTAACCACTGAAATAAGTAGATACTGAGTAGATTCTGACTACTTATTTCAGTGGTTACAAAATAACCAGATATTTCGCGCGACATGCCTTTGTTAAAATAATGGGTGGGAAAGGAGGTTTGTAATGAGGATTTTTGCAGGGTTGATATGTGGAACAGTTGATCCCTCGCACAACCTGGTTTCATCCCCAAGTTGCAGCAGTTGCAGCCACTATCCGAAACTGCTCATTATTAGACCTCCAACAATCGGATCTATAGTTCGTTTGGGCGAAATCCGTTTCAGACAATTTGCAGTCGATTTAGCCCTATCAGTATGTCTGTCAGGCTAGTGTACACCATAACTCTCGAACAAATCAACGTGTTTCAAACTGTGTACCTCGCAATATTTTGTCGAAACTTAGATCAAGTTAGATAATAGGACATATCGGTCCTCTCCTTCGGGTATCACGGTGCGCCTTAACTAAATTCAAATGAAAGGTGCTTACCCCTGGGAAGTTTTTGCGGATTCTGAAACTACGTTGTTCATAGATGAGTAAATCAAAAAACAAAAAAAAAAAAAATCGCCAGAGGGATTTTCATGTAAATCGCGCCCAAAGTTCACATTTTTAGGGTTTTTTTAGGTTTTCACGATTTTGCTTGAAAACCGCGATTCGTATCGTAATGCGACTAATGAAAATGTTGTAGCAGTGAAAATTCTCTTCAAGATTGGCCTTTATGACTTTTTCCTAGGATTTACCATTTTTGAGATATTGAAGTTCAAATTGGGACAATGGACTGACTATATCGTCTCCTTATAAAACAATGTCATGCACAGAGCGCCTTAAGCGCGGCTTATGAATGGTTTGAGGATGTTTTTGAAATGTTCATCGAAGGTAGTTTGTTTGGTAGTTCGTTGGTAAGTCCATGCTTCCTGATATAATGGCCCAAAGAGGAACCTGTTTCTGTCACTTCTTTGACGTACCTTATCCCAGAAATGTCAACACTTGTTTGCAACAAGGGACAACACATGATCCACTGTAGTCGACGCCACTGCCATCCCATCTTGAAGTTAGACATCTAACCCTATAGTCATCCGTAATAAGGCCCACAGTGATTTTCATCCCTAACATAAGGGAGGAAATAGTTCTACTTTGAGAAATCGTAGCCTAAATTGTTTTGCATTTCCTGCATCCCGGTTCCATAAGTCATCCGCGTTGCATTTTTTGAAGGTAAATCTGACATAGTTTGCTTATGTAGAGTCACCTTGAGCTTCACCTTTTATACCCTCAGCATTTATGCTAACGATGGTATGTACACTTTCATACGGACAAAATGTGCCTCATCGAAATAATGGTTTTAGACCCCAAGTATATTTGGACGAAATGTGTTTCAGACAATTTGGAGTCGATTGGGCAATGTCCGTCCGTCTGTCTGGCTGGCTGGAGCGCACGATAACTCTCGAACGGATCAACCGATTCGATCCAAAATTTGGCTTTCGTAATATTTTGTCCAAACTTAGTTTAAGTTCGAAGATGGGCTATATCGGTCCACTCCTTCCTGTACCTCCCCCACAAAAGTTCGAAAATGCTCGGAAAATGTGTGTGCACGATAACTCTTGAAGGAAGTAACCGATATGACCCATACTTTGTATTCATTGCCCCCCCATACGACGGTACAAGTTTTATCAAGGCAAGTCCATACTTCCTGAGAAAATAGCCTCAAAGATGCAAAAAGCCCCTATAACACCGTGTGTAGAGGATGGAGCGCAAGATAACTCTCGAACGGATCTGCCGATTCGGTCCAAAATTTGGCCGTCGTAATATTTTGTCAAAACATAGTTATAATTCGAAGATAAGCCATATCAGTCCACTCCTTCAGGTACCTCCCCCACAAAAGTTCAAAAATGTTCGGAAAAATTGTGCGTATGATAACTCCTGAAGGGAGTAACCGATGTAATCCATACTTTGCACATCCTAATATATCTACCAGATATAGATCAGGTTCAAATATGGACTATATTTGTCTACTTCTTCTGGTACTTCTCACACACAATTTCGGATAAGTTCACTTTAAGACCTGCTCTCGAATCACTTTTATTTCTGTTGAAGCAACATGCATTCGCTGCCTCAATTACAACGGTAGAAGCTTTTTCAGGGGCAAGTCCATTCTTCTTGATAAAATTGCCCGAAAGGTGTAAAAACCTCGTAGCACCATATGTAGTCGCTGGAGAGCACTGATCAACCGATTTGGTCATATTGGCTTTCGTCATATTTTGTCCAAACTTAGTCTCAGTTCGAAGATTAGCAACAACTTCCGGTACTTCCCCCTCAATATTTAAAACATTTCACTAAAAATGCAGAATGGAATGCAAGATGTCTCTTGAACGGGGCAACCAATTTGTTCAAAACTTTGGATCTCCTAATATGTAGCCCATATTTAGTTTAACTTCCAAAATGACCGATATCGATTTTCTGGTCCAAAATTTATGCGATGACCCACTGAAATGACTAGTGGGCGCGATATCTATCAAAAATAAGATCAACTTTCGTAATGGACTATGCCGGTCCATTCCTTTAAGTACCTCCTCCGCAACACTTTTGAATTTTAATCCTAATCCACATTTTTGTCGGCAATTTCAAATGTCCAAAAAGGGCCACAAAATTCTGAAAAGACCCAAAATACATTCGATCTGTCCGTAAATGACAGTTTAAATTAGGATAGGCTGAGGGTATATCTCTGTCGGCAAAACCGACGGATACTTTTTTAATTGTTTTTATTTGAAGTTGTTTAGATTGAAGAGCTCACCAAACATGCAATTTTTTTTAAAGGGACAAATATCTTCAACGAAATTTGTAAGTTCTCATTCACAGAACTGTAAAACATCTCTCTCACTTTTGCTTGATAATTTACTTATCGAACAACATTCAGTATCTGTTTGATAATAATAACGTTTCTCACTACTCTGATTGTTAATTTATATTCTCCCGCCTTATCTGACAAGTGATTTTACAAATAATTTGCAGCGTGAACACTTTTGAAAATGTTTAGGCAGGCCCCTAATTTCATTTTTTTAAAAAATTTATATGGCTAGTGTTCAATGTAACATTACTGTGGTAGGCAGGTGTCATTTGCGTTGCATTCCATTCTATTACAACTCTTTATTGTTATTAACAATTTATGTGTAAAAGAATAAAAATGCCACATGATCTCAGTCTTATTAAAAGGTCATGTTGAATAATAAATTAAAAAGGACTTAAACTGATTACATTTCACATAGACTACACACAAATGTAAAGAAAACAGAAAAAATATACGAACCGAGCGTTGTGACTACAGATGCACATAGGGTAATAACAGAAAAACATATTGATATTGAATTGCAAAAATTGTGTAAGGTTCATTAGAAGTAAAGCAAATGAGGACGAACTATTTTAGTACAGAGTAATATTTATTTACCTCTCCACTATCATCTAAAGCACAAATAAAACAATATAGACTGACTCGAAATTTGTCGATATGGGTGGGATACTTAGAAGCTTAAATGCAAATGTCTCGAAATGTTATCTTGCAATTTCTGTTTTAAAAAAATAAACATATTTGCAATTTTTTTGATATGCATTTACGTGTGTCGTCACTTAGTTTAAATAACTAAAATTGTTGCAAGTTTATCTATTATTTAATAAATTAATTGAACCATAACAAAAAGCATTATCACATTTCACATGAAATTATTTATTCATGCTTGCATTGAATTATTATGGCATTTAATTAAGTCGATACATTTTGTTTAATCCATAAATACTAAACATTTTCAAATTTATATGTGACATACATACAGTGTTGCGCATATCAAAAGCAACAAATCCAGGATTTTGCATTATTTCAATTTTTCGATCGGTTACAATTTTTTAAAATGTAATATTTTGTGCCCAGTTGTTCTTTGTTATGTACAGAAGGCTTTCAACAAGTTGTTTCTGTACTTTATAGTTGGATGGGATAACAACAACAATATTGACTGATCCTCGAGAATGGGAAATGCAAAACAAAAGCAACAATAGAATATTATAAAAATTTTATTGTAGTCGGTGTTAATTAACTGTACTTTTGACTTAAATTTGTCTTTTGGAGCATTGCTGTGTAATTTTAGAAAGAATTTGCATTGTTATCCTAACAGGGTTGCCACTTTCTACCACTTTTCCCATGGTATGGGGAAATATCAAAATACCCTCAAATTAAAAATTTTTCCCTCATATAAAAATTAAAATTTTAAAATGTTCATTCAGAAAGTGGATTAAAATCAACCATTCTTATGTTTGCCGTGTAATAAAAACGCTAAACAACCGAATATTGGTAAACACAATACATCCTGTTGTAAACCCCTTGAGGCCATCGGCACATTGTGGCTAAAAACGTTGGGGAAACTTCAAAAATAATGCGAATAGGAACTTCCAAGAATTAGTTGGGTATCTTATTTACGATATATGGGCCAGGGTACTTCGCAGAAGAAGTTTTGCAAACAATTTGAAAAGTTATACACTGGCCAAGAAACCATTGTCATACCCAAAGGGAAGACAATTTGGGAAACACTTGTAGAAAATGCAATATTTTATATGGTTTAAACGCACAATATGATTTTTTTATTTAATTTTTATTAAATTATACTTTAATATAAGATTTAATAACAAAAAATATAAAAAACTTGAATTATTCAGCCATATTATGACATTTTACCCATTGTTGGTTGAAACAATGGGTTCTTGACCGTTGGGTAGTTTGAGTTGGGGGCTGTGTAGCTTTTCAAATCGTTTTCAAAACTTCTTTTGCGAAGTACTCTGGGCCATATATCGGAAATAAGAGCCCCAACTAATTCTTGGAAGTTCCTATTCGCATTATTTTTGAAGTTTCCCCGACGTTTTTAGCCACAATGTGCCGATGCCCTCAAGGGGTTTACAACAGGATGTATTGTGTTTACCAATATTCGGTTGTTTAACGTTTTTATTACACGGCAAACATAGGAATGGTTGATTTTAATCCACTTTCCAATGAACATTTTAAAATTTTAATTTTAATATGAGGGAAAAATTTTTAATTTGAGGGTATTTTGATATTTCCCCATACCCTGGGAAATGTGGTAGAAAGTGGCAACCCTATTAGGATAAGAAATGCAAATTCTTTCTAAAATTACACAGCCATGCTCCAAAAGACAAATTTAAGTCAAAAGTACAGTTAATTAACACCGACTACAATAAAATTTTTATAATATTCTATTGTTGCTTTTGTTTTGCATTTCCCATTCTCGAGGATCAGTCAATATTGTTGTTGTTGTGATTACATCCAACTACAAAGTACAGAAACAACTTGCTGAAAGTTCTCTGTACATAACAAAGAATAACTGGGCACAAAATATTACATCTTACAAAATTGTAACCGATCCAAAAATTTAAATAATGCAAAATCCTGGATTTGTTGCTTTTGATATGCGCAACACTATATGTCACATATTATTATTTACACACACATACTCGGTTGTGCATACAAATTTCTTCTTCACATGATTTGATTTAATTGTCAAGTGTTTAAGCATAAAAATGTGGTTGTTTGGCATTTAAATGATTACAAATCAAGTTTAGTAAAATGTGAGTCAAGTTTAATTTAATGTAAACCCCTTTCCTCATTGTCTACCTATGTATGCCTATCATTTACATTTCGCCTAACAAGTTCATCTGGCTAAACAAACAAAACCACAAATCATAAGATTTCCATTGATTTCCTCAAAACGCATTGACTTGCCTCCAAAACGTCTCTATCCGTCAGTCTGCCAGTAAGACAAGACGTTCTCGCACAGATAGCTTTATGATAATGAAGACATTACCGAGCATATTGAAATTCATAGCTTTCAAAGGTCATTGGGGAATAGATGTGTGTGGTAATAATAAAGAGCAGAACTACATTAGTGGAGAACTCGGGCAAGTGGTATGTTTACAGATACAATAAAAATACATTTGCTTGGTAAACAGCACACAGACACAGGCATGTCATATAGTATCGAAAATTTACATATGCTTGTGTGAATCATGTTTTTATGTTTGTAAGAATGTTGAGCATTTGTATATTTTTATTAAAGCTCCTTGGAGAGATATTCTCAATGTTGCAAATAATCATACAAATGTCGAAGATATCAACACATAATATTAACACATTTTTGTGTTTAATCTATACACAATATGGGTAGGAAGAGGCCACCGAGTATATGAATATGGAACCAATATTTCATGGTTTTACAAATTATTGCCATTTTAAATTGTATATATTTTTATGCCAAAATTGACAAGTAAAAAAGTATCAGTCGACTTTGCCGACAAAGATTTTCCCTCGCCTGTTGAATTGAAACACTTTTTTTCCAAAAAAAAATCTTATGTTGTTAGGGGGTTTCCAGACTTTTGGGCGTATGAACTTGCCAACAAGGTGGTGCGCACGACAACTCCCGCACCGAATACTGCGTTGGTCCACACTTTGTATATCGCAATATTTCTTCGAATGTTAGATGAAATTCGAAGATGGTGTCTATAGGTCCACTCCTTCCGGTACCTCCTCCACAAATGTTCGAAAATATTCTCTAAAATTTTAATCTCAATATCTCATAAATGGAGCAACCGATTGGGTCCAAACTTTGGATCTCGAAATATTTTGTCCAATCTTAGTTTATGTTCAGAAGTGGGTCCTATCGGTCCATACCATAGGGTACCACCCACACAAATGAGCAACATTTTTGTTTAAGTGCGGTTAAGAGTCTGTGCGAGAATCCTGTAGAAATTTTTACCGAAGGTACTCCTAGTATTCATGTTTACAACGATATTGTATTTTTCGTGGACAAGTCCATGTTTCCTGATCTTTATCCTAATCCATATCTTTGTCGGCAATTTCGTACACCCAAAATTCTGAAGACCCCCTAAATACATACATTTTTTGGGAAAAAGGTTGAGTAAGGTTATACATATGATACTTTTTTACTTGTTTTGATTGGAACTCCCATCCCCTAATTGTTTTCCATTTGACCCAAAAACCTTATATATGAAATTTTATGAAGATCGATTAAGGCTGACCGTGGCAACCAAGCGATCTTTGTTTCCATAGTAACTTGTTTGTGGCCAAAAGTTCATTCATTTTTGTGGCTAAAAACGAATCCTTTAAAAAATTGGCAAAATCGGATCGGATTTTGATATAGCTCCGATATACCGATTTAGGCATTTAGCTATATCGAAATCTGATCTAATTTTCAAATTTTTTTGAAAATCGGATTTATACGACTTCGATATTCCACATCAACGCAGGCAGATCGCCCATAGATCTATCAAGGAATGTTTCTCTCACACACATCAACATGTACAGCTTTCCACAAGAACCCATTAGGGTGGTTCTAAAAAACCGATGTTGGGTTTTTTTATGCGGCACCCCCCTAAAGTGTTTAGTTTTGTTAGATTTTAAGATTGCCAAAGTTTGAGTACAATCGGAATATGTTAACACGTGCCACTGGGGGGCTTCAAAGTTGCCATGGGCCTTATATATAGCTAACTTTAAAATCCGACCCGATTTCAAAATTTGTTGTAGGATTACTTGTTTAGCCACAGAAATGAACTGGTAAATTTTTTCAGCGATTGGACAATAAATGTGGTCTGTAGGTCGATTTGGTGAAGGTCCCAGTGGTACGTGTTAACATATTCCGATTGTGCTCAAGCTTTGGCAATCTTAAAATGTAACAAAACTAAAAACTTTAGGGGGTGCCCCATAAAAAAATCCGACATTGATTTTTTCCCTTTGGGTTAAAACTAGTCTAGTACCCATGCTTCGATCCCACACGATAGCTCGGGAGTAGTAATGTCTCGAAGGGCTCGATGTTTATGGATTGGCGAGATTTGGTTTTATTTCTAAAACTGCTTACTGGACCGGAAAAGAATCAGTTGATTAATATTATACCATAGGTAAAGAAAAGAATAGACACCAAAAACTTTAATTTTCTGTTCCTAACAGATGTCACACAAAGTGATGTTGAGGCTAGTCGTCTAATTCACGCCTAACAGGGGCTAGTGAAATCACTCGACTTCGAAGACACTTTAATCGTTTTTCTACAATTTTGCTCCTATCTTTATAATTTTTTTCAATTTCATCGTGTATTCTACAAGTTAACCCACTTAGCGCCGAGAATTTTTTGCGAGAAAACTTAAAATTTTATATGAAAATTACATTTTTGAGGCTTTTTATGTATTTTTCTCTACAGCGCACACTGGTCCAAACCATTGATCTAGAGGCGCGAAAGTCAAAAAATCAAAGTATGAAATTGCGAAATGTTTTCCATTGTATCGATTACAGACACTCTGCTGATTAAAAATTTGTTTTTACTTTTGTTGTTGTTGTAAATATTCATTCAGTTATTCACTGTCAAGTGCAAGAAATTTTGATGCATCAGATTTTAACAAAATTGTTGCTAAAAACCTGATTTCATATTTGTTTAATTGTTAAATAAATTCGTAATAAAACTAAGCAAAGTTTATTTTTTATTGATAGGGAAGGGTGTAAGTTAAATTTAAGAAAAAAATGGGCCTGAAGTTACATATTTTTATAGAAATAAATTTTCAAAAATTATTATTTTTTTATGTTTTTAGAGCAATATACTTTTGTTGAATGGAGCGTAACTACAAAGGTCCTATAACGTTCAGTGCAATTTTAATTATTAATTTAATTTTAATAATTAACTTGGACTTCCTAGATTCCGAATGAACCCAATTTACCTGCAAATAGCTGCAAATCTTGCTGATAAATGGTATTGAAAAATAGCCTAAATCCTCAAAATAGCCAAAATCTATCGTTACAGTTGTATGGGGGCTATATCAAAATGTAGACTTATGTTCACAATTTTTGGTGGAGAAGATGTATAACCAACGAGAACATCCTATGCCAAAATTCAGCTTATTTGGTCCGAAAATGTAGACAAATTCCTAACAATACCGAATATTGGGAGGTACAGTTATATGGGGACAATATCAAAACGTAGACCTATGTCCACAATTTTTGGTGGAGAATGTTTGTGTCCACTGGGAACCGCAAATACCAAATGACACCTAATTTGGCCGGAAAATGTAGCTTTAAACCCCCAAAATACTGAAAATCGGGAGGTACCTTAAAAGGGGCCTATACCCAAACGTGGACCTATGTCCACAAATTTTGGTGGAATGGTTTAGTGATCACTAGAAACTCCAAGTACCAAATTACAACTAATTTGGAAGGAAATGGTGGCTTAAATCCTCAAAATACCGAATATCAGGAGGTACCGTTATACGAGTATGGGGGCTATACCAAAATATTAGCCGATGTTGTTCATATTTAGTCCATTATTACCCACGGACACATACTACGTTTGTGCAAAATTTCAGAAAGATGTCTCCATTCGTTTCCAAGTTATTAATTTCGCGCCGCCAGATCAGTGATTCGGACCACTGTGCAGCGTATAGTTTTCCTGTAATCGGGCCTTCTTTTAAAAATTCCGAAAACTTGGAAAGGTAATATAGGTGTATTCATACATGCCAATCCCTTGATTTTGATGGGCAAAATACTCTTACTATATTCCTAACAAATCCCTGAATTTATTTGAATGTATCATTTGATTAAATTTATATGGCATATTTAAATTTTTCATTAAAAGTCGAAAATTACAAAAAAGTCGATTTTTTTGAAATGCTTGCGTTATAGGCAAAATGCGAGAAAATGCATTGGCCAAATTAAACTTTATAAGCGTGGAATGAAAAATAATGGACAATACTAAAACAAAATGCAAAAAACCGCACAAAAAATATGCGAAAATACCCGAGTTTTATGCCAATTTTTGCAACCAATTTTTGTGGCGTTTAAACGATCAGTGGCTTTAAGTGGGTTAACCAAAAGATCCTTTTCGGTGAATAATCTTTATAAATAAAAATCAAATGTCGTTCGTTGGTAATGGAATCAGATGAGAACAACTGGACCGATTTGGATAATTCTTATTTAGAGTTGGGCAATCTAGTTCCTGGAGCGGATCAATCTTTCTGGTTACTTTTCATAAAAGGAACTAGTGCCTTTATATACGAGGGCGGTTCGGAAACTTCTTAGCCTATCAACGAAAGAGAATAGTTAGGTTTTCAAAAATATTTTTATTTTTCAATATAATCTCCTGAAACTTCAATACACTTAGCCCAACGCTTTTCTAGCAATTCTATCCCTTGATTAAAATAGTTTTCCCTCAAGGTCTTCAAAATAGTGGTTTACAACTGTAATTGCATCTTAATTTGAGGTAAAACGCTTGCCAGCAAGGATTTTTTTTAGATTTGGGAACAAGTAAAAGTCACTGGGAGCTAATTCAGGAGAATAAGGTGGGTGGTCAAGCAACTCGTACTTTAATTCGTTGATTTTAGCCATTGTTAAAACACTCTTGTGCGCTGGTGCGTTGTCTTGATGAAAAATTATTTTTTTGTGTTGTAAGCCAGGACTTTTTTCTCGAATTTGTACATTTAATTGATCCAAAAGGTTGCAATAGTACTCTGAATTTATTGTTTTACCCTTTTGCAGATAGTCAATCAATAAAACACCTTTGAAGTGCCAAAAAACCGTTGCCATAACCTTACCAGCCGATTGAATTGTTTTTGCCTTCTTTGGGGCACTTCCTCCAGCTTCAGTACATTGTTTGGATTGTTCTTTTGTCTCTGGAGTATAGTGGTGGATCCATGTCTCATCAACAGTTATGAAACGACAGTATTAAAACGATCCAAACAAGCTTGAGAAATGTTCATTCTTATGCGTTTTTGATCGACTGTTAACAAATGCGGCACCCATCTTTCAGAAAACTTTTTCATCTGTAGTTCTTCATGCAAAATTAAATGGACTCGATCATTTGAGATGCCCATGATATTAGCAATTTCACGCACTTTTATTCGTCGATCATTTAATACCATATCATGCACTTTGGCTACAATTTCTGTTGTTGTTGCTGTTTTTGGACGTCCACTACGTGGTTCATCTTCAATGCTTGTACGACCACGTTTAAATTCAGCAACCTGATTTTTTACTGTTGCATATGAAGGAGCACTTTCACCTAACACATTCACCATATCACAATGAATTTCTTGTCCCGATAAACCTTTTTTTGTAAATATTTAATGACAGCATGCATTTCTAATTTTTCCATCGTAAAAAATTGCGGATGCGTCTTTTTTGAACACCTGTTTCTATATGAAGGAGTTGCCAGATCGAAACAAAATTTAACATGTGTTCATAACAGAGATGGAAGTTTCCAGAACACTTAACTTTTTTCTGTTTATACCGAACTGCCCTCGTAGTTCCAAATAGTTCCGAGAGCGATATAGTTCAATGAATCTTTCTCTTTCACCGTTCTTTCTGTTTCCTTCGTTCCAAGTAGTTCCGAAACCGATGTACTTTAATGATTCTTCCTCTCTTTCGTCGTTATTTTTATTTGCTTAGTTCCAAATAGTTCCGATAGTGAAGTAGTTTAACGAATCTTTCTCTTTCTTTTTATTTTCATCTTTTGGTGGATAAATTGACATTAAAACAAGTAACCTGCAGCGATGTGATGAGGATGTGATTTACGTTTATTTGTTCATTTAACAATGTGGTCGCATCTGAATGATGAGGGAATCGAACGTGAAAGATAAGTGAGTGTAAAATTGAATTAAAAAAATGAATTATACAATTGAAAGGAATTATATGCATGACTGAAACAATAGGAACTATAAAAATGCAAGAGCCGGATATAGTTCCAATAGGAATAGGGCGGGGTACTTCCCGCCGTCATAACCCAACTTAGTTTTTTATGGAACGAAAATTTAACTGCGCTCACTTTTTTAAATTTTCATTTCAATTTAAAGTTTTTTTTTGCAAAAACTATTAAACCTATAATCCTAAAATTGTCAGGGAATGTACACGGATGGCCACCGAAAACAGGCTACATATTTTATTGAATTCCTGAGGGGCGGGGTACCTCCCCTATGCGAATTAATCTACAATGTAGTACTTCGTTGGGGCCTAAAAACCCGACCTCGCCTGTTTTTTAAATGTTATATATCCAGTACTACTCAACCGATTTCCATCAAATTTGCAGCAAAAGTTTAGTGTTTGCCGTTGTTATGTACATTTTATGAATTTCGGAGGATGTGGGGTACCTTC
The DNA here is from genome assembly GCF_047663935.1 of Musca autumnalis. Lineage (NCBI taxonomy): Eukaryota > Metazoa > Arthropoda > Insecta > Diptera > Muscidae > Musca > Musca autumnalis. Next base: position 13,967,834 of record NW_027412088.1, on the reverse strand, counting down.
CCCACGCCTTTCTTTTTAACGCTATATGTATTAGTCAAACTTATGATTATATCGGATTATATATCGACACCTCCAAATAATAGTATGCTAAGTCTAAAAAGTGAGTTTTGCTGGAGAAGCTCTCAAAGTGTGGAAATTTTTTTGAACTTCAGTACTATGCTAAGTCTATATTTGTTTATAACTTCTGTTCGGATTGACCGACCATTACCAAAATTTGACAGAATTTAAATTAAAGGACGTTCGACACCTCTAAATAATAGTTTGCTAATTCTGAACAGTGAGTTTTGCGGGACAAGCTAAAAAATCGCTAAAACTTTGGAAATTTCTTAGACCTTCAGTACTATGCTAAGTAAATATTTGTTTATAACTTCTGTTCGGATTGTCCGATTATTACCAAAATTTGACAGAATTTAAGTGAAAGGACGTTAAATATAAAAATGTAAAGAACTTGAAAACATGCTAAGTCGACTTAGCTTGGAGGCGTCGATATGATTATAAGTTTTATTTCAGCATACATTTTGGGAGGCAATGGGGTAGTGTGTAAGGTACATATTTGGAGCCAAAATACCGGACCACGCCCACTTTTTTAAATAGGTTACATCTTGAAAACTGATGACAACGCCAACTCTTTTCAATACATTATTTTTCCAAAACTTGCTTACTTAGCTGGCCCATTACAGAAGATTTGTTCCATAGACCAAACTAAGAAAAGATCTCCAATTTTCTCTGTTTAGTGCTTCGCTTTTTGGAGTACCGCGCCTTGTCATCTCTTCATCCACTTCTTTGCGCCATCTATTCTTTGGCCAGCCAATTCTGCGTCCACCGCCATGTGGCTCGAATTTATACGCCTTTTTAGTGGGTTCATCATCGCTCATTCTTATTATATGGCCTAGCCAACGCAATCGCTGCATCTCGATACGTTTAACTATATTGATGTCGTTGTATAGCAGATACAAATCGTGGTTCATACGACGTCGATATTCACCGTCAACGCAGATCGGTCCATAGATCTTTCGAAGAATTTTTCTCTCAAACACACCAAGCACTGCCATGTCTGCTTGCGCAAGTACCCAGGATTCTGAACCATACATCAGGACGGGTAGTATCAGTGTTATTTTTGTTTCACGAGTTGTGGTTTTGTTTTTAAAGAGTTTACATAAGCCAAAGTAGCATCTGTTGGCCAATACAATTCTTATTTTTATTTCACAACTGATGTCGTTTGCTGTGTTAACGGCGGTGCCGAGGTATACGAAGTCTTTTACTACCTCATAATTATAGGAACCAACTTCAACAGTTGGTCCGATCTCAATGGACGCATTGCGCGTCGACACCATCAGCGTGGTCTTCTCGCCGTTTACCGCCAGACCCACTTTAGCAAAAACCTTTGATCGTAGCGGGCTGTCGAAGGCTGCTTTTTATATATATACATTCAATACCATTTTCTGGGATTGGATCTGTGGTATCTTCGTCGACTTCGCTACTATTGGGTACCAACAGTTTGGAAAATGCTCTTTCCATATCCTTAGCACAATATCTGTATCAGTTACCAAATTACCTTGCTGGTCTCTACAGGAGAATGTGCCAGTTCCAAAGCCATCAGTTTGATGTTTCGCTCTTTGGTAGAATTTTCGGACCTCATTCTGCCTCCTGTACATCTCGATTTGTTCACACAAATTTCCATTTCTCTCTTTTTCGTGCGGAAAAGACGTTTATCCTCTCTTCTTTTCTCCCGATATCTCTCTCGTGCGCTATGCGTTGCTACTGGTTCTAAAGTAGCCCTATATGCCGCATTTTTCTCTTCGGTAGCAGCACGACACTCCTGGTCATACCTTTGATTTCTTGGTGGAGGTCTCTGTTATCCAAGTACTGATTTTGCGACTGTTTGCATGGAGAGGGCAATGTTTTGTCATTGTCCTGATATGTTATCGGGACGAAGAGTGCTTTGATTAAGCAGTTGGACCAGTAGAGTGGAATATGCTGTGGCTATCTGTTGTGATTGCATCTTACCGATGTCCAACTTCCGTGTTGTGTCTGTTCACACTTTGTTTGCTACGTTTAATCTGGTACGTACCTTTGATGCAACAAGGTAGTGGTCCCTGTCTATGTTTGCACCTCTGAACGATCGTACATCCAACATGCTTGATGCATGTCTTCCATCAATCACAACCTGATCAATTTGATTTCTTGTTTTCTGATCTGGAGACAGTCAGATGCCCTTATGAATATCGAGATGCTTAAATCTGGTACTGCTAACTACCATGTTTCTAGCAGCTGCAAAGTCTATCAGTCTCGTACCATTGTCAGATGTTTCACTGTGGAGACTGAATTTCCCCACTGTTGGGCCAAAGATATTCTCCTTTCCAATTTTGGCATTAAAATCGCCTAGAATGATTTAAATGTCATGGGCAGGGCAACGGTCATATGTTTCTTCTAAGCGCTCGTAAAATATATCTTTGGTCTGTTCGTCCTTTTCTTCAGTGGGAGCATGAGCGCAAATAAAGCTGATGTTGAAGAATTTAGCTTTTATTCGAATTGCAGCAAGTCTTTCATTCACTGGGGTGAAGCTGGATACCAGATGTTTTAGTCTCCGACTAACTACGAATCCACAACCAAACTCATGCTTTACGTCATGGCAGCTATAATACAGTGCGTCACCTTTGGGTGTTGTTGTGACGCCTTTCCCAATCCATCGTATTTCCTGTATGGCAGTAATATCGGTCTTGTACTTTTCAAGTACGTCTGCCAATGCGAAGACTGCACCTTCTCTATAAAGAGTGCGAATATTCCAGGTGCAGATTCGCAGATCATGGTCCTTAAAACGTTTGCGGGGTTCGTCAAGGGATTTGTTTTCCTTTTCTTTCGTTTTTTTATAGTAGGCTGTTTTTTCTAGGGGAGGGTTACTAACCCGACGCCCAAACCCAAGTTTTTAACGTTCTTATGGGTGAACCCGCGGCACATGTTAGCTCACTACCTTTAACGGGTGTTAAAGGCAGTTCCCCAGGTGACACCACGGGGAGGTCAGTGTCCACTTGAGATGAAAGAGGGACCAAGATAAATCCTGGGCTTTGCCATGTTAAAACCGGTCAGGACCGTTGCTTGGTATCTTCCCTCCCCTACGTCACCCTTTTGAATACGAATTCCAAAACACAGGCATGGCATAAGGGAGGAATTCAGTTTTACTGGAAGTTTCTCTCAAAGAGCGTATTCAAACAAAAAATATTAAATATTTCTTCAGGCAACTAGTTGATATAGTACATCATCGTAATAATTTGTTAAAGTAGCTCAAAAAATGTTGTCGGACCAAACCCCTGCGTACGTCCTTGCTGCAGACCGTACCATTTCATCACCTCTGAACGCCCCTGAACGACTTTATCGTGTATCCTACAAGTTAAATTAACCAAAAGATCCTTTTCGGTGAATAATAACTTTATAAATTTTATTCATTAGTCTATGATTATATTTATTATTTCGCACAATATAATGCTGTGATAATAGCTTTAAAACAAAAGAATATCTCATCCAAAAACTTTCGTTGTTATGGAGCAACTATCATATTTACCGTTCTCCCCAAAAATATCATAAGTTTGCGTAGATTTTATCGCCAAGTTATTTAACATGACGTTTATGTTGATTTATTATCTGAAAATAGTAGCTATTCGCATTCTTTGTTAGATTTTCATTTAGATTACGAATAGACCCGCCGACGCACATTTCTCCCATAATATTTTATCAGCATTTTTGGGAATATTTTGTGGTTGTCATGTTTTTCCCTTTTCTTTTTCAAACAGGTGGTTTTATCGAAATGTTGGTCAGTGTGCTATGCTGGCGGGGTGGGACGACAATGTTACGAAAAATAAACACAAAACAAACTAGGTACATAAAATAAATAGTTTTGATAGCAGTTGTTGTTCGTTCAGTTGTTTTGCCACAACAACAACGGAGCAACAAGTTACAGTTTTGACTTTACTCATAAAATTCAAATCGACAATGAGGTTAAATTTAAATTAAAACGCTGCGAACGAAATTATCAAATCAAATTGAAATCGTCATTTGGTTTAGTGACGAGATTTTATGGCAGACATTTCGTCGAGTGATTGAACACTGGAATGTGTAACCGCACAATCTTATGATGACTTTTGTTTTTGTAACCCTTCTTAAATAGTGTAACAAAGTATTGGCAAATGTCTGAGAGATAAGCAACGCCTTGACAATTGATAGGGGATTTTATGATTTGTTTGATATTAAATTGTTTTATTTCAATTGCATTTATTTTTGTACTTAGTTTTTGATGATTCACACACGTTTCGATATGAAGTACATTATTGAATTAAAATAACAAAAAAATCACCTTTTAAACGCTTTGTAATTTATTCGGAATTTGGTTTTGTGTTATTCGATTTCCCGCGTTTAGTTGAAAACAAAGCGATTGTTTTGTTAATGTAATTAAAATTTGTTAAAACTAAAATACTCGTTTTATTTGATGTCCATATTTTAAGTTAGACGTCTGGCACGTTACTGAGAAGCGTCAACACACCATTGCTTGATTTTTCCAAAGTCACAACAGAATGCCAGAATAAAAACAAAACGAATAACCAGCAGTGGTTGGTGTGAAGTAAAGGGTCGAAGTCGACTTTGTAGTTCCCTGCAATATGAAAGAGTGAGCTGATATTCTAATTGATTTAATGACGAAACGGCTTAACCCGACATCTTGAAATGGTACATGATGGTCTGTAATAGAGGTGATGTATGATGGGATATTAGGAAATTCGTATTGTAATTTTATTTGATATTGAGCAATCGGAACGATCATTTGGCCTGCTTTTTTATATATTGGTCATAAATAGTAGTAAACGTCTTAAACCCTAAAATGTTTCCTAAGATGAATTAAATTCTTTATTGGTTTCAGATGCCTTAGGAGCGGGGCTTTTATATCGTACGCATCCATTTCATGCTTGTTCGACATGAGGCTATTGTGACTCGGTTAACTGAAATGTGAAAGTTGTAAAACCGTCAGCGGCCAACTACAGCTGATTCTCAAATTATGGAATATGACTGCTAGAACTCCCCTAAGGATGTATTTCCTCGATCGTATGTTGAGAAAGGAACTATTTCACACCAGAGTTATCCAAAGGAGTGGCCCTAAATATCGCGACTCATATCTCTCATACCTCTGGATTGGCCTCCCCTAGCAAAACAAAACATCATGTTGTAGGCGTGATCACAACGATTAACCGTTACTAAAATTTCAACACGACCCGAGAAGTGACTGAAGTAGCCTTAAAGTGATTTAAATTTAAACACTCTTCGGAAGTGAAACCTAATGGAATTGACATATAATACATCTTTGAACTGAATCTAATTTTTGGTGTCATTCCTTTCTGTAGTTATTGTGCCAACCAGCCATTTAAGTTGACTACTGTTTGACCACAAAAAATGTATATAGTTGTAATCGGAATTCTTCGATGAAAATTTCAAAACAATCTTCGCTCGTAAACTGCACTTAAGGAAAAATGTTGAACTTTTGCGAGGGAGGTACCGGAAGAAGATGTCCGATATACATAGACTTCTTTGGAACATGATGTACGTTTGGAATAAATTCTACAACGTGCAAAATTTCAATCAAATCGAATTCTCACTACGTAAATTATTGTGCTCATCAGTTGTTGTTGTAGCAATGTGGTTTCTTTGTGCATACATACACATGAATTGGCTGCGTCCATAAAGAATCGGAAAACAGGTGAGTAGTGTGTTTAGCATGGTAGTTAAACAAATGCAACGTATCGTGAAATCCCAGCCCACAAGTATGGCATATTCTAGGTGTCGTGCTGTCAAATCCGGTCCACTTTGAATTGAGGTTGTAGTTGTTGTAGCGGCATGAAACCTACGTCGATGCATACGTTTAATGCTGGATTGATAGCCGCTGGCCGAAATATTTTGGTTTCGGGTCAATCCGGTACGAAAGAACTCCCTACCGTGGGATTGTCAATTTGAGGGATCAGAGTCTGCCAAAGATCCAAAAATGAAAATGCAATCGGTTTCCGAGATATGAAACATAAACTAAGGTTTTTGGAACAAATGGAAAAAAATTGTTGTCGTTTTTTTGGGCCGCCCTATGTATGCGTTTTCAAAAGAACCAAGTTGTAAGCGAAAAATTAAGAATCGTTGAACGATTAAAGTAAATGGAGAACTATGAACTAGATTACTGAACTAGTTCAGTTAAAAAAAAGCTGAACTATATGAACTAGATCTTTCAACTGAACTAGATTTTACAACTCTAAACCACACTATCAAAACAAAGCACATGTGCTTTTATTCGAGTGGCATAGAAAACAAGTAAAAAAGTATCAGTCGGCTTTGCTGACAGAGATATACCCTCAGCCTACGTGGATTGGAACTTTCATCTACGAAAAGATCGAATGTATTTAGGGTCTTTTGAGAATTTTGTGACACTTTTTGGACATTTGAACTTGCCGACAAAAATGTGGATTAGGATTAAAGTTCAAAAGTTTTGCGGAGGAGGGAATGGACCGACATAGTGCATTACGAAAGTGGATCTTATTTTGGGAGTCATATCTTTTCTACAGATATCGCGCCCAGTAGTCATTTCAGTGGGTTATTGTACACCTGTTGGACGAGTATGCCAAGACGCATGGACTTGTCCACAGAAAACATAAATGACTGTAAACAGGACCACAAAAAACATTATCGGTATAAATTTGCAAAGGATCTCCGATCAGACCCTAAACTGCATTTGGACACTAACGTTGAACTTTTGTGGGGGAGGTATCCTAAGGAGAGGACCGATATGGGCCATTTTAGAAGTTAAACTAAGTTTGGATAAAATGTAACGAAGGCCAAATTTTGGACCAAATCGGTTTATCAGTTCGAGAGTTATTGTGCTCTCCACCTACTACATATGGTGCCATAGGGGTTTTTTTACAACTTTCGGGCTGTTTTCCTAAGAAGTATGGACTTGCCACTGAAAAAACTTTTACCGTTGTAATTGAGACAGCGATTGCAAGTTGCTTCAACAGAAATCAAAATTAGTCAAGAGCAAGTCTTAAAGTGAATTTATCCTAAATTTTGTGTGGGAGGTACCCGATGGAATGGGCGAATATAGTCCATATTCAAACCTGATCTATAGCTGGTAGATATATTAGGATGTGTAAAGTATGAACCAAATCGGTCACTCCCTTCAAGACTTATGGTGCGCACAATTTTTCCGAACATTTTGGAACTTTTGTGGGGGAGGTACCTGAAGGAGTGAACCGATATGGCTTATCTTCGAGCTTAAACTAAGTTTGGACAAAATATTGTGCAGGCCAAATTTTGGATCGAATCGGCAGATCCGTCCGAGAGTTATCTTGCGTTCCAACCACTACACACGGTGTCATAGGGGTTTTTTGAAACTTTCAGGCTATTTTCTCAGGAAGGTTTTGCCCCTGATGAAACTTGTACCGCCGCATGGGGGCCGTGAATACAAGTTGTTACAAGAAAAATCGAAACGATTCGAGAGCTGGTCCTAAACTGAACTTTTCCGAAATTTTGTGTGGGAGGCACCCGAAGGATTGGAGCGATTGAGTCCATATTGGAACCTCGTCTAAGTTTGGTAGAAATTTCACGATGAGCAAAGTATGGATCAAATTGGTTACTCCCTTCAAGAATTATCATGCGCACAAATTTTCCAAACATTTTCGAGGTACCGGAAGGAGTGGACCGATATAACCCATCTTCGAACTTAAACTAAGTTTGGACAAAATATTGCGAAAGCCAAATTTTGGACCAACTCGGTTGACCCGTTCGAGAGTTATCGTGCGCACCAACCTCAATCGACTCCAAATTGTCTGAAACACATTTCGTCCAAACATACTTGGGGTATAAAACCATTATTTCGATGAGGCAAATTTTGCCCATACGAAAGTGTATATACCCTCGTTATCATAAATGCTAAGGATATAAAAAGAGTTTCACTCTCTACTTGAAATGGAGCGAGCACTTCGGAGCTCCGGTTTAACCCACTTAGCGCCGAAATTTTTTTTCGCGAGAAAACATAAATTGTTTATGATAATTATATTTTTGAAATTTTTAAAGCATTTTTTTAAAAAAATAACTTTTTTCTCTAGAACGTATAGTTTTCCTGCAATCTGGCCTTCTTTTAAAAGTGCCAAAAACTTTGGAGGGTAATATAAGGTGTATCCTTATATGCCAATCCCTTGGGTTTTGATTGAGAAAATATTCTTTTTATATTCCTAACAAATCCTTCACTTTATATGATTCAAAAGTCGAAAATGACAAAAAAGTAGATTTTTTTGAATAGCTTGGGTTTTAGGTCAACTGCGTGGAAATGCATAGGTCAAATGAAGCTTTATAAGTGTGAAATGACAGATAACAGACAATACTATAATAAAATGTAAAAAAAAACACAAAAATATTCGAAAAAACAGAGTTTTACGTCAATTTTTGCAACTATTTTTCGTGGCGTTTAAACGTCCGGTGGCTTTATCTTGATTAATGAAAGCTAGTGTAAATGCGCTACGATAAGTTCAAAAAAGTAAGAATTGCTGAAGTCTTCCGGAATTTGTATGTCAACTTGAGTAAAGAAGAACATCTCCAATATTGTTATTAGAACTTGAAATAGGGCATACAATATAGCCACCTAAACAATTCAACATCGTCACATATCCTCTGTCGTTGTTGTCAAAATTCTCCCAGAGGATATTCTTCACTATAACAACCCAGCAAAAAAGAAAAAAATCATTAACAAATAATTGGTTTTTATAGTACTTTTAGGTAGTCGTAACTCTTACAAAACCCGTTATTTTAACAAGGGCATGCCGCTCATAATAACTAGTTCTTCTATAACCACTAGAATAACTAGTTATTATATGCCCACTAGAAGTTGAAAAATAAGCTAAAAAATATATGTTCTATTTTTAGAACAGTGGAGGTGGAATTTTGGGTGCCACCGTGGTGCAATGGTATGCACACCCGGTTTGCACACTGAAGGTTGTGTGTTTGATTCCCCGGCCAGGCAACATCAAATTTTCAACGGTGGCAAAATACGCCTCAGTGTAGTATTGGTGGAATTTCCTGAGTACTTCAGCCATGTAAATCTTCTCTACAAAGTGGTGTCTTAAGACACGCCGTTCGGACTCGACGATAAACAGTAGGTCCCATATCATTGGGCTAATATGAATGGGGGTGAACTCACTGATATGATGGAAGGCTCCCCCGTACCGTCTGGGATGTTTGTGCAATAAATATATAGGTATGTAGAGGTGGAATTTGTTTTCAATTTCAACACACTTCATATTTTTATTTTACTTAATTTTATTTTTCTCTCTTCTGATTTGTAGCCGAACACACGAATTATTAAGGGTTGTTTAAACGCTTACATGTGTATCACCAATTGTTCTTTATTTTGTCAACAAAAAACTCGCGTGTGGACGGTGAGCGTTGAACACACAACCCTCGGATATGTATTCGGACACACACGCTCTGTGCTACCGTACTAATTGCTTAGTAAGTAGTAAAGTAAGTAGTTATTTTTGTTTACATTACTTTGTAATGGGTTACATTATTATTAACGGATACGAATTTTTGCTGGGAAGAAACAATTGCAGTCTTTGTGTAGACTAACGGTCCAATAAAACCAGCCATTATAAATATTCGAAGGCTTTGTATGTTCCTAAATCTAATGATTGCTTGATTTGATTTTGTAATATCCGAACTGCAGTCCAGTTGGTTGTTAGGAAGTAAAAAGACTTTAATTTCGGCCGGGCCTAACTTTTTATATCCTCCACCACAAACTGCATTGAAGTGAATATGAACAATTAGGGTCCTTTCACTTACGAAAGTACTAAGCTCTTCCTCTTATTCCTTGCAGGGGCAGAATATCTTAACTGATAATATTTCCTTTAAAAGAGATCATATGGGGCGCCATCGTTGTTCTTTCCAAACATGAACGAATATTTACAATTTTCAGAATTAAGCTTTTTTATCCTCTTCTTCCTTGCGGTAGCATACTATCTTTACGGATAATATCCCCTTAAAAGAACAACACACAATATTAAATAATAACAATCTCGGTTCGAAAGATTGATAAAATTGTGCAATACAGGCAGGACCTAAACCATCAATTTGTATCGCATAGTTTTTTTTCTTGCGAGAAAGTTTCCTATGTTCTGGGAACACAAAATTCGAGTTAACAACCAATTCAGTAGAAAATGTGAATAAGATCTTCAAATAATCTTAAATAGGGCCTACCTTATATGGGTAGTAGGCTAAAACTTTCAAAATATCGAAAATCGGGAGGTTTTTTTCTGTGGGGCTACTTTAAGGGATGGACAAATTTCAAGTGGAAAGTTTTATACCCCCAACGAGGGGCTACATGAAGACGTGGACCTATTCTGACAAAGTTCAGGCGAACAATTTTAAACACCCAGCGAAGACTATAAATTTCAGCCATTTCGGAGTGATAACGAGGCTAAAACCTTCAAAATACCGAAAATCGGGAGGTACCCCTATATGGGGTATGGGGTACAAAAATTGGACTGATGTAGCCCAATTTTCTATACCAAACATTCCAAATTACAAAGCTCTATCTTAAAAATTGCTAGCTGCATCTTGATTTCAGCAGACGGACAGACGGACATTGTTATATCGACTTAGAATTTAATGCTGATCACGAATATATATACTAGGGTGGTTTTTTTTTTTTAAAAAAATCGATGTCGAATTGCTTTATGCGGCAAACCCCTTAAGTGTCTAGTTTTGTTAGATTTTAAGATTGTGAAAGTTTGAACACAATCGGAATATGTTAACACGTGCCACTGGGGCCTCAAAGTTTCCATAGTAATTTGAATGGGGCCAAAGGCGAATTTTCAAGAAATTGTCCTAAAGGCAATAGTTCATTGAAGTGGATAGAAATAAAATCCTAATAAAATTTATTTAAATCGGGATAAGATTTTCACAAAAATGCTTGTTTAGCCACAGAAATGAACTGGTAAATTTTTCTCTTCGATTGGACAATAAAATAAATTTGGTCTGTAGGTCGAGTTCGTGAAAATTCTGCTCCATACAAATTACTATGGAAACTTCGAGTCCCTAGTGGCACGTGTTAACATATTCCGATTCACATCGATTTTTTCCTTTTGAGTTAAAAGCAGCCTAATATATACTCTGTACTTAATTAACCTCCATATTATGGTGAAGGGTATAAAAATGTAAGAAACCGATATTTTGATAGTAAATTGTTACAAATCAAAGCAAAGAACACACAATACATTCACTTTATAGGGTAGCGCACAAAATAAAACAAAGCTAAAAATATGGCTAGGAAGTTATCAATCGCTGCAAAAACAATGCAACACAGTACATGTGTAAATAATAACAATAATAAAAAAATCAAATAATCAGAAAACGACGATTAACACGAAAGTGTAAAATGAAAAAGTGAAGTAATATATTAATCTATAATTATTTTATTAATACAAAAGTTTTGTAATATTATTAAATTACAAACTAAAAAGTTTTAACTGACCTTTTTATGCCCCCTTATGTTTGTCGTGCCATACAATAGCTGATAGTGAGTGACATGTAAGCGATAAGCTTGACATATAGCGATTGACTAAACTGCATTGCTATAGTTTCGTTGGAAATTAATTATGAAAGTGAAATGTTTACTTTTGTTTGACTTCTCATCACCATTATTAGTAGTGTAACGACATGTGGTGGTTGGTCATCTATTAAAGGCTTATCTTGTTCAAGAACTTTATTGCATTAAGATGCATCGCATCCAGTTAATGGTTAGCATGACGATCAATTACCACTGATTGTCACAGAATAGACAATATTTTAGAATCAAATGATTTGTAGCATATCCTCCGAATGAATCTTTAACGCGGCAAAGCCGTAGGAACCCATTACTTCTTTCGTCAACAAAATGCAAGAATGTTCGTATCGAGTACTGTTACCATTGAACACTTCAATAATAAAACAGCAAAAAAAAAATGAAGTGGTTAAGAATGTCACTTTATGCGATTTTGAAAAAAAAAACTTGTGCTCAATGGACGCCAAAGATAAGAGGCCAGATTATATCGCCATTATTTAGTAAACATTGAAACTAACTGTCGGACAGATGTTACTCCACATTCACTTGAAATTAAGACAATGATTGCATGTTTTACTACAGTATTTTTAATTTATATTTTGTCTTATATGAATTTCTTATTTAATTATATACATTTTCTCTGCTTTATATTTATTTATTTATACGAGTAATTGCGGATAACGGAAAAAGTCAATTCCAATAGCCACAAATAAAAACAAGAAACATTACCATTACATATTTATAATTGAATTGGCATTATCAAGCGCATTCAATAAAGTGGAAATCGATTGAATTATTAGTCGATTGCCAACAGATTGGTTGGATTCAGTCAGTCACAACTTGTTGGTCGTTTGTTGAGTTCGTCGTTTATTAAGTTGTGGGGAATTCTTTTAGTCATTCGGTTCTTGACTTGTTTGGTTACTCCAATGTTGTTTACAGCGTTGTGTGGCGGCCAAGGTTCATTTTAGACATTGACGCATGGGAATAATTATTGGTTGGTTATAAAAACAACATAATTCATATATTAATTTACAATATGGGAATTACATTAACACACTATAAAAAAATAAAGTGATCACATAAATAACCTCGATTACCATTTCACCTTCGACCAGATGTGTACCATAACCATAAGCTAAAAGCCACAAGATCGCAGGTCGATAATTATCACTTTTTGTTACATTAGACATTTTAAAGACTTGCTATAAGCAGAATACCTTGTTATGGTCTTCTATGGTCAGAAACCAACTCTACGGTCTTCTATACCCCGAACCCAGTACATAGAAGACGTTAAACAGAAAACGTTTTATAGATCTACGGTAACCAAAAGGCCTTTTAAGGTATTCTGTAAAAAGAAGATTTTATACGATGATAATAAACATAAAACTTCTATCTACAGAAGACTACTTGAAAGTTTTTTATAGACTTAAGAAAAGAGACTTTTTTCAAGGACTTCTATAGACAGACTGTTGAGAATATTCTATAGACACAATACCGCTTAAGGTATTCCGTAGACAGAAGACCTTTTAAAGGTCTTCCATAGACGGAAGACCTTTCGAAGATCTTCTATAAACACAAGACCTTTTAAAGTTTTTCTAGGTCTTTTAAAGGTTTTCTATAGACAAAGGACCTTTTGTCTTCTGTCTTCTGTCTTCTATAGACAGAGGCCACAGATAGAAGAGCTTTTGAAGGTATTGTATGGACAAAAGACCTTGTGAACGTCTTCTATAAACAGAAGAACTTTTAAAGGTTTTCTAGGTCTTTAAAAGGTTTTCTACAGACAGAAGACCTTTTGAGGGTCTTCTTTAGACAGAAGACCTTTCGAAGGATTTCCACAGATAGAAGACATTTTGATGGTCTTCCACAGATAGAAGAGCTTTTAAAGGTATTTTATGGACAGAAGGCCCGGGAGGTCTTCTATAAACAGAAGAATTTTTAAAGGTTTTCTATGGACAGAAGACCTTTTGAGGGTCATCAATAGACAGAAGGCCTTTCGAAGGTCTTCTATATACAGAAGACCTTTCGGAGGTCTTCTATATACAGAAGTCCTTTTGAAAGTCTTCCACAGATAGAAGACCTTTTGAAGGTCTTCTATATACAGAAGACCTTTTGAAGGTCTTCCACAGATAGAAGAGCTTTTGAAGGTATTTTATGGACAGTAGGCCTGAAGAAGGTCTTCTATAAACAGCAGACCTTTTAAAGGTTTTCTACAGACAGAAGACCTTTTGATGGTCTTCTATATACAGAAGACCTTTTGAAGGTCTTCCACAGATAGAAGAGCTTTTGAAGGTATTTTATGCACAGAAGGCCTAGAGAAGGTATTCTATAACCAGAAGACCTTTTAAAGGTTTTCTAAAGACAGAAGACCTTTTGAGGGTCTTCTATAAACAGAAGACCTTTCGAAGGTCTTCTATATACAGAAGGCCTTTTTAAGGTCCTCCACAGATAGAAGAGCTTTTGAAGGTATTTTATGGACAGACGAACTTTTAAAGGATTTCTAGGTCTTTTAAAGGTTCTCCAGAGACAGAAGACCTTTCGAAGGTCTTCCACAGATAGAAGATCTTTTGAAGGTCTTCCACAGATAGGATACCTTTTGAAGGTATTTTAGGGACAGAAGGCCTGGAGAAGGTCTTCTATAAACAGAAGAATTTTTAAAGGTTTTCTAGGTCTTTTAAAGGTTCTCTACAGACAGAAGACCTTTTGAGGGTCTTCTATAGACAGAAGACCTTTCGAAGCTCTTCTATAGACAGAAGACCTTTCGAAGGTCTTCTATAGACAGAAGACCTTTCGAAGGTCTTCTATAGACAGAAGACCTTTCGAAGGTCTTCTATATACAGAAGACCTTTTGAAGGTCTTCCACATATAGAAGAGCTTTTGAAGGTATTTTATGGACGGAAGGGCTATAAACAGAAAACCTTTTAAAGGTTTTCTAGGTCTTTTAAAGGTTTTCTATAGACAGAAAACCTTTTGAAGGTCTTTTATAGACAGAAGGCGTTTTGAAGGACTTTCATAGACAGAAAAACTTTTGAAGGTCTTTCACAGACAGAAGAACTTTTGAAGGCCTTATATGAACATTATACATTTTGAAGGTCTTCTGTAGATATAAGACTTTTTGACGGTCTTCCATACACAAAAGAGCGTTTAAAGGTCTTCAATAGACAGAAGACCTTTTGAAGGTCTTCATTAGACAGAAGGTCGTTTGCACTACTTTTATGGACAGAAGACCTTGTTAAATCCTTCTATAGACCGAATACCTTCGAAGGTCTTCTATAGACATAAGACATTTTGAAGGTCTTCTAAAGACAGAAGCCATTTTGAAGGTCTTCCAAGGACAGAGGACATTTCGAAGATTATCTAAAAACAGAAGTTCTTTTGAAGGTCCTTTGTAGACAGAGGACCTCTTGATGAACTTCTTTAGACAGAAGACCTTTTGAAGGACTTTAAGGTCTTCTATAGACAGAAGATCTTCAAAAGGTCTTCTATACACAAAAGACTTTTTGAATTACTTCTACAGGCAAAAGATCTGTCTTCTATAAACAAAATATCTTTTAAAGGTCAACTATAAGCAGAAGACCTTTTGAAGGTCTTTTAGAGATAGAGGACCTTTCGAAGGTCTTCTAGAGACAGCGGACCTTTTAAAGGTCTTCTATAGACAAAGGTTCTTTCGAAGATCTGATATAAACAGAAGACCTTTTGAAGGTCTTCTCTAAACCTTTTGACGGTGTTCTGTACACAAAATACCTTTCCAAGGTCTTCTATAGGCAGATGATCTTTTGAAGGGCTTCCATAGACAGAAGACCTTTTTAAGACCCTTTTAAGGTATTCCATAGACAGATGATCTTTTGAAGGGCCTCCATAGACAGAAGATCTTTTTAAGACCCTTTTAAGGTATTCTATAGACAAAAGACCTTTTGAAGGTCTTCTATAGACAGAGGCCCTTTCGAAGATCTTCTATAAGCAGAAGACCTTTTGAAGGTCTTCTAGAGACAGCGGACCTTTTAAAGGTCTTCTATAGACATAGGTTCTTTCGAAGATCTTATATACACAGAAGACCTTTTGAAGGTCTTATTTAGACAGAAGACCTTTTGAAGGTCTTCTTTAAACAGAAGACCTTTTGAAGGTCTTCTGTACACAAAAGACCTTTCGAAGGTCTTCTATAGGCAGATGATCTTTTGAAGTGCTTCCATAGACAGAAGACCTTTAGAAGGTCTTCTATAGACAGAAGATCTTTTACAGACAAAACCCCTTTTGATGGTGTTCCATACACTGAAGATCTTTGAAAGGTCTTCTAAGACAGAATACCTTTTAAAAGTCTCTTTTAGACAGAAGACCTATTGAAGGTCTTCTATACACAAAAGACCTTTACAAAGTCTTCTATAGGCAGAAGATCTTTTTAAGGTCTTCCATAGACAGAAGACCTTTTGAAGGTCTTCTATAGACAAAAGACCTTTTATAGGTCATTTATACACAGAAGACCTTTTGAAGGTCTTCCATAGACAGAAGTCCTTTAGAAGGTCCTCTATAGACAGAGGACCTTTCGCAGATCTTCTATAAAAAGAAGACCTTTGAAGGTCTTCTAGAGACAGCGGACCTTTTAAAGGTCTTCTATAGACATAGGTTGTTTCGAAGATCTTATATAAACAGAAGACCTTTTGAAGGTCTTCTTTAGACAGAAGACCTTTTGAAGGTCTTCTTTAAACAGAAGACCTTTTGACTGAAGATCTTCTATATTCAGAAGACCTTTTGATGGTGTTCCACAGACAGAAGATCTTTGAAAGGTCTTCTAAGACAGATGACCTTTTGTAGGTCTTCTATAGGGAGAAGACCCTTTCAAGGTCTTTTATCGACAGAAAACCTTTTTAAGATCTTCTATAGACAGATGCATTTTCGTAGGTCTTCTATAAGCAGAAGACCTTTTAAAGGTGCTCTATATGCAGTAGATCTTTTAGAGGACTTCTGTAGACAGAATACCTTTTGAATTTAAACAGAAGGCCTTTTAAAGGTCTTCTATAGACAGAAAGTCTTCTAGGTACAGACACTTTTTTAAGGTCTTCTATAGGCAGAAACTGACTTTTTTAAAGTTTTCTATAGACGGAAGCCTTTTTAAGATCTTTTTCTTATGGAGACCTCTTAATGTATTCTATACACAGAAATATTTTAAGGATTTTCCATAAACAGACGATCTTTTAAGGGTCTTCTATAGACAGAAGGCCTTCTATAGGCTGAAGACCTTGAAAGATCTAAAAGATTTCGTGAAGTAGTTCTGCGGCACCGAAGCAAAATTAGTGTATACCCGAGATGAAAGCGCCGACAAAATAGCCATATTTTTTCTACCATATTTTTTGTAACTTGCTATTTCGGGATGTCAATGAAAGGATTCTCTTCACGTTTGGGTACAAGCATGGCAATTTGTAATTGTATTCTCAATACATATTTTTTGAAACGAAATATTTTGACTTAATCGGAATTATGTTTTTGGATCGTACACATCTTTTAAATCTTGTGAAATCCTTTGCAGACAATGTGGAGTCGATTGAGCAGTGTCCATCCTACAGTTTGTCTATGTGGCTGCATCGTACGTTTGCAATATTACACATGGAACATTTCCTTCCAACAGAGATCAAATTCAATTTGGCTACATGGGTCCACCTCCCCCTGCAACTACGCCACCAAAAATTAAATCAAATTGCGTGTATTAACTTTTGCCTTCAAAATCCATTGAAATTTTACATTTGATTAAACCCATGACTTCCCACCACCTGAACGCCTCTAATCACCATCATCACACACATGAATGCCTCCATATTAAGTGAATACCTCCAAATTACGAGTGTGAAGTGTGATAATTAACATAATTAATAATTCCATGTAACAGTGGAAGCTCTTCACACACAAGAGCCACCCTTCTCGACATTAACAGCTCACAATCGTAACAGATGAGCTTCCATGAAAATTCCATTCCATTCAATTGTTGGCTGAACAAAATTTGATTTCATGATTTCAGGCAAATATTTAAATGGACAAAACGTCATAATTCACCATCCACTTTTCCGCAAAAAAAAAAAATATGCACAAGGACTGAGTCCGAAGAGCCATTATGCTATGATTGAACGTGATTTAGTCTGACAATTGCAGATTTGTTTGAGTGTTTTCGATTTATTTATTTTTTTATTTGTGCTTAAGAACAAATTTTGATTGACTGGTTGGAAATGGACTACAGCAACCGTGCAAAATGGGAAAATGTGTTGGATAGAATCATGCAATTTTTTTTTTGACAGCTCCTCCTCTATATTTTGGTGGGAGTGATGATTGTGACAGTTGTTATGATATTGGGTTTATTTGTCAATTTAGCACAAATATATATATTTTTACCAGATATGGCAATTTAGGTGTGGTAATGATGATGACTAAATTACATATGTATGCATGTACATATGTATGTTCGTTTATATCACCATTTATAGCGGTAGATAAAACGGTTTGATGGCTGAGGGGTAAATCAATTTATTCCAAGAAACAATTTGTGACACATGTATGGTGACGACATGACATAAAGCCCATTTATTATGGTCACAACCCTCAAGATAATAATAACTGTATTATTTCTATTATAATAAAATAATAATAATAATAATAAATGAACAATCATTTTACTAAGGAAAAGGTGGTATTCATAGGTGATTCTACTCTCGTAGCCAAATTTGTAAATGTCCAAGGGTAAATGTTTGAAATCCAAACCTCTAACCGGAAACCCAATGACGACTTATTGTATATGGTAAAAAACAACATTTGACGTTGTGTTTATCCTACAAAAATTTGAAAATACTTAATCGGGAAAACTTGAACCAAACGAGTTTAATCGTTTAATATTGATAAAAAGTAATGAGTAACTACTTTCTGTCCATTGTTGTAAGCCGAAAGAAGCAGTGTTATCAAGGATACACTTGTTGATCTTATCCCCATGGGAATTCAAGTTTGTTGTGATTCTTGACTTTTAGGAGGTCTCTGCCTACAAAAGATGTTCTAAATATCGTCGTCTGTTTACATACGATTTTAAAATGGCATTATGTTTATAGAAACCCTTTAAGATGCTGTTTGTCTATAAGATACCTTTAAATATATTCTCTGGATATATCTACGGTGACCAATATTTTTGGGTCAAAATAAAGTACCGCTACAAGGGGGCTATACCAAAACATTAGCCGATATTGCTCATATTCATCCAAAAATGATGCTACAGCATCCTCTGGTCAAATACAAAATCACTTAGATTTAAAAACTAGCAAAAGAGCGATTAACAAAAGAACGGTAGACGCCGGCTTATTCAGTCGACGAACAGCAAAAAAATACCTTTCATATCGACAAAAAAATAAGGGAGCCAGACTGGAATTCGCCAAGACCCATTTGAAATGGATTGTAAAAAATGGAGGACTGTGCTATTTTCCGATGAATCTATGTTTAATTTAAAGTATTCAGATGGTAAAAGGAGTGGACCAAATGGGCAACGGTTAAATCCTAAAAATTGCAAAGACACTGTAAAACATGGAGGTCGAACATAATGGTCTGGGATTTTTTTCTCGGGCCAAGGGATTGGACCAATTTATAAAATTAATGGAATATGGATCGTTTCAAGTATCGTAATGTATTAAAAGCCGCGATGTTGCCTTATGCCGAAGAAGATATGCCACTTAGATGGACCTTCCAGGACGATAACGAACCAAATCATGTATAGAAAGTGGTTAAGGAGTGATTCCAAAACAATTCAGCAGAAGTTCTCCATTGGCCTGCCCAATACCCTCAACTTAGCTACTGATTAGGACTTGTGGGAGATCGTTAACTCAAAAATCAACCGAAAAAAAATTGCAAAACCAAAGAAAATTTATTTGAATCCGCAAAAGTAGCTTGTGAAGCAATATCGCCAGCAATCTTTATATATAAAACTCAATTGTCGTTTGTTGGTAATTGAATCAGTTGAAAACGGCTGGACCGATTTGGATAATTTTTTGTGGAAATGTTAGTCATAGCCCAGTTTAGGTTTTTATGCAAAGAAAAATTTGCCACGCCCACTTTTCCGCCCACTTTTATAAATGTGTTATATCTACGAAACTACTCGACAGATTTTCCTGAAATTTTCAGGTAACGTAGAGTGATGGCCCCCTGTTGAAATAGGCTACACATTTGGTTGAATTTCGGATCGGGCGGGGTACCACCCCTATGCCCTATTTTTGTAAAAATGCAATATTTGCAACAATTACAAATGTATCGCTTTGAAAATTAATTTCCGAGTCAATGGCGATTGTGTCTCCGACCTTACGTGCTTATTTGGGGCATTAAGACTGGACAACGCCCACTTTTTTAAATATGTTATATCTACGAAACTACTGAATCGATTTTCCTGAAACTTTCAGCGAATGTACAGGGTTGGTCCCCGATAAAAATAGGCTACATATTTTTTGACTTTCGGATCGGGCGGGTACTTCCCCTATGCCCTATTTTTGTAAAAATGCAATATTTGCAACAAATACGAATGTATCGGTTTCGGAATTTTTTTACGAGTCAATGGCGATTGTGTCTCCAACCTTACGTACATACTTATTTTGGGACTTAAGATCCGACCACGCTCACTTTCTAATTAGGTTATATCTACAAAACTACTGAAGGGATTTTCAAGGAAATCGCGATTTGTCTAAACTTTTAAATCTTTAAAAATAAAAATCAAATGTCGTTCGTTGGTCATGGCATCAGTTGAGAACGGCTGGACCGGTATCGATATTTTTATGCAAAGAAAATGTACGCCCACTTTTTTCAATTTTTAATTTTTATCATTTCTACAAAAATTACTGAACCGATTTTCCTGAAATTGCCAGGGAATGTACAAGGATGGCCCCCGCTTAAATTAGGCTACAAATTCAGTTGAATTTCGGAAGGGGCGGGGTACTTCGCCTATACCCTACTTTTTTAAAAATATTATATTTACAATAATTACGAATGTATCTATTTCGGAAGACCTTACCCACTTTTTTAGGATCCAATGACTTGACCACACCCACTTTTTAAAATATATTACATCTACAAAACTACTGAACCGATTTTCCTGAAAATGTCAGGGAATGTACGGGCATATTTTCTTGAATTTTGAAGGGGGCATATTTGAAAAAAACGCCTTACCTTTATGAATAAAAATCAAATGCTGTCATAACCCAACTTAGGTTTTTTGGAAAGAAAAGTTAACCACGCCCCCCGAAAACAGGTTACATATTTTATTGAATTCCAGAGGGAGCGGGGTACCTCCCCTATGTGATATTTTTAAAAAACGTTATATTTGCAAAAATTATGCATGTATCGGATTAAAAATTTACGGATTAATCTACAATCTAGGTACTTCTTTAGGGCCTATAGGCCCGACCACGCCTGTTTTTTTAATATGTCATAACTCCAATACTACTGAAGGGATTTCCATAAAATTTGCGACAAAAGCTCAATGTTTGCCGTTGTTATGTATGTATATATTATGAATTTCGGAAGAGGTGGGGTACCTTCCCCATGCCTTTCTGTTAAACGCTATATATAAGCCAAATGTATGATTATATCGGTTTCAGCATACATTTTGGTAGGCAATGAAGTTGTGTGCACCCTAGGTACATATTTGGAGCCAAGACACCGGACCAGGCCTACTTTTTTTTAATGTGTTATATCTTGAAAACTGATGACCACGCCCACTCTTTTCAAAACATTATTTTTCCAAAACTACTGAACCTAATATTCAGAAAATGTTCAGGAATGTCCCGTGGTCCAAAATGCTATATATTTGTAGACGAATTTCGGGGCCTATTATTTTATAATCGCTATATTTGCTAACCTTATGAGTGCATCGGATTGCAAATTAGTTTTCGAGGCAACGGTGGTTGCGCCCCCGATCAAGAAAAACTATATATTTACAAATTATGGTGAGGTTCAACGGTCCATCAGCCATGAAGAACAAAAAGCATATAAGTCTCAATAAGCGGGAGAATTCGATTTAACCACTTCTTAACCTTTAAAATTAGATCGCTTTAGGATAAAGACAGGGACATGGACGATAATAAATCCTAAAAGTCATAAATTTGGCGAAAACATCCGACAAAGTCCGCAAGAGAAAAGAAAGGTTACAGACAAAAAATCCTCGGTTTGACAATAGACCGAAGAAGTGAAGTAGAAAATACCTATTTTTTAATTCTCAAGCCTAAAGTCGATAAAAAGTTGTCATTAAAACTCATTACGACGTGCCAGCAACGCGGACCGGGGTCTGCTAGTAATTAATAATTTAATATCCTCTATGCCTAAAAGATGTGCTTGTGTCATCCAGAATAGAGGATTCACAACGAAACATTGATTTCAATAGTTTTTGTTGTACTTCAAATTGACGGTGCTTTAGTTTTGTCAGCTTATATTTACGACCTAAAATGTTTTTTGAATTTTAACTCTTGTTTATTAAATTCTGATTTCCTTATTTTTGTTTTTTCCAATAATAAAAATAAAAATAAATAAAAAGAAAAATAAAAAAATAAATGAATAACTTCGTCTTCTTAAAAAATATCATTTAAAAAAATTTACTGAGGGGGTGCTTTAGTTTTGGCCGACACTGTATGTGTTGAGAAAGAGTGCAGCGCTGTTGTCGTGCTGTGCTGCTTACGGAATCCATGCTGATGATAGGCAACTGGATAGCTATTTCTGACGCTGGAGATGAGTAAAGCCTCCAGAGTCTTTGCTACGTTCGACAAAAGCGAAATCGGTCTGTTCAATTCACATTTGCTGGCATCCTTGCCTGCCCATTCTCCAGATGTGGGTGGCTAGCGACAAGTTGACTCCAGCTGTTTTAGCATTACCATGGAGATTCCATCAGGGCTTGGCATTCGTCATCACCCATTGTAAATTGTGGTGGTTCCTCCTCTGCAGGAAGAGTTATAAATCGATATAGTACTCATCTCTTCGCCCTGTCCCTCGAGGGGTGCTCGACAAATTGTTTATTAACATACCTTACGCTCCTCTTTGGATCAGTCAGCTTAACGCCACCAAACGCGACTAAGATGTTGTCTTCGTTTTTCCGAGGGTTCAAGAGTGATTTAACCGTTGCCAACAATTCACTTATTCCGACTCTAATGTTACAACTCTCCAAATGATTTAGCCACATGATCCTCTTATACTCGCCGACCAGCCTGTTAGTTTCCTGTGTCAGCTCCCCGACTGGGGTCATTGGGGTTGGCTTGACGAAGTTCATTACGCTCATTTACTATTACCACCGCCTTTGCTGGGAAATTTAGTCTAACTTCGAGTATTCGACAAGCAGGTATATGGCGAAATGCTGCAGCAGTGATGATGTCTCGGAACGTTCTTTTTGTTACCCGAACATCAGAAGTGTTGAGAAGATCTATGAACCGGTGATTAGTAAACTCTTACACTAGACTAATTAGCAATCCCATGATTGATGAAAGTGCATGAAATCGGGCGGCCTGCAGATCAATATTATTATGGAAAGATTGTCTGACCCAAGAGACAGGGCGTATTGCCAGGTGATGTCACTGAGACGATGTCAGGTGACACGATGGTTATATCTGACGAACTGTGACACTCTCCGCTAATTTTGTTAGAGGCGTCGTCATTAACCGCGCTAAACGTAGAGCTATCAAATTCCTTAAGACCTCATATGGACGAGTCCAGAGCAACCCCTAAGAAGCAACCACTCCCGGCATCTTTTGCATATCACCGAAGTTTGAGTGTGTTGTATGCTAATGTGACAAACCGAGCAGAAGAATATGTTGCTACCAGCACAGAACAATGATACAAATACAAATATCTGTACACTGAGGTGGCAGCCGCTGACCGGAACACGTGTTTTGTGTGGTTCCGGGTCAATCCGGAAGACGCTCATCAAGTAAGTTAAACGCACTATCGATTCGTGAAGCAAATACCGAGCGTGCCAAGGATGCGAAGCTTTTCCACAGTATATAAACCAGAATGAGTTGAAGACAACTAAAATCCGGCCGAAAAATAATAAGGCAGCAAGAGCTGAAGTTGTACTTACATTTCCTGAGTATTTAAGTCATGAAAAACTTTGCTACAAGTTGTGTCGTAAGACTTCGGATTCGGCGACAAATAGTAGGTCTCATATCATAGAGCCAATATGAATCGAGATGTACTCATTACTATGAGAGATGTCTCCTTAGTCTCTACTGGGACTTTTGTGGGAACTATTATTAGTCACCGTGGTGCAGTGGTAAGCACGTCCGGCCGTGGCAAATCCCCTGAGTATATGTTGGCATAAATTTCCTGAGTATTTCAGCCACGAAAAACTTCGCTCCAAGTGGTCTTACAACACCACACGCCGCCGTTCAGAGTCGGCGATAAAAAGTAGCCGTATGAGTCGGCGTATACTCACTAATATGAAGATTTCTGCCTTGTGCCTACGGCGATGTTGTATATGTGTACGTGAGGAAAGTACCCGAAGTTGTTGTCCATCTTCGAACTTAATTGAAACAAGAGATAAATATTGTCCGGTATGCAAGTAACCAGTAACTCCTGTCGTGAGTTATCGTATCCATAAGTCACTTAAGTTGGTCACCATAGGCTTTATCGGAGCTCTCGGGTCATTAGGCTAGGAGGAATACGTTCGAAGAATATTTCAAAATGATCCATAAGTAGTGAGGTACCAGAAGGATTTGTCCGCTATAGACCTTTTTGGAAGTTGATGTACGTAAAGATCCAACCGAATACTCATTTCGTAAGTTATCGTCCTATCAGATATTTCAGAAAGCTTTCGGTAGTGTAAGCTCACTCAGGAAAAATATATATAACTGTAATACACTGTGACATATTTATTTCACTGACAACTCGTTCAGATTGTACAATTTTTTTTTTTTTTTTTTTTTTTGAAACATCATCTCGTTCTAAACAGTGCAACACGGCTACATTCGGTAAACATATTAAGACGATCTTCGAGAAGCCCTTAAACAGGATACATTTTTCTTTGAAGGTTTGTGGCGGTTGTAACTGAGAGAGTAGACTGAAACTAGGCCGGCCCATGTTGAAACGTTCTTATCAGTCACTTGAAACTACATATTTATTTTGATTACATTACCCCATATAAACATACACACATACATATTTACACAGAAATATTTGTACATGTTTTCCTCTCTGCCATTGAGGTAAAAGTTTCCATTTTATAATTGAAGTTGTCTATCAGAAAGCGGTGATGTGTAACCAATATTTGTTTATGCTCGCATTACCATCACACGCTGTTGAAAAATAAAAGAAACAAATCCATATCACCTTTAGCATTTCCTGGTTCGAAAAAAAAAACACACCTAGAGACATATTTGCTCAGGTTTTTTTACCGCTTACTTTTCGGTATTTACATATAATACAGACATACAAAATCATTCTGCTGTCCTTTGGAAATGGGGAAAATTTCAATTAAATTATTCATCTGCAGCAGATAGTGGAGAAGAGACAGGCAGAGAAAGAGATTTAATCCTTTTGTGGCTGTTGTTGATAGAAGGCAGACACCCACACACACAAATGTTTGGCTGGACACAAAAGTATCCCGAAACTTAACACAGACATGTAATTAAAGTTGAAAAGGAAATCCTCTTAAACAGAGCAACAACAAAAGCAACCATGGACGAGAGTTGGTCAATTCATGTGTCAGCACAAAGTTGAGTTATTATTTTTAACAGGAAACGGGAATGCTGCATTTCAGTCAGGCGGCTTTATTTTTGCTGAGCCGCTTTTCTTTTCATTTTATTTAATTTTTTGATTCATCACTTTAGGTCAAGAGTAAATAGTTTTTGATTTCTGTTTTGTTCAACTAGTTGTCCAGTTAGTTTGAGAGTAGATAGGTAATTACATTTCAATTTCAGTGATAAAAAACAAAAATGATTTTCTTTAGAATTCCAACTTGCATTGCATTGTGTAGAAAATCGTTGTTTTTTTAAGCAATGACCTCCTGTCGGAATTTCTTTAACCGCAAAACATTTGTTGTTGAGCTCATTAGCATTTTAAATGTTCTTTTGTGGGACTTTATTGTATTGCCAGAGTAAGGGGTGAGTAAGGCGAGACAATCTGAGGGGATTTCCCTGGCATCTGGCTCACTTTATCGTTAAATGAATCGTTCGCTTTTTAATTTTAAACGAATGAATGATTATGCAAATCTCTTAGTAACGTGGTTGCTATTGTTGTTGTTGTAGACTTAAGCTGTAAATAAGTGATGGATTAATAAATTAATGTAACTGTATTTATAATGTACATTAGAGTGGGTACTCGAATAATAATTGAGATAAATTTGAGGAAAAAACTGATTTTTTTGTAATATTGACATAGGTTGGGTTGAAAATGTTGCAGCATCAGGCATGTACATACGGTTAAGACAGAATAGATCTGTTATGAGATATGAACTGACCTGTTAGCAAAATTACTAAACATTTTATGCACTCTACCATTAGCCTAACTGTGCTATATACACCTTGATACTATCAAATATAGGTCCCGTCGAAATAATCGTTTTTCATGTATGTTTCGACGAAATCGATTTCCGACAATTTGGAGTCGATTTAATCGTGTCCGTCCGTTTGCGTGGCTGATGCGCATGATAGCTCTCAAACTAAACAACCAAGTTGTTCCGAACTTTGGACCTCGTAATTTTTGTCCAAACTTTGTCGACTCCTTCCGGTACCTCCCAACAAAATTTGTTTTTTTTTTCGCATAAATGTAGTTCAGTTATTACGGTGGAACATTTTTTGACCAAAAAGCCTTAAACAATATCTGCCGGCATCAACTATATGACTGATGATGTGTTTGTGTTCTTACTCATGTTCACCACAGGAACGGTTTTATATCCCGGAATAGCTGCTCTTAGCTCTTTGGTCAGAGGGTGCTCCGGTCTTAGCCGCCTCTAGTACTTCGTTAATCGTTTTTTTATGTACACGTACACTGTACGTGAGAGAGAGAAGCAAATGATAAAACAACTCAGTGGGCGCCCTCACTATACTGTCTTTGCAAAGAAGCGCGTCCTTGCTCTAAATGGATCACCCTTAATTACACTGTGCAGCAGCATTTTTGGGGGGTGGAAAATTTCTTTTGGAGATGAAAGCCCTTGATGAGTATACTAAGAACCCAAAAGGAAATTTTCGCCATAGGTCAAGTTTCTGAGATATCGCGCGATGAAGTTTTTGATTTTTTCCCTTTAATACTTTGGAAAATAGCTCCATATCTCCGTTTGGCGTTGTTTTAGCTTCATTTTGAGGTGACATGTCTTCAGTCAAATCGATTGGCGAATCTTTTTGTAGAAGATTTCATTCTTCTAACTCAATGCCTTTCATGTCCTTTTCGTCCTTTATTTCTTGAACCGTAGTGAAAGTACCACAAGATGAGATTTTTCAGCATCCAAATATTCTACAAAAATGTTGCTCAGAAGATTTTAGGTACGGTTCACTTTGACAACTAATCGATTTTGTCCCGTTTTCATTGTCATTTTTGACATTTAATCGGTTTTGGTTCAGAAATAAACTATGTTTTGTTTTTCTGTATATTCGTCATTGGTTATTTATTGGCATGTAGACATAACCATTGGTCATTGCTTATGTAGACATCTGGGGTGCTTCTGAAATATTTACCACAAATAGCTCTTGTAATGGTGAACACGTTAATAACAAATTTTCTTGGAGGATAGATCCGGTTATCTCAATTTTTGATCCGGATATTCCGACATTAAAACGGTTTTTTGAACCGGTTTTAAGTAACCGATTAAACTTATATGTATACCGTTAAAACGCATATAGAGTTGTCAATCAAATTAAATTAATTCGCTTCTGAAAACTTTGTTAGTTGCAGTTCTAGAACAAAAAAACCGATTTCTTAAACCGTTTTTAGGGAAAAATATCAGTACGCGCAAATATGGAGATCAAAGGCTGGGGGCGAACAATTCTTTTTGCCGATGAAAGTCGATGAAGATAATATTACGAACCCGCAAGGACAGTCATGCCGTAGGTCAAACTTCTGAGTTATAGCGAAATGAATTCTTTCTAGACAAACTTACATACCTACATGACAAAAACCTAACGAAATTTTATCGCGTCATAACTCCGAAGTTTGACCTACGGCATAACTGTCCTTCCGGGTTCGTAATATTACCTTCATCGACTTTCATCGCCAAAAAGAATTTTTCGCCCCCCAGCCTTTGATCTCCATATTTGCGCGTATTGATATTTTTCCTTAAAAACGGTTCAAGAAAACGTTTTTTTGTTCTAGAACTGCAACTAACAAAGTTTTCAGAAGCGAATTAATTTAATTTGATTGACAACTCTATATGCTTTTTAACGGTATACATATAAGTTTAATCGGTTACTTAAAACCGGTTCAAAAAACCGTTTTAATGTCGGAATATCCGGATCAAAAATTGAGATAACCGGATCTATCCTGCAAGAAAATTTGTTATTAACGTGTTCATCATTACAATAGCTATTTGTGGTAAATATTTCAGAAGCACCCCAGATGTCTACATAAGCAATAACCAATGGTTATGTGTACATACCAATAAATACCCAATGACGAATATACAGAAAAACAAAACTTAGTTTATTTCTGAACCAAAACCGATTAAATGTCAAAAAGGACAATGAAAACGGGACAAAATCGATTAGTTGTCAAAGAGAACCGTACCTAAAATCTTCTGGCCAACATTTTTGTAGAATATTTGGATGCTGAAAAATCTCATATTGTGGTACTTTCACTACGGTTCAAGAAATAAAGGACGAAAAGGACATGAAAGGCATTGAGTTAGAAGAATGAAATCTTCTACAAAAAGATTCGCCAATCGATTTGACTGAAGACATGTCACTTCAAAATGAAGCTACAACAACGCCAAACGGAGATATGGAGCACTTTTGCAAAGTATTATAGGGAAAAAATCAAAAACTTCATCGCGCGATATCTCAGAAACTTGACCTATGGCGAAAATTTCCTTTTGGGTTCTTAGTATACTCATCAAGGGCTTTCACATTCAAAAGAAATTTTCCACCCCCCAGACTTTGAGTTCCATTTTGTGTCACAGTGTTATTAGTCACCGTGGTGCAGTGGTAAGTACGTCCCGCGGTGGCAAATCCCCTGAGTGTAATGTTGGCTTAAATTTCCTGAGTATTTCAGTCACGAAAAACTTCTCTTCAAGTGGCGTTGTAACACACGCCGCCGTTCGGAGTGGGCGATAAAAAGCAGGTCCCATATTATTGAGCCAATATGAGTCGGCGTGTATTCACTAATAAGAAGATTTCTGCTTTGTGCCTTCGGCGATGTGCTGAGAACATATTTATGTATGTGTGTACGTGAGGAAAGTACCCGAAGTTGTTGTTTGTTTTTTCACTCAGTTATTACGGTGGAACATTTTTTTGCATGGTCGAGTCCATACTTCCTGTGATAATGACCAAAAAGCCTTAAACAATACCTGCCGGTGTCAACAAAATGACTGATGATGTGTTTGTATTCTTACATTTTTCACCATGGGAACGGTTTTATATCCCGAAATAGCTGCTCTTAGCTCTTTCGAGGGTGCTCCGGTCTAAGCCGCCTCTAGTACTTCTGTGATAGGAATTATGTTGCTGCTTGCTGAGCCAGAATATCTCCCAGCGTCCCTTAACTTCGTCGTCGGCAGGGACGTACGCAGGGGGGGGGGGGGCACTGGGGGCCCGTGCCCCCCACCCCCCGAAATGGTTTGGTCGACTACAATTTTTTGAGCTACTTATCAAATTATTACCATTTATGCTATAAAATATATTTTGTTTTTAAAATTTCAAATGATAACTGATATTGTACTGAAGGTTCTGTACTGAAAATGTACTTTGTCATCAAGTTGTCTAAGAAATATTTAAAATTTTTTTGTTTGAATACTCTTTTTAGAGAAAGTTCCAGTGAAACTGGAAATGCCATGCCAGTGTTTTGGAGTTCTGTAATAAATATAAAGGTCTTGAGGCTTTAAACTCATTTTGTATCCAAAATATTTACAAATTCAGTATTGTGCGGATTAGAAGTACATAAAAGGAAATGTCTTTTGGACAATATATACGACATATCAAGGGTTTTCCGTGGAGTATATCTCGAAAAGCAGTTAGAAAATTGTTTTACTGCCTTAATAAAAATGTTGTATTCCTATTTTATATCAACTTGTTGCTAAACAGTGGGATAAAATAATGGAGAAAAATGTATTATTGTGCATAATAAAGTGATAATATCTGCTATAAATAGCGTGCCCATCTGAATTTTTTTCCTATCAGTAACAAATTTGTAGCAAAAAACTACCGTAAAAGAAATTAATGCTCAAACTTTCGTTATATAGTATTGTATTAAAATCTGCTGTTATTTGTATTGTATATTACGGTGCTCTTGAACCAACTTTAAATGAAAGAAGAAAATCAAAAAACAAAAATTGCATTTTTAGGGTTTTTTAGGTTTTTTCGGTTTTGCTGGGAAACCATAAGCCCTATCAAAATGGAACTAAAGAAAATATTATAGCAGTGAAATTTCTCTACAATATTGTTCTTATATGATATTTTCGTAGGTTTTACCATTTCTGAGATATAGAAGTTCAAATTTAAACAATTCACTGACTGTATCGTCTCCTTATAAAACAATGTCAGGACTACAATTTCCCAACTTAAGCTTATATATCTCAAAAATGGCACAACCGAGTAAAAAAGTTACAAATCCCCATCTTGTAAAGAATTTTCACAGCTATACGATTTTCTGTAGTCCATTTCGACTGTTTTGAAGCAAATCGTGAAAACCTAACAAAAAAACCTAAAAATGTGACCTGAACTTCTATATCTCAAAAATGGTGAAACCTAGGAACAAATCAAACAAATTTTCAAAGTTACAACATTTTCTATAGCCCCATTTCGATAGGAGTTGTGGTTTCCCAGCAAAATCGCGAAAACCTAAAATAAAGCTAAAAATGTGAACTTATTTAAAATTCTCTCCATCGATTTTTTTCTTGTTTTGGGATTTTTCTCATCTATGAACATTGCTGTTTCAGAATCCACAAAAACTTCCCAGTTGTAAGCTCCATTCATTTAACGTTGGTTCAAGAGCACCGTGATATTGAACCCGCAACCATTAGGCTAACGATAAAAATGTACCTCATCGAAATAATGTTCTTAGACTAATCATATGTTTGGACGAAACACGCGTCAAACAATTTGGAGTCGATTTATCCCAGTTTGTCCGTCTGTCTGGCTCGTGCCCATTATAACTCTCGAACAGATCAACAGATTTGGTCCAAATTTTGGATCTCGCAATATTTTGTCCAACCTTCCTTTGGACATCAGACTTCAAAATGTTTCCCTAAAATCTTGAGCAAAGTCCAATCCGATTTTTTCGAAACCTAGAGTAGGTTCGAATGTGGATTATATCGATTCACTCCTTCAGATACCTCCAACACAAAATTTCAATTATCCGATTTGACCGAAACATCCTAAAATAACGTACATATTAAATTCTGAAACTTCTTCGCTATACAATTCATAGAAAAAAATTGGCTATCTTACCCGTATTCGATCAGTCTATATATAAAAGTCTCAACTCACACAGGCTGAGGGTATATCTCTGTAGGCAAACCCGATTGTTACTTTTTACCTGTTTTACAGAAAACAAAAGTTATGAATTTTCATAAGTTTGTCTCCGCTGTACCGACAGAAGTGATTGGTCGTTGGAAAGTTTTTAAGGTCATCGAGTCCATAAACATCTAGTCGTACAATTAAGATAGAAATGGAGAAAAGGATGGAGTTTTTCGTCTTAAGCTATTTTTTCAGGATTTAGCTAAAATGTTGCCGATCTTTTTTGAGAGATATTTTTTCGACCATGTGTTTGCGTAGTCTCAAACAGTACTGCGAGTGGGATTCGGAGTCTATGAGTCGTAGATTGCATAGCCCGGCTCCTGATATTTTTTTCTTTTATTAATGTAATTTTCTGAATTATTAGTTGGCTTTCACGGACTCTATCACTTCTGGTAAAATAGTAAAGTTTTGGTGTTTTTATGCACTTAAAGAATATTATTTTCTTACAATAATACAAAACTTTTTAATGGCACTGAAGTTAGCGTATGATAAAGAAGAAACGGCGTTAGGTTCAGATCGAACTGTTTATATCCTCCAAAAAATATATATATCTATTCGATATATATATCTGTTCGCGAATGCAATCCCTGCGTTCGAACGTGGATCTATTTTCACCACTTTTTGCATGGAAATTCTCCCAACAAAATGATTTCCTAAATCCATATTACTGACGATATTTTTAAAAACTATGCCAATAGCCTCGAATATAGAAAATGTTTCGAAAGCTATTCGCTGCGGGATTTAGAACCCAAAATGTCAAATAAGAGCTAATGTGGTTGAAAATTCTGGGATACACCAAAACGTACATCTATATGGGTAATATTAATTTGAAAGATTTTTTAGTTATTGCTTCAGTTCTGTTGGAGAATTTGGTTAAAAACTTTTGTAAGGAAACTACGCCGATCGTGGTCTGATATGGTTCATCCAAGGACTAATATATTATAATCAGTCCCAAATTTCAATCTTGTATCTAAAATATTGTGATCTCTCTCTTTTGAATGTATATACTTTGTGGCAATATTGAATATACATAAAATCAATTAAAACCCCTTTAAAATAGCTTTACGTAACGACACACAACATTTTTAATTTTCATGATTTTTGGTCAAGTTGGCCCCCCCCCGAAATGAAATCCTGCGTACGTCCCTGGTCGTCGGAATACGAGACGGATCCGCAGTCTCCTCCACAACAACAAACGTAGGATCGTACACCCTCTGTTGTTCTTATGCTTTACGGAAACGCATCATTTCTGTAATTCAATGGCTGGTTTCCGCAGCAAAATCAGCGAAATCGAAGGCTGTATGAGTCGGAGAAACTTCATTGTCGATGAAGGAAACAAAGCTCACCTTCACCTGTAATTTGCAATGTAGCGATAGTTACAACGTTTTGCAGAGAATCTTACAAGAAATGCAGGCGGAGAAGGACTAGCTTTTCTGATACACCAATAAGTCCAGTATAGAGTTATTTAGCTTGAGCTCTACTCGAGTGACCCATGCATGGAATGCATGCGGATAGCTGTATAGTTTGGGAGTGCAGAGGTCGAGGTGCTTAGGGTGTTCATGCCGCCGATGAATAGTTGTGCCCTGCATTATATGCCCGATATTAGTTCGTTTTTTGAGGAAAATAACCGTCTGCTCATTATAAGCCTTGGGCATTCCGTTCTATGAGGGTTAAAGTGCTGGTCGTGGAAATTATAACTCCTATGTGAACAAGAGGAGATTAGTACAGATATCAGAATTGTAGGTCTGATACATTACGAAACATACAACTGGATATTTCGCTTGGCCAAAACCACCTTCCTACCATTGCCTACGATAAAAAATAATTCGACTTCATAACCCATCTCTCAGTTTCTCGGGCACCTAAATAATTATTCGGGTCATTATAACAGCTGCAGCAGCCCGAAATACACCTGATGGTCGAATAACTGGTATTATATCAAATATCCCAGCAAATGAGACGGGATTAGAAATTGAGCGTGATAAGCTTTGTCAGTTCTTCGGGTATCTAAAGAATTATTCGGGTCATTATAACAGCTGCATCAGCCCGAAACACATCTGCTGGTAGAATTATTGAACGTGATAAGCTTCGTCATTCTTACCTTGAAGACCCAAAAGCGATTTAAGCTATCGTTAGCCACTCATATTGTACCAGAAGCCTGGATAATTGGCAGGATGGCCCATCTACTGAAGACAGGCAAGGATGCCATCAAAGATATCTCGTAAAGGCCCATCTCTCTCTTATCGGTAGCGAAGATTCTGGAGGTATTACCCCTCTCCATGCTGAGAAACTGTTTGCTAGTTGCCCAACATCAGCATGGATTTCGGAAAATGCACTGTACCACAACAGCAATACGCACCAGAACAGGTCGTGTGACCGAACAGTCATGGTGGTCTGTGATGCCGCCAACCATGACAAGATGTTCAAGCTCATAAGAAGACTTCCCTCCATCCGTGTTTGAAACGTTGGATTATCAACTATATGTATGTGTTGACGCCAGTTGTTTTGAGAAATAAGAAGTCAAAAATCCGTTGAGTGAAAGGAGTTCGACAAGGCGAGGTGCTTTTTCCGGAACTGGTTAACCTCCACGTTTGCAAAATTCCACACTTAGAGATTGATCTCTACGCTATCCGAAATGTTTAATTTCGTATCATCGGTGATATATGTATGTGATAGGTTAAATATCTACATAGCGGACATAGTGCAGTTCTGCCATCTGAGGAAAATAAAATAGCCCCAGCTATGTTAATTGATGGTGTACCGATTTCGATAACTAAATACCCAAAAAAATAGGGTTTGAAGTTCGATAGCATGTTTGAGTCACGATAAGATCAGAAATAGTAACAAATTTTTCAAGTCGCTGGCCGGCAGCACCAGGGGTGTTCAAAATTTGTCTGTAAAATGGAGTGAACGATAACTCTCGAAGGGAGCAATCGATTTGGTCCAAATTTTGCACATCGTATTAATCCTTCCAAAAGTAGATTGGGTTCGAATATGCACTATATTGATTTACTCCTTCGGGTACCTCCCACACAAAATTCGGATAAAGTGAAGTTTAAGAGCTTTTCACGGATAGTTCGGAAAATTTGTGCGCACGATAAATCTTGAAGGAAGTAACCGATTTCGTCCATACTTTGCACATCGTGAAATTTCTACCAGACTTAGATGAGGTTCCAATATGGACTCAATCGGTCCACTCCTTCAGGTACCTCCCACACAAAATTTCGGAAAAGTTCAGTTTAGGACCCTTTCACGAATCGCTTTGATTTTTGTTGTAACAACTTCTATTCACTGCCCCCTATACGACGGTACAGGGGCATCAGGGGCAAGCAACTTGCATTCAGTGTCTCAATTACGACATTAAAAGTTTTTTTCAGGGGTAAATCCATACTCCTTGAGAAAACATCCCGAAAGTTGTAAAAAACCCCTATGGCACCATATGTAGTGGTTGGAGTGCTCGAACCGAATACTGCGTTCGTCCACACTTTGGATATTATAATATTTCTTCGAGTATTAGATGAAATTCGAAGGTGGTGCTTATAGATCCACTCCTTCCGATACCTCCCCCACAAAAGTTCGAAAATATTCGCTAAAATGGTACGCGCGATTTCTCATAGACGTAGCAACCGATTTGGTTTAAACTTTGGATCTCTAAATATTGTCGAAACTTAGTTTATGTTCATATTTGTGCCCTATCTGTCCAATCCTTGTAGTACCACCCACACAAATGTTCAGCATGTTTGTGTGGTTAAGGGTCTGTTCGTGAATCCTTTGGACATTTTTAACAAAGGTTTTCCTAGTGGCCCTGTTTACAGCGATATTATGTTTGTCGTAGGCTAGTGTGATGAAAAAGCCCTATCTGTCGATATCCCCACAAGTTTTTGAGCTATCATCCTATACATATGTTTTTTTGGGGAAAAAGGTATTTCAATCCACACAGGCTGAGGGTATATCTCTGTCGGCAAAGCCGACTGATACTTTTTATACCCTACACCACTATGTGGGGAGGGTATTATAAGTTGGCTTTGGCCAAAAAGTTTGTAACGCATCGAAATAATGGTTGTAGACCCATACTTATATATATCAAAATGAATGTCTCGACGAGCTGAGTCGATCTGGCTATGTGTGTCCGTCCGTCAGTCCGTCCGTCAGTCCGTCCGTCCGTCCGTCCGTCCGTCCGTCCGTCTGTCCGTCTGTCCGTCTGTCCATCTAAACCTTGTAATCACGCTACAGGCCACAATTTTGATCGGACCCTCACGAAATTTTGGATGTTGATGGGGGTCCCGGAGGGGAAGAAGCCTATTGATTTTGGTGATGGTCGGATAATATTTAGGGGTCGGAAAGGGCAAAAAACTTAGGTGGATAAAAAGACAACGTTTTTTTCCAAAGCCAATATCTCAGCTTCTATATGGGGTATACCAAAAGCAAAACCTGACAATGAAATCAGAGAATATCACCTTTCTAATGATGTAAAGTAGGTGCTCGTAGGTGATCAAACAACGAAGATATCGCAATAGTAGCAAATAAAACCCCAATTTTCACTTTTGCGATTTTAATTATATTGACAAATATCACAGCTTTGGTTGAACATTTTCCAAAAGCAAAGCCTGACTATGAAAGTAGAAGATCCCGTCTTTACAACGATGCAAACTAGGTCGGCGTAGGTAACCAAATAACGGAGATATCGCAATAGTCGGTAATACATCCCATTTTTCTATTTTTTTGGAAATCACGCTACAGGTCGCAATTTTGATCGGATCGTCACGAAAGTTTAGGGGTTAATGGGGGTCCCAAAAAGAAAGAAGCCTACTGATTTTAATGATGGTCGGATAATATTCAAGGGTCGGAATGGGCAAACACTTATTTGGAGAAAAGGTCTACGTTTTATTTCAAAGCCAATATCTCTGTTTCTTTAAGAGGTATATCAAAAGCAAAATCTGGCAAGGAAAGTAGAAAATATCACCTTTACAACGATGTAAAGTAGGTTGTCATAGGTGGTCAAATAGCAGAGATATGGCAATAGTCGATAATGCATCCCATTTCCGATTTTTTTGTAATCACGCTACAGGTCGCAATTTTGATCGGATCGTCACGAAAGTTTAGGGGTTAATGGGGGTCCCACAGAGGAAGAAGCCTACTGATTTTAATGATGGTCGGATAATATTCAAGGGTCGGAATGGGCAAAAACTTATTTGGAGAAAAGGTCTACGTTTTATTTCAAAGCCAATATCTCTGTTTCTTTAAGAGGTATATCAAAAGCAAAACCTGGCAAGGAAAGTAGAAAATATCACCTTAACAACGATGTAAAGTAGGTTGTCGTAGCTGCTCAAACAACAGAGATATCGCAATAGTCGGTAATGCATCCCATTTTCCGATTTGTATGTAATCACGCTACAGGTCGCAATTTTTATCGGATCGTCACGAATTTTTTGGGAGTTGATGCGGGTCCCACATAGGAAGAAGCCTATTGATTGTGGTGATAGCCGGAAAATATTTAGGGGTCGGAATGGGGAAAAACTCATTTGGAGACAAATTCAAAGTTTTATTCTTTGTGAATATATTGGCTTCTAGTAGGGGTATTCCAACGACAAAGCCTGTCAATGGAAGAAGAAAATATTACCTTTACATTGGTGTAAAGCAGGTTGGCGAAGGTGGTCAAACAAGGGAGATACCACAATAGTCGGTAATGCATCCAATTCTTCATTTTTTTTGCAATCAAGCTACAGGTCGTAATTTTGATCGGATGGTCACGAAATTTTGATTGCTTATGTGGGTCCCAGAGACAAAGAGGCATATTATTTTTGGTGGTAGTCGGTTTATATTCCCTAAAAGAAATGTTTACCAGTGAAAAGCTTCTGCACAGGAGTAGTGGTGTAGGGTATCACATGGTCGGCCCCGTCCCGACTATAGCTTTTGCTCACTTGTTTACTTGTTGTTTCTCTTACATGTCTCCTGATTCTTTATGGACGATCCAGTCTACTTTGCAGAATTTTTGAATCTGCACACGGAAGATTATACACGAACGATTATATTTATCTTGCTACAATTACAACAACAACAGTTGCAAAATCTAAGATCACTGATTGGAACGAAAGGAATGATTCCCGACTATGTCGATCCACTCTTCCAGAGTACATTTGCGTATTAACCCATTTCAAGGTCCCTCCTCGGATGGTTGAAATTTTAATATAGGGTAGTCGTTGTGACCTTTGCTACAATATATTTGTTTGCTAGGGGCAGCTAATACATCCTGAGATATGTGCCACGAAATCTCCAAACATTTAGAGCCACATCGTCGTACACCTCTCGCACTAAATTTTTAGTCGTCTTTGTTACAACGGTATAATGTTATTACTCATACATTTCGACATAATAATCCGTATGTCCCTGCAACACCTTGATGGCACCGCCCAAGAATATTTATGTATTTTGGTGTAGACGGAGTTGGTTGGGTCTGTCAGTGGAATAACTGTTTATGATACCTATCCATAAACGCCCCACGAAAAAGCTACATATTTATTTATTTTAAATTTAGGGATCTGTTTATAGTCTTAAACTCCTGTTATTGTTTTTTGTAAAGTCTTGACTTAGACATAGTTTATTGCCGAATTAGAAATCGGATACGCACACTATGTGACACCATTAATCATTACTTTGTAATGGGTAAAATAGGTGGTTTTACCATGCAAATCAAAAATAACAATTTTTTTTTAACTTTTAACGACTGGAAGAATACTTTCTTAATTACTTCGTAATGGGTCATGCGGCTTCCATATTCACTATTTTTAGTTACAATCAAAAATACAAGATTTAGCAATTTTATAGTGCTTTATACATACTTATAGCACCACTGTAGCTTTATAGTGTTAATTAAAAAATAATATTCTATTAAAAAACTAACAGGTGAGCAAATGTTGACAGTAATGATGTTTAGTCACGCATAGAAACAACAATAAGCTTTAATTATAATTATGAATTCTAATAATCATATTTATTTGCATGCGAGAAGATAATGTAATTTAAGTTGACATTGTAAAATCAAATAACACGAGTTTCTAAATGAAAAATCCAATGGACATATGTACATGGAATGTTTAAAATCACCTAATCATCCTAACTGAGTAACTTTCTGCCATACTAGTCCCAGCTATATGAAAATTTAAGGTCAGAACTCATCCGAATAGGGAAAACATTCTTCAGACTTCATTTTCTTTCAAATACCCGCTATAATTATATGGCTAATGCTTTTAAGAAGAAGATTATTTAAACACCTAGTAAAGGCACACTTTCCCCTTTAATTGGCTTTGTACACATTTTCATTGCCATTGTAATACAGATAAAAAGGTGACATATTTAACATTTGCATGGTTATTAATAATTTAAATTTTGCAGCGAATTTAATTGTTTGTTTTATTGTTTGCAAACACAATTTATTGGCGGTGGACATTACAGTCAATTTATTTATGTTTTAAAATTAATTAAAATTTACATTAATTATATTTTAAATAACGCTGCTTCTTCTTCGGTTTGTTTGTCTACTGTCAGTTTAATGAGCCACAAACAAGCGATTGAGGAAAGTGTGTTTTCAATTTGCGGCAAACAAAATAAACAAATAAATTATGCCGCTGAGCAAAAACAGACAAACAAACAATTTTAATGATTGATAATTTTATTTAAATTATATTTTTGTTCATAATTGATATTAAATTTAAATATTATTTGAAAAACTGCACAATTGGCAAGTTGTATAAATATTTAATAGTATTTTGTTTAATATTTATCCAAGATGGAATTTGTTGGTATACTTGTGTATGGAAATGGATCTAAAGGTATGGAACAATTGGAGTTTCAGGCTTCATCATTGATAAGCCTATATAGTTTTTTTAATGATTAAGGGCCATTGTTAAAAACGTCCAAAAGTAAAGGGTAAAATGATATAGGATCACTTAGACGTGTTCACTACTTCAAGTTTACAGTAACAGATAAAAGTGAATTTTTAAATTAATTATAAGCAGATCTTAAAGGTTTTTGTTTCATTTTTATAGTAAGAAACAAGACAAAACATGGTTTTGGTTATAATATAGTGGACGATAAGCGAGGTTTTTTTTTTTAAGATTCTTAGGTAGAGACAAGAGGACAAAAAGGACAATGAACGTGAAATATAAGTAGACGATTTTAATACGTTTTATAACATGGTATTTTTATAACCTCAGCCTTTAACCTAAAGAGGTCTGTCAATACTATACACTTTGATATGATATATGTAAATATGACTCATCGAAATTCAGGCAACTTGGAGTCGATTCAAATAAAAATGGCCCTTGTATTATTTCCTGCATACTTAGATTAAGTTCGAAGATGGACCATATCGGCCCACTATTTCCCACAGTTCTATTCACCGGATTAACTAGGAATAATCCTCGACCAGGGACCGTTACCTCAACTAAAATATTAGGAGATCCAAATTTTGGACCAAATTTTGGGGAGAAGTACAGAAAGTTGTGGAACGGTATATCCCATAAAATTAAGTTTGGATATAATATGACGAAGACCAAATGTTAAACGAAATCGTCGAAACCGTCGTAATGGAGGTAGTGCATGCAAATCGCTTCAACAAAAATCAAAGCCAACGAAACGTCGGGTGGAAAATGAAATAAAATCCTAGTTTTTATTTTCATTTAATCAAAACTGACCAAAAAAGCCCATCAACAAAAATCAAAGTGATTCGAGAGCAGGTCTTAAAGTGAACTTATCCGAAATTTTGTGTGAGAGGTACCAGAAGGAGTAGACAAATATAGTCCATATTCGAACCTGATCTATATCTGGTAGATATATTAGGATGTGCAAAGTATGGATTTCATCGGTCACTCCCTTCAAGAGTTACCGTGCGCAAAATTTTTCCTAACATTTTTGAAGTTTTGTGGGGGAGGTACCTGAAGGAGTGAACCGATATAGCCCATCTTCGAATTTAAACTATGCATTGATAAAATATTACGAAGGCCAAATTTTGGACCGAATCGACAGAACCGGTGGAGGGTTATCTTGCGCTCCAACCACTACACAAGGTGTCATAGGGGCTTTTTGCCCCTTTCCGGCCATTTTCTCAGGAAGTATGGACTTGCACCTGATGAAACTTGTACAGTCGTATAGGGGGAAGTAAATACAAGTTGTTGCAACAAAAATGAAAGCGAATCGAGAGCAAGTCCTAAACTGAACTTATCCGAAATTTTGTGTTGGAGGTACCCGAAGCAGTGGGCCGATTAAGTCCATATTGGAACCTAATCTAAGTCTGCTAGAAATTTCACGATGTGCAAAGTATGGACCAAATCGGTTACATCCTTCAAGAGTTATCGTGCCCACAAATTTTCCGAACATTTTGGAACTTTTGTGGGGGAGGTACGTGAAGGAGTGGACCTATATGGCCTATCATCGAACTTAAATCTAATGTGGACAAAATATTTCGATATCCAAAATATGAACCGAGTCGATTGATCCGTTCGAGAGTTATCGTGCGCACCAGCCAGCCAGACAGACAGACGGACGGACATTGCTAGATCTACTGAAAATTGTCTGAAACGGATATCGTACAAACATACTTGGGGTCTAAAACCATTATTTCGATGAGGCACATTTTTGGTCGTATCAAAGTGTAAATACCCTCTTTAGCCTAAATGCTGAGGGTATAAAAATTAAAACTTTAAAAGCTTTTTGTGCGAAAGCTTTTTTATCGAATCAGTTTATAATTAAGATTTTATGTAATCTTAGGTAAAAACTCATCAAAGTACCATACAGGGATATGACGTTGTACAAAAGTCATAACCCTAGTTCGTATACTTCTATCAGCATGGGAGCAGCAATATATCCTGTAATGCCTGCTCCAAGATCTTTTGGTCCGAGGCGGGATAGACAACAACCCCGGCCCATGGGTCTCTTCCATTTGCCAGAACCGCATCAACCATATGTCAACTTCGGTGAGATGTAATGGATGTATAGAATGTGTGCACCTCCGAGGCTGTTTGGTCTTAGCCGATTTCAGGACTACTGCGATAGGAGTTATGTTACTGCTTGATGCACCAAAGCATCTCCCAGCGTTTCTCCAACATTGTTATCGGAATACGAGACACCCCCAGCCTCACCAACAATAAAAACCGCAGCATCTAACACCCCCAGCTGCGGCTCGCTGGTCGAATACCCGAAAACAGACCACATTTTCAGCAGAGGGACAGAACTAGCAAATGAGTGTGAAGAGCTTCGTCGGCTGAAATCTGAAGACCCACGAGTTAGA
This sequence comes from Musca autumnalis, assembly GCF_047663935.1. Classification (NCBI taxonomy): domain Eukaryota; kingdom Metazoa; phylum Arthropoda; class Insecta; order Diptera; family Muscidae; genus Musca; species Musca autumnalis. Next base: position 13,926,301 of record NW_027412088.1, on the reverse strand, counting down.
TAACGTACTCTTGAGTCAACAGGCTGGTAGGCGAACATAAGCGGAAAAGAGGCTAGACCACTTGAGGCAATGCAACATTGCTACAAAACTAAGTAAATTGTGTGTAAACGTTTAAATCACTCTCGAATCCGAGAAAGAAGTATGTTCTATCATTGGTGGCGCCAAAAAGGAATAGGCCGCAGAAGAGCCCCCAGCGGAAGAGGTATCACCACAATTTACAATGGGCGATGTTTCAGACGTCATCCGAAATCATCCAAAGGGCGCGGCCCACACGGCATGTCAGTTTGCATGCGTAAGCAACTGGATAAACCCGGGTGTTAGTATTTAACAAGTGTCCTCAATCTATCGTTAGCCATCCATATTGTACCAGAAGCCTGAAAAGATCGCGGGGTGTTCCCGCTACTAAAGCCAGGCAAGGATGGCAGCAGGTGATGCCCTCTTTAGATTCCCAGTATAGATTCCGAAAAATGCACAGTGCAACCGCAGCTTTACGGGCCATATCCACACATACTAGGGCAGGCAGGCGATCGAACAGCTGTGTTGACTCTATCGAAACCTTTCGATATGAAAATATACGCCACTAAATGCACTGCCACACTGTTGACCACTTGGACGTCTGAACTGACGCTATCCTTACCATATTGGTAGATGGTGCCCGGATTCCGGTCACTAACTATCCCAAGATATTGAGCTTGACGTTCGACAGCATTTTTAAGTCATCCACGCAATCCATAGTTATTTGCGATTAGATCAGAAATAGGAACAAGTTTCTCAAGCCGCTGGCCGGCAGCTGACAAAAACCTTGTTGGTATCTTATTAAGCAACAGGCCGGCCTATAATGATCTACACGGCACCAGGGTGGTATGCAAATGTTAGCACTACGCAGTGGAAGAATATTCAAACCTGTCAGAATGCCGCCCTGAAGAATGCAACGAGGTGCCTTCTCATGACACCAATCTTGAACCATCTTCATGAGGAGACGAAGATTTTATAGTTACATCAGCACACAACATCGATTCAGTACCTGCTTGGGTGTTAGCGGCGTAAGCATTCATGCCACGATCTAGTGGACAGGCTTCTCCCACCCAGGCACGTCAAGAGATATCTTCATTATCTGAGGAGCGAGTTTCAAAGGTATAAGCGATAACCTCTAGATCAACACGCCTATTAGGCAGCCTTGAATAGAATTCATACCGATGCACTGTGGCATCAGCACTGTGTAAATGCCATACTCGTAGACTATCCCCCATCCATCGCAGCTAGAGTTTCTGGTCGGGAATTCCCGACCCGGGATTTCCCGGGAATTCTCGATTTTTTTTCGGACGGGATTTCCCGGGAAATTTTTTGGAAATTCCCGGGAATACGGGTATTTGTATTTTTCATATATAAGTCTTATATTATTTGTCTTATAGTTATTTAATGTTGAAAATATAGTGGAATAGCGATTATTCATGTGCCGATAATTCGTAATTCCCGATCATTTGTAACAAAATCGCGATAATTCGTGTAAAGTACATACATTTTGGTTCTCTTATTAATTATTAATTATTGTTTTTTCTGGAATTCGAAGTCTGTATAACCTCACATAACTCTGAACTATTTGGAGTCATTTCCTTGTTGTTCTAGTCCATATTTTTATTAATGGAATTATTGAAGTATATTAATTTGCTAAGATATAAATTCTGTGATCGATTCGAATTGTTGTTTTCTCCAAAATTATTGTATGTAATATTAAAAACTGTATATTGTGCAAGTAGCAAATCGTGTATATTAGGAATGAAAGTCAGTAATAACTATAGTATGTACGTTCATATAAGTACGCCTCTATCTTTGGTGCCAAGATAGTGGTGGAATTGTGAAGCTTTGTACACAAAAGGTCAACCTTGTAAAAATACTTTATCAACGTATTTATTCTATGATCGATACCCCCTTCGAACCATAAAAAGAACTCCCCATATCATTGACCTAAAAATAGAGTCGCACAGCAATCTTTGATAAGAAGGAAGCCTTTGCGAGGATGGTCGTGGGAAACAGCAATTTATATAAGCTTTGTTCCTTTACGTTAAAGTTTCTTCAAGTTTTACCATTTTTAACTCGGAAAGCGTTCCTTAACCCCAAAAAGCAGTAAAACTGGAAGCAATTTTTAAGAGAGTGAGAGAGGAGAGAGATCCAAAATGGCTTTCTCTTTTACTACTTTCGGCTCGACAAATTTCGTTGTGTAAAAAGTGGAAAATCTGTCAAACTGCTGATTTGACATTTATTTAACAATTAAGGCAAAAGGAAAAAAGAAAACTACGCGCTTTGTCAAAGCAAAATAAAAATAAATAAAATAAAAATTTAAACCAGCGAAATAAAAAACAGTGAAATTTATTTTGTTTGTTATGTTTTTTGACAATGCTGCCAGATCTACTATTTTTCCGTTTCTTTACTTTTGTGCAAAACTTGTTATATGAGAGCAATTTTCACAGCTTTCTGAGAGAAGAGAGAACTTCTCTCGTTTGCTACTTTCACTATTAAAAAAATAAAGGAACAAAGCTATAATCTCCGCAAATTAGTCAGGAAGAATTGGTTGGCTTGAACAGCTGCCATATATGATGTAGTGGTACTTACAAGATTTTGGCGTATCGTCGTTAATATTGTTCCAAAGAGATAACTAATGATACAACTATACATATAAGGAGTATTTCCTTTATGTTTGCTCTCTGTCACGTCTATGCCCCACAAACTCGATTTCTCATAGTCCCGGGAATTCCCGGGTTCCCGGGAATGAGAAATTTGTATTCCCGATTTCCCGGGAATGAAAAAAAGTCGGGAATTCCCAAACTCTAATCGCAGCAGAAGAAAGCCAGCTGCCAAGGCAAACACGAGTGGTTTTAGTTCAGTTAAGATCCGGACGATGCAGCCGCTTTAATTCGTATTGGGCTTGAATTGATGCCACGATACCCATGCATTTGTTTGGTGACCAGCTAACTCCACTCACCTGTCTCCTGATTCTTTATAGACGCATTTAGTCAAGGTTGCAGAATTTTTGAATCTGTATACAGAGGAACCAGATTTTTGAATATAATATACGAACGAGTATATTTGCGTTGCTACAGCAACAACTATAACAACGGATGAGAACAATTACTTACGAATTGAATATCCGATTTGGCTGAAACTTTATACATCGTAAAAGTTCTTCCAAAATTGCATCAAGTTATATGAAGACAGCACCTCCCTCGCAAAAGTTCAAAATGTGTGCAGCTTAAGAGCTGTTTGAGAGCCGTTTTTGAATTATTACCTGATTATTTGATTCGTGAGCAAGTTTATACTTTCTGACATAATGGTCCAAAAGCTTCAGAAAATCCTAAGGTTACAAAAAATTATCGATTTTTGCAGGAAAATGTGCCTGGTCTTTACTACTCTGGTATAATTTTGGTTTCCATTCAGTCCTCTGAACATCTGAGTTTCTTTTTTATTCTTTCTTTTTTCTTCTGAAAATACGATTCTTAAATACTCACGATAGAGCCTGAATCGTACCATGGATTTTTAGGTGGTGCTTTTTGGTACCCAAGTATAGATTTTCCTTGTAGTTTGAATAGTGGACTATTCTTTGCCATAGCTCCTCAACATTATCCGGACAAGGAATGCTGTCATCCAGCATGTGGGTCAGGTGAGCGAAGTTGGCTTGAGCTATCTGCTGTGTTTGCAGCTTTCGATATGTGTCAGTAATTAAGTCACCGTAGGATTTATGGACACCCGTCCTGCATGGAGGATGCCCAGGTTCGATTCCCAGGCCAGGCAACATCAAATTTTCAATGGTGGAAAATACCCCTCAGTAACAATCCTGCGACGGCCGGTTCTATGCACCGGATTGACTCGGAGGAATCTTCGACCAGGGGCCGTCCGTCAACAATTATGTGTTTGTGTTCGTGTATTTTTTTCACCATGAGAGCGGCAATTTATCCCGGAATGCCTGTTCCGAGCTCTTCTGGTCCGTGTCGGAAAAACATCATGGTCGCCGCGATCCAGGAAACAAAGCTCACCGCCACCTGTAGCTTACGCTGTGATGGTTACAACGTTTTGCGGAAGGATCGCACAAGAAGCGGAGGAGGAGGACTTGCCTTCCTAATACACCAGTCTGTCCAGTACAGACCTGTCTCGCTTGAGCTTGGCTCTAGTGGTCCATATATGGAGTGTATGGGGGTAGCAGTAAAGTGTGGTACTGCCAAGGTAGAGCTGGTTAATGTGTACATACCGCCGATGAATAGCTGTGCCCGGCGTTATATGCCCAATATTAGTTTGCTTTTAGAGGGCGATAACCGTCTGGTGCTAGGGGACTTCAATGCTCATTATGAGCTTTGGCACTCCGTCCTAGGTAATGACCAGAGGGGTACAGCGCTGGCAGAGCAAATCGATAGCTCCACGTTTTGCGCGGTGAATGAAGACGCTCCTACGAGGATTAGAGGAAACTGCCACAGCTCGCCAGATATCACCATTGTGGCACAAGGTCTGATAAATGACGTATCCTGGCAATCCGTCATTTCCCTTAGTTCGGACCACCTCCCTATCATCGTCTCCACCCACCACCCGACTTCATAACGTCTGAATGCCGTACTTTCCTGAACCATGGGAAAGCTGATTGGCAAGGTTTCAGAGAATTTACCAATCACCGCTTCGGACCATTGCACACCCCCTCAGATCCTCGGGTATCTGAGAGAACTTTCCGAGACATCATCACTAAACCAGCCGCTCGCTACTTTCCTGCTGGTCGAATACCCGAAATAAGACCAAATTTCCCAGCTGAGGCGACGGGACTAGCAAATGAACGTGATGAGCTTCGTCGTACGAACCCCGAAGACCCAAGAGTTAGAGAACTTACTCTTGAAGACAACAGGCTATTAGGCGAACATAAGCGGAAAAAGTGGCTAGACCATCTGAAGCAATGCAACATTTGTGCAAGCATAAGTAAATTGTGGGCAACGGTTAAATCACTATCTAATCCGGAAAAGAAGAATGACAGAACGGCTGTTACTTTCAACGGCGTGACAGTAACTGACCCAAAGAGGTGCGCGTGTTATTTTAACCGGCAGTTCATAGAGCACCCCGAGAGTGATAGGGCGAAGAGAAGTGTGCTACGCCGTATAAGAAGAGCCTCCAGCCGAGGAGGTACCACCACAATTTACGATGAGCGATGTTGCAGATGTCATCCGAAACGCTAAATCATCATCATACTGAAGCCTGGCAGGAATGTCAGCAGAGGTGAATCGTACAGGCCGATTTCACTCCTGTCGCCAGTAGCAAAGATCCTAGAGGCGCTACTCCTCCCCACGACGAGAAGCTGTTTTCCAGTTGCTCAACATCAACATGGATTTCGGAAAATGCATAGTACTACAACAGCATTAGACGCCATATCCACACCTATCAGTAGAGGACTGAACCAGAAAAAGGCCGTGCGACCGAACAGTCATGGTGGCCTTTGACCTATCGAAGGCCTTCGATACCGTCAACCATGCCAAGCTGTTCGAGGATATAAAGAAAACTAATCTCCAGCCATGTTTGAAACGTTGGGCAATCAACTATATGTGTGGACGCCAGTCGTTTGTAGAATTCCGAAACAAGAAGTCCAAAACCCGTAGAGTGAAACAGGCAGTTCCCCAAGGAGGGGTGATATCTCCGGTACTGTTTAACCTCTACATTTCTGAATTTCCACACCCTCCAGACGGCATAGAGATCATGATGTGTGCGGATGATTGTACGATCTTGGTGTCGGGTCCTATCGTTGATGACATATGCGATAGGTTAAATGTCTACATAGCTGACCTAGTGCAGTTCTTCCATCTGAGGAATATGAAAATATCCGCCGTTTAATCGACAGCCACGCTGTTCACCACATGGACGGCTGAGATGAGGCTCCCACTGAACATACCATAAAATACTGGGTGTAACATTCGATAGCATGTTCTAGTCGTCCGCGTATGCCACAGCTATTTGCAATAAGATCAGAAGTAGGAACAAGGTTCTCAAGTCGCTGGCCGTCAGCACTTTGGTTGCTTGTTGACCACCTACAATGCAATAGGCCAGTCTATGGTAAGCTATGCGGTGCAAAGGTTAGCGCATCGCAGTGGAAGAAGATTCAAACCTGCCAGAATGCCGCCCTGAGGACTGCAACAGGGTACCTCCTCATGACACCAGTGGACCATCTTCATGAGGAGGCGAAGGTTTTACCGGTGCGTCAGCACAATAAGATGTTGTCGATGCAGTACCTGCTTGGTTGTTACCGCAGCGAGCATCCCTGTCACGATTTAATGGACAGGCTCCCCCCACCCAGGCACGTCAGGAGAGACCTTCATGATCTAGAGAGAGAGAGGTCCAAAGGTATAAAAGAGAACCACTAGATCAACGAGCCTATCAGGCAGGCTTGAATCGCATTCACACCAACATGGTTGCGCAAGCAGTGCGAAGATACAGTGTGAATGCCGTACTTGGAGTCCATCCCCCATCCATCGCAGCAGAAGAACGCCAGCTGCCAAGGCAAACACGAGTGGTTTTAGCTCAGTTAAGATCCGGACGATGCAGCAGCCTCAATTCGCATTGGGCCAGAATTGGGACCACACGATACTCTGCATTTATTCAACTGCCCAGCTAACCCCACTCACCTGTCCCCTCATTATTTATTGACGCAACCAGTCCAGGTTGCAGAATTCTTGAGTCTGGATACAGAGGAACTTGATAACTGAAATAATACACGAACGAACATATATGCGTTGCTACAACAACAGCAACAACCCCTCAGTAATGTTGGTGACATTTCCTGAGTATTTCAGCCTTGTAAATCTTCGCTACAAGGCCATATTGAGTAGGTCAAAAGACTACCCGTTGGAAATAAATCAAAATTGAAACAAGTAAAAAAGTATCAGCCGGCTTTGCCGACAGAGATATACCCTCAGCCTGTGTATATTGAAACAATTTTTTCCCGAAATACGTATGTATTTAGGGGGTTTTAAAAATGTTGGGCGTTTGAACCTACAAAAATGTTGATTAGGATTAAAGATTAAAAGTTTTGCGGAGGAGATACTAAAAGGAATGGATCGACATTGACCGTTATGGAAGTGGATCTCCAGCCACAACATATGGTGCCATAGGGGGTTTTTACACTCTTCGGGCTGTTTGCTCAAGAAGTATGGACTTGCCCCTAAAAAAACTTTTATCATCGTAATTGAGGCAGCGAAAGCAAGTTTCTTCAACAAAAATCAAAGTGATTCGATATCAGTAGTGCGATTCTCTAACACATTTTTTGAGTTACCGACAACAATCGGTAAAATTAAAACGCAAAATTATGAATTAAAAGTTCAAATAAAAGTTGACAACACTCTTGCTATCGGTAGAATTTTGCGACTACTTTTTATTCGTCGCTAACCTACCGAATAACATCGGTAATTACCGAAATTATAAGCATTTTAATTTTACCGACAATTGTCGGTAACTCAAAAAATGAGTTAGAGAATCGCACTACAGGTCTTAAAATGAACTTATCCGAAATTTTGTGTGGGAGGTACCGGATGGAGTGGACAAATATAGTCCATATTTGAACCTGATCTATATCTGGTAGATATATTAGGATGTGTAAAGTATAGACCAATTCGGCCACTATCTTCAAGAGTTACCGTACGAACAATTTTTCCGAACATTTTTGAACATTTGTGGGTGAGGTACCTGAAGAAGTGGACCGATATGGCTTATCTTCAAACTTAAACAATGTTTGGACAAAATATTACTAAGGATAAATTTTGGACCGAATCGGCAGATCCGTTCGAGAGTTATCTTGCGCTCCAACCACCTCACACGGTGTCATAGGGGTTTTTTGGAACTTTCAGGCTATTTTCTCAGGAAGTATGGACTTGCCCCTGATGAAACTTGTACCGCCGTATGGAGGGCAGTGAATACAAGTTGCTAAAACAAAAATCAAAGCGATTCGTTAGATGGCCCTAAACTGAACTTTTCCGAAATTTTGTGTGGAAGGAATGAGTCCATATTTAAACCTTATTTAAGTCTGGTACACATTTCACGATGGGCAAAGTATGAACCAAATCGGTTACTCCCTTCAAGAGTTATCGTGCGCACAAATTTTCCGAACATTATCGAACTTTTGTGGGGGAAGTACCGGAAGGAGTGGACCGATATAGCCCATCTTCGAACTTAAACTAAGTTTGGGTAAAATATTACGAACGCCAAAATTTGAACCGAATCGGTTAATCCGTTCGAGAGTTATCGTGCGCTCCAGCCAGCCAGACAGGCAGACAGACAGACGGACGGACATTGCTCAATCGACTCCAAATTGTCTGAAAGACATTTCGTCCAAACATACTTGGGGTCTAAAACCATTATTTCGATTAGGCACATTTTGCCCGTATGAAAGTGTATATACCCTCGTTAGCATAAATGCTGAGGGTATAAAAATCCCTGTAATCTAAAATTCCTCTTAACTCTGAATTGAAAAATGTCATCTGTCGAAATGAAAATAAAATAAAATTTAAAAAATTTACAGATTTTTGTCAGTAAGATATTGTTAATGGCTTTATCATACCATATGCATTTTCACATGTATGTTGTTACTTTGGGTATACAAATATACAGACCAGCTGATGTCATACATGTGGGAACTAGGTATAATATACGTACTACACGTAGTGGTATAACATACTAAAATACAACTCTACATGTAAAATATAAAATGTAAACCCGCCCTCTATATTTCAATAGTAGTTTTAAAGCTTTTGTATTTTTATTTGTCATTGTGAATTAATAGCTTTTAATATTGTGATTGATCTTAAAATTTAAACTTTAACTGACGAAATGCAGCACTGTAAAATATATTTAATACTACTAGTTTAAGCAACTGTAAATTACTAATTAAAACATATGGTTCTAGAGGATTCTCATGAGTTGTACTTAAATAGAGTGAATCTCAAATTTAATCACTTTGCAATCGGCAGTCGAGCCACTTGTAGTCTCGTCCATTCTTGTAAAATACATTTTTGGCAGCTACAATGGTTTCCATTGTTGAACAAGCAAAGCAAGGAACATCAATTCCGAAAACTAATTGTTAGGATTTTATAATAAATAAAGCAATGTTTAAATAATTCACTAAAATTATTACATGTGTTTTAATAAAATCCTACATACATGTGAAAAAGCATATGGTGTGATATAGCCATATGGGAAGACTTATATTATTGCGGCGGAAACGGAATGGGGCTGCACTCCTTGATAGATGGTCGTGGAATTTTTTAATTCTGTATTAATTGCAAATTAGCTTCAATCATTGCATTTTTGTACTTAAGAAAAAAACATAAAGCTAGTAATTAACGATTCGTATAGCATTAAAAATGAATTATACACGAAGTGCATATGTATTTCAATTATCATTAAATTGCAATGTGTCAATTATTATCTCACGAGTTTTTATCTTACTTCGACAAAATTGTGGCAGAGTCTGAGCAAATTCTAAAATAATTTATCATTTTGAAAAGGAAATGCACAATTACAGAGAGAAACACCGCAGCAACAACAGCAGCTATATCACCACCGCACACATTCGCACTATTACCAGTGGTGGTATTGCGGACTTGCCTGAATAGACGGCGTAATTTTACAGTTCACAGATAGTTTTTCTTCGACTACATTTTAAAACAACGAAAAAAGAAACTTTTTAAAAAAAAAGTTGGTTGGCATTTCTCTCTTTAGTCCGCATTGAACAGATTTGAAACAAACAAGTAAATTGCATTGAAGAGAAAAGTGAAAAAGTTTTCTGTTCACTTTTGTTAGTTTCTTTTTTCCCAGTATTGACTTGTAATAAAATTGTATAAATTTTTATCGGCATCAGCACAAAAACACAACTGTGGCGGCAGTGAGGAGAGTTTCCTTTTTTTAAAATCAAAATCAATTAAAATCCCAAAACGGAAACGGAAGTGGTGTAACGGCAGTGAGGCATTGATGAAAATGGTTGGGGAATAGGATGGAATGAATGGATATTGAGGTTGATTCTTTTTTAAAACTGTAGCAGTTAACGTACATATGTTAAGGTTAATCAATTAATTAGGGAGGAATATAAGCGTTGAGGACATTAAGATTTTTTTTTTCGTTATTTTGTTTCATTCTTAACATCATATCAGCGATATTTTTATTGGTAAATATGTATGTCAATCGCTCAGCCAAAAATACGCACATGTTTTTCTCTCTTTTGAACTCTTAATACATAATTGCCAAAGATTTCGAGGAACTACCCTAATATGTTGCTTGTCTATTTAAATCCTGAATTGCAGAAACAAGAAAACAAGAGCAGCCATATAACACAAGTGTTGCATTTTTATTGCTGTCCCTCTTTTTATTCCCTGAATGGAAATGTATATGAATAATTGTAGCCTGTGGCAATTATTTCCTGTAATGCCTTTTCTTCCTTCCGTCCTTCCATCCATTCATCTTCTTCTTTCAGTCAGCATTCAACACTTAATAAATTTACATTGCATAAAACCAGAAAATACAGTTTTATTAATGAAATTACGAATAACAAAATTAATAAACAATGACATTGTTTGTTGATTATTTAAAATTTCAAAGTGTTTCAAAATCCTGCCCCGGGCCTCCAACACACATAACCCCAATTTTAAACTCATGCATCAAAAACCTTTTAATGTGATAATAATTAATTTAGGACAATATTAATTGCATACAGACGCACTCAAACACACAATATTATATTAAGAGTTTTCATAGAATATGGTTTTGTTCGCATGCCACTTTGCCAGCCTCCGCCTACCCACCTACACCCACCTGCCTATTATAAAATCACCTTAAGTTTGTGCGGCATTTTCCAAAAGATGCTAATGTTGGATGCACTTTGTGGCCCAAACGAATTTTTATAAACTACTAATCCATTTATAAGTCTTGCACGTACACACAGAATTACTAACCCACACACACACGTTTACACGACTTAACTTAGTCTCTGACTATACTTGCGGTTCTTTGTTGCTGTTGTTGTATGCAACTTAAAATGTTTTATACTTTTCTGTGGGAAAATTTTTAATTTTTTGTTGAATATCAAAGTGCCATTGGGATTTTCATAAATTAAATTGCTTTGAGAAGAAATTTTAAAATTTTATATGAAATGAAAAATGTTGTTGTGGCCGATTATGTTGCAATGACAAGAAGAAGAAAAATAAAACAACATCAACACAGAAAGAAGTTTGCATTACATATTCGAAATATAAATTGTATTAATTAATTAATTAATAACTAAATATATAAATAATAATGGTTCCACAAACATCCCACACGGGACAAGGGAGACTTCTCTCATATCAATGAGAGCACCCCGATTCATATTAGCTCAATGATATGGGACCTACTGTTTATCGCCGAGTCCGAATGGCGTGTCTTAAGACACCACTTTGTAGAGAAGTTCTACATGGCTGAAATACTCAGGAAATGCTGCCAACATTACTGAGGGGTATTTTGCCACCGCTGAACATTTTGATGTTGACTGGCCGGGGAATCGAACCCATGACCTTAAGCGTGCAAGGCGGGTGTGCATACCATTACACCACGGTGGCACCCAAATAAAATATAAATATATAAATATCAAGTAAAAAAGTATGTGAATTGAAACTTTAATCTACGGACAGATCGAATGTACTTAGGGTCTTTTCAGAATTTTGTTCCCCTTTTTCGAATTTGAATTTGCCGACAAGAATGTGGATTAGGATTAAAGTTCAAAAGTGTTTTGGAGAAGGTACTTAAAGGAATAGACCGATATAGTCCATTACGGAAGTGGATATTATCTTTGAGTCATATCTTTTTGATAGATATCGCGCCCACTAGTCATTTCAGTGGGTCATCGTATAATTTTTGGACCAGTATGCCAGGAAGCATGGATTTGTCCACGGAAAACATAATATGACTGTAAACAGGACCACAGCGAACATCATCGATATGCATTTCCAAAGGATCTTCGAACAGACCCCAAACTGCACTTAGACACAAATGTTGAACTTTTGTGGGCAGGGTCCAATAAGAAGAAGATCGATATCTACCATGTTGGAAGTTAAACTATATTTGGACAAAATATTACGAGATCCAAAGTTTTGAACAAATTAAACGGGGCAAGAGATATCGTGCATACCATTTTAGTAACATTTTTTAAATATTGAGGGGGAAGTATCGGAAGTTGTTGCCCATCTTCGAACTGAAACTAAGTTGGGACTTAATATGACGCAGACCAAATTTGGTACTTAATCGGTTGATCAGTTCGAGAGTTATAGTGCTCTCCAGCGACTACATTTGGTGTCATAAGGGTTTATACACCTTTCGGGCAGTTTTCTCAAAAAGAATGAAAAAAACTTTTATCGCCGTAATTGAGGCAGTTCATGCATGTTGTTTCGACAGAAATCAAAGTGATTCGAGAGCAGGTCTTAAAGTGAACTTATCCGAAATTTTGTGTGGGAGTTACCCGAAGGAGTGGACAAATATAATCCATATTCAAACCTGATATACATCTGGTAGATGTATGTATTAGGGTGTGTAAAGTATGGACCAAATCGGTAACTCCCTTCAAGAGTTATCGTGCGCACAATGTTTCTGAATGTTTCCAAACGTTTTTGAATTTTTGTGGGGGAGGTACCTGAATGAGTGTACCGATATGACTTCTCTTCGAACTTTAACTATGTTTGGACAAAATATCACGAATGCCAAATTTTGGACCGAATCGGCACATTCGTTCTAGAGTTATCTTGCATTCCAAACACTACACAGGATGTCATAGGGGTTTTTTGTACTTCTTAGGCTATTTTCTCAGGAAGAATAGACTTGCCCCAGATAAAGCTTGTACCGTCGTACGGAGAGCTGTTCCTAAACTGAACTTTTCCGAAGTTTTATGTAGGAGGTACCCGAAGGAGTGGACCGATTGAGTCCATATTGGAACCTCATCTAAGTCTTATAGAAATTTCACGATGTGTAAAGTATGGACCAAGTCGGTTACTCCCTTTAAGCCTTATCGTGCGCACAAATTTTCCGAACATTTTCGAACTTTTGTGGGGGAGGTACCGGAAGGAGTGAGCCGATATAAGCCATCTTCGAACTAAAGCTAAGTTTGGACAAAATATCACAAAAGCTAAATTTTGGACCGAATCGGTTGCTCCGTTCGAGTGTTATCGTGCGCTCCAGCCAGACAGATGGACGGACGGGCATGGCCAAATCAACTACAAATTGTCTGAAACACATTTCGTCCAAACATACTTGGGGTCTAAAACGATTATTTCGATGAGGCACGTTTTGTCCGTATGAAATTGTATATATGTACACTAGGGTGGGGCGATTTGTGTGGAAGGAAAAAAACCTTAATGAGCCCTTCGCGTTTCTGATTCCTGGGATTGAACTGAGCAAAAAATTCCACTGGACCATATATATACCGGATATTTTGGCATATAACAGCCAAACCATTGAGATTTTCGATCCCAGATTTTCACTACATTTGCCGTTATAAAAAATAAAACAAAGTGACCCTAACGAACTAAATGCATTGTCGTTGTCCATGGATCCCAACACGATATAGTTTTGCATCAGGACGCTTGAATATTTTTCTGGTCAACTTTTGTAGCACAGTGTCATTTATCGACATTTTTCGAAAAGTTTGCACCTTCTCAAGGCCAAAACTGCCTGAAGGAACGTTCCAATGCTTTCGCGATGTATTAGAGAGTTCTTAACTACTGTCTTGGCTACAATTTTTGTATTTGTGTTGGATCGAAAATCTCAATGGTTTGGCTGTGTCAACCAAAATATCCAAAAAACGTCAATAAAAAACTTAAAGTCAAAATCGAGAGGCTCGATTTTCACGGTAGATATATGGTCCAGTGGACTTTTTTGCTCAGTTCAATCCCAGGAATCAGAAACGCGAAGGGCTCATTAAGGTTTTCAAATCGCCCCTGCCTAATGTACACTCGTTAGCATAAATGCTGAGGGTATAAAAAACGGACAAAAAATATATGGAGGCTATGTCAAAACATGGACCTATATTGACGATTTTGTGGTGTATTGGTTTCGGGACCACTGAGCACCTCAAATGTCAAATTACAAGTAGTTCGATCAAAACATTTAGCTAAAATCCTCAAAATACTTTAAATCGGGAGGTACGGTTATATGGGGGGGCTAAACCCAAACAAGGACATATCTCGGCAATTTTTAGAGGAGAATATTTTTGGTCATTAAGAATTTTAATGTCAAATTTTAGCTAATTCTTTAAGAAAATGTAGCTAAAAGCCTCAAACTACTTTAAATTGGAAGATACCGTTTTATGGGGCCTATACCAAAACGTGAACCTATCTCCACCACCAAAACTTTTTTGATCTCTTGAAAATTGGGGGGGGGGGGATGTAGCTAAAATCCTCAAAATACCTTTAATCGCTAGGTTATATAGGCTATACCAGAACATGGACCTATGTCGACGATTTTCGGTGGAGAACTTTCATGACCACTGAGAACCCCAAATGTCAAATTGCAACTAGTTCGGTAAAAAAAATTTAGTACAAATCCTCAAAATTCCTTAAATCGGGTGGTACCATTATGTGAGGCTATACCCAAACGTAGAACTATATATAGGCTATATATACCATCTTCGAACTTGACCTGCCTACGGAAAAAAGACACTTGGGTGCGTTCATTACAACAGACGGACATTGCTAGATCGTCTTAGAATATATGGGGATTTCTGAGTGAAATCGGAAACTTTTCAGAATGAGGTTTTTGATCTGTGATGATGCTGCTCATCAGCAAAACATTTTAGTATATATTCACATTTTTTGACTAACGGTTCCAGAGCTATATGCAAGGAAATGCTCATTACTTACTTACTTACTTAGCTGGCCCATTACAGAACATTTGTTCCATAGACCGAACTAAGAAAATATCTCCAATTCTCTCTGTGCAGTGCTTCGCTTTTTGGAATACCGCGCCTTGTCATCTCTTCATCCACCTGTTTGCGCCATCTATTCTTTGGCCTGCCAAGTCTGCGTGCACCGCCATGTGGCTCGAATTTTTACGCCTTTTTAGCGGGTTCATCATTGCTCATTTTTATTATATGGCCTAGCCAACGCAATCGCTGCATCTCGATACGTTTAACTATATTCATGTCGTTGTATAGCAGATACAGCTCGTGGTTCATACGACGTCGATATTAACCGTAAACGCAGATTGGTCCGTAGATCTTTCGAAGAATTTTTCTCTTAAACACGCCAAGCACTGCCTTATATGCTTGCGCAAGTACCCAGGCTTCGGAACCATACATCAGCACGGGTAGTATCAGTGTTTTGTAAAGCGTTATTTTTGTTTGACGAGTTGTGGCTTTGTTTTTGAAGTGCTTACTTAAGCCAAAGTAGCATCTGTTGGCCAATACAATTCTTCTTTTTATTTCACAACTGATGTCGTTTGTTGTGTTTACTGCGGTGCCGAGGTATACGAAATCTTTTACTACCTCAAAATTATAGGAACCAACTTCAACAGTTGGTTCGATCTCAATGGACGCATTGCGCGTCGACACCATCAGCTTGGTCTTCTCGCCGTTTACCGACAGTCCCTCTTTAGCAGATTCTCCTTCGACCTTCATAAAGGTATCGGTTACTTCTTTTACTGATCGTCCCATGATGTCTATATCATCAGCATAAGCAAGTAACATGTGACTATTGGTGTAGATTGTGCCACTTCTCTTGACGTTTGTCTCTCGTATAACCTTTTCTAGCAGGATGTTGAAAAGATCAGACCAAAGGCTGTCTCCTTGTCTGAAACCTCTTTTGGTCAAAACTCTTCGGAGACGTTTTTTTTCTATTTTAACTGAAGGTCTTGTGTCAGTTAGAGTCATTTTACAAAGCCGAATGAGCTTTGCGGGGATACCAAATTCAGACATTGCTTGGAATACCTTTGAACGTAGCGGGCTGTCGAAGGCTGCTTTATAATCGACAAAAAGGTGGTAGGTTTCGATCTGCATCTCTTGGGTCTTCTCCAGGATTTTCCGCAGGGTAAATATCTGGTCAATGGTGGACTTGCTAGGTCTAAAGCCGCATTGGTATGGTCCAATTATCTCGTTGAGCATAGGCTTCAGTTGTTCGCAAAATATCCCGGACACGATCTTGTAGGCAATAGGGAGTATACTTATGCCCCTATAGTTAGAACATACAGTCTTATCTCGTTACTTATGGACGAGACACAGGATGCTCAGGTTCCAATCGTCGGGTATGCGTTCTTCCTGCCAGATGGAGCTAACTAGCTGATGAATACACCTTATCAGCGTGTCGCCTCCGGTTTAAACAGCGCGGCTGGTAAGCCATCGGCTCCTGCTGCTTTATTATTCTTCAGCCGGTTGATTGCTGTTTTTACCTCATCTTGGCCGGGCGGTATACATTCTATACCATCTTCTGGGATTGGATCTGTGGTATCATCGTCTTCGCTACTATTGTATACCAGCAGATTGGAGAAATGTTCCTTCCATATCCTGAGCACGCTATCTGTATCTGATACCAGATTACCTTGCTGGTTTCTACAGGAGCATGTGCCTGTACCAAAGCCATCTGTTTGATGTTTCACTCTTTGGTAGAATTTTCGGACTTCATTCTGGCTCCTGTACATCTCGATTTTTTCACACTCCCACTTTTCCATTTCTCTCTTTTTCTTGCGTTTCTCTTCTCTCCTTTTCTCCCGATATCTCTCTCGTGCGCTACGCGTTGCTACTGATTGTAAAGTAGCTCAATATGCCGCATTTTTCTCTTCGGTAGCAGCACGACACTCCTGATCATACCATGAATTCCTTTGTGGAGGTCTCTAGTATCCTAGTATGGATTTTGCGGCTGTATGCATGGAGTGGGCAATATTTTGCCATTGTGTTGTTATGTTATCGGGACAAGGAGTGCTCTCATTAAGCAATTGGGCTAGTTGAGTGGAATAGCTGTGGCTATCCGTTGTATTTGCAGCCTATCGATGTCCAACTTCCGCGTTGTATCTGTTAGTGCTTTATTTGCAACGTTTAGACGGGTACGTACCTTTGCTGCAACAAGGTATTGGTCCGAATCAATGTTTGCGCCTCGGAACGATCGTACATTCAACACGCTCGATGAATGTCTTCCATCTATCACAACATGATCAATTTGATTACTTGCTCTTTGATCTGGGGACAGCCAGGTGTCCTTATGAATATCAAGATTATTAAATCTGGAACTGCTAACTACCATGTTTTTTTAGCAGCTGCAAAGTCTATCAGCCTCATACCATTGTCAGATGTTTCACTGTGGAGACTGAATTTCCCGACTGTTGGGCCAAAGATATTCTCCTTTCCAATTTTGGCATTAAAATCGCCTAGAATAAATTTAATGTCATGGGCAGGGCAGTAGTCATAAGTTTCTTCTAAGCGTTCGTAAAATATATCTTTGGTCTCTTCGTCCTTGTCTTCAGTGGGAGCATGAGCGCAAATAAAGCTGAAGAATTTAGCTTTTAATCGAATTGCAGCGAGTCTTTCATTCACTGGGGTGAAGCTGGAGACCAGATGTTTTAACCTCCGACCAACTACAAATCCGCAACCAAACTCATGCTTTGTGTCATGGCAGCTATAATACAGTGCGTCACCTTTAGGTGTTGTTGTGACGCCTTTCCCGTTCCATCGTATTTCCTGTACGGCAGTAATGTCGGCCTTGTACTTTTCAAGTTCATCTGCCAATGCGTAAACTGCACCTCATAAATTCTTTAATATGGGTCTAGTTTAAAAAAATCTTTTTTTATATATTTTTTGTTGATATATAAGCTATTTAATAAAAAATAGAAAAACATTCTGCACCGTGGGTTTTGATACAATTTTCTCGATTTAATATTTAAAATCAATTTTTACCAATGATCGTACTCTTCGATTTTCTTGAAATATTAATTACAAAAATTTTAAGTCCTATTTGGTAGTGGGATTCGAATGAGTAGAATGAGTCAATTCAATTTTTCCTTTATACCATTTGTTATTTTACCAAAACAAAAATACAGCAAATATAAAGAAAGTCAGAAGCCTCCTTTTGAAAAATGTCCGATTTCTCTCAGAAATCCCCATATATACTTTATATGGTCGCAAATGATTAGTTCGATGTGTTATACACAGAAAAAAAAAACTTAATACACCCTCTACTCTATGGTGGAGGGTATACAAATATTGATTTTCTCATAGTGTATTTGTAGGATACCATATTGTCACTTATAATCAAAAACATTTTCTTTTACATTCCTGAAAGAAAAATCTATATGTGTCATAAAATATTTATCACAATTTGTTATTGTAGGTGTTGTTATTTTTATACATATGGTAAATTTCAAATTTCCTTTACAATTACATAGAAAAAAATTAAAAACTTTTTTGGCGAGCACATCCGCCATTTTTGGTACATGGGTTACGAAAAAAATTGTGGTTTCAAATCTGTTCGCGTTCACAAAATTGGATGCTGCACTCAAAAGTTATGTGCGGTTTTACTCTCTTGTAAAGAAAATATATTTAAAAATTCCTATTGTGTTGTAATATGAACATTTATATACGAATCGTTAGCAGCATTTGATATCTATCCGTAGATGCTAAAATATTTGCAAAATTAATTTTTATTTTCGCGGAAAATCAACAAATATTGAAGAAATCTTGGAATAAATTTTATTTATTCTAAATCAGAGTCCAAAAAATCTCTAAAAAAATAATTTAAAAATACGTACAGAATCTAGACAACGCGTAGAAAAATGTTAGACCAAAATTATAAAGATCGCGTTTATAACTTACATATTACAGCAACAACAAAGAACGGAAACTTATTGTTGGAAATTATTTCAAAAATATATTTTTGGTTAAATACGAAAAATTTGAAAAATAAATGTTGGGAGTTATTCTATTATTTCGCTAAATTTCCAAATCCTGAAGTATTTTGCTTAAACTTCTACGAGAAAAGTAATTAGTCATCGTGAAAGTATATTTGCTTTCTGTGATAAGCAATAGAAATAAGAAGTAGAGAGTAATATTGAAATTAAAATCAAAGAAAAAACATAGAAGTTAAAAACCGTATAATTCGCGAATTTGTTTAAATCGGTTGAGGTGCATGTGCTTTTCGGATACAGGAAGTCCATGTCTATCAATATGCATGGATTTGCCCATGTTTCATTCAGCGGCCAAAGTGTGCCACCAGTTGCATCTTACTATTCAAAAAACCTTCAAGTGGGCAAAAATTACGCGATGTGCATATGATTATAAGGTGCATCCGATTTCAATGGCCCCCTATTAAAAATACGTCAATATAAATTATTTTAGACAGATTCGTCAAGAACTGCGGATGTGCCACCACATTCTATTTTAGGATAAATAGGGATATTACTCCCAAATCTTTGTAATTTGTGACACACCTTTTTGGCAAATATAATAATCGCGTATAAAGGATTACATTTATGTAAAAATAATCAAAGAAAATCGCGGTTCAATTCGCGGACTTGTCAAAATATATTTTTGCAGATTTTCCTACTTTCAAGGTATCTATATCCGGCGTTATAGTGGATGGATTCAAACGCGGAAGGGCTTATTAGATCCGGCACGTAAAAAAACTAAAATCACGCGGGGTTCAGGGGTACCTGTACGACAGTTGTAAATTTTAAAGCCAAAAAATAGGTTTTTTTCAGAAAATTTACGCACCAAATTTTCGCCTTTGGACTCCTATTACTAGGAAGCTGTATGGAGCACACTCATGAGATATACATCGAACGACGTGGAATCGCGAGTTCTACAATCCTATAAACTAGTTTCGATTATTATCTAGTTGCACCATCTAATTATAAGAAAAATTCGAAAAACACTGAAATCAAAACTTCAAAATGTCAGCATCCATTTTAGGGGTATGCAGTGTATATATCGAAAAGTCATACACTAGAACCATATTGCCTAAGGGGTATTCTTTAGTTCTTTCTTTGAGCACAGGTTTGAATTTTCCGTGGTTTGGCGAGAAATCAAGAAAGAACACAAAAAAACTTGTAAACTTCAACACATTTTTCCCATTTTTTTATATTACCACCAGCGCAGCTTCCACGAAAATTATTTGTTATGGTCCATATTATGAGATCGTAGCTAAAACACTTCAATATATATAAATGTATTCATATTTTATAAAATATATTAACAGTTCGCGACTTATTAAATGATGAACCTCAACTTCAACGATTGTAAAACTTTTTTGAATATTACCATATACATTTTCATAAATGCATTTATCGAATGACGTTTTAAGTCGTTTGTATATTTAATTCAAATGAAACGTTTAATAATGTTGATTTGTTTAAATTCAGTTTTTGTTTAAATTCTGCCCGAAACGGAAGACAATTAAAAGTAATTGAGTGAGAAATATTACACATTTATATTCGAATTAAACATTTATGATATTCTGCCAAAGGAGAGTATTTATAACAATAAAGTAATAAAATGTGGAATGGAAACATACATACATGCTTATTTATATATTGAGTATGGAAAAGTGGTCCACAAACATTCAAGTTCATAAATCTTAAAACAATTTAACTACATACGATCTACTTGTGTGAATAAGTAACTGCAACCATAAATACTTTTGTAGGAAATTAACATTGAAACATTTTAGCTGCAAGTTGAAATAAATTTAGAAAGTTAAATAATGGTGCACCCTCAATCTCAAGATTTTTGCTTTGCAAGATTGCAGAATCCGCATCCTTGCAATGACACCTCAAAAATTTCTCATTTAACTACGTGACCCACTGTATTGAATTTTTTGCTACTTTTGTTTTATTTTTTATTTTTGGTTTGTTTTTAATTCCCACTGCACACTTATAACGCAAACAGCATTGTGCCATTTCTTTACTAAAATCACAAAACAATGCTTTCACATACTTCCGACGGAACAGCTTTGCAAAAAAAACGAAGAATAAAGACTGATAAAGAGTTTATCTCCCACGTGTTATTTTCAACAATAACTACAAAATCGTCAATAATCTACAAACAAAAAATTCTTATCGCAGATACAATTCGAAAAAATGTCTTGCAAAAATAACAAGTAAAAAAGTATCAGTCGGCTTGGCCGACAGAGATATACCCTCAGCCTGTGTATATTGAAACAATTTTTTCCCAAAAAACGCATGTATTTAAGGAATTTTGGCCGTTTGAAGTGACAAAAATGTTGATTAGGATTAGAGATCAAAAGTTTTGCGGAGGAGATACTAAAAAGAATGGATCTCCAGCCACTACATATGGTACCATAGGGGTTTTTTACAACTTCAGGGATGTTTGCTCAAGAAGTATGGACTTGCCCTTAAACAACTTTTACCATCGCAATTGAGGCAGCGAATGCAAGTTGCTTCAACAAAAATCAAAGTGATTCGAAAGCAGGTCTTAAAGTGAACATGTATCCGAAATTTTGTGTGGGAGGTACCGGATGGAGTGGACAAATATAGTCCATATTTGAACCTGATCTATATCTGGTAGATATATTAATATGTGTAAAGTATGGTCCAATTCGTACGCACAATTTTTCCGAACATTTTTGAACTTTTGTGGGGGAGGTACCTGAAGGAGTGGACCGATATGGCTTATCTTCGAACTTAAACTATGTTTGGACAAAATATTACTAAGGCCAAATTTTGGACCGAATCGGCAGACCTGTTCGAGAGTTATTTTGCCCTCCAACCTCCTCACACGGTGTCATAGGGTTTTTTTGCAACTTTCAGGCTATTTTCTCAGGAAGTATGGACTTGCCCCTGATGAAACTTATACCGTCGTATGGAGGGCAGTGAATACAAGTAGCTAAAGCAAAAATCAAAGCGATTCGAGAGATGGTCCTAAACTGAACTTTTCCAAATTTTTGTGTGGGAGGTACCCGACGGAGTGGACCGATTGAGTCCATATTAAAACCTGATCTAAGTCTGGTACACGCTCCACGATGGGCAAAGTATGGACCAAATCGGTTACTCCCTTCAAGAGATATCGTGCGCACAAATTTTTCGAACATTTCCGAACTTTTGTGGGGGAGGTACCGGAAGGAGTGGACCGATATAGCTCATCTTCGAACTTAAACTAAGTTTGGGCAAAATATTACGAAAGCCAAAATTTGAACCGAATCGGTTCATCCGTTCGAGAGTTATCGTGCGCTCCAGCCAGCCAGACAGACAGACAGACGGACGGACATTGCTCAATCGACTCCAAATTGTCTGAAACACATTTCGTCCAAACATACTTGGGGTCTAAAACCATTATTTCGATGAGGCACATTTTGCTCGTATGAAAGTGTATATGGTAACATGGGGCGCCTTCGCCACTGGGGCGGCTTCGCCAGCGCCGATTTTCTCGCTTTTGTGTTTTCAGGGTATTGGGAAAAATAATTATGGCGGGTATTTTTTGTGATATCTTTTTTACCTTTAGTGATATCAAAAACCCATTTTATACCTTTAGAAGACAACTACTGAAGAATAAAAATCCCAATTATTCGCATGAAAAAAGCAATTGCAAATGTCAATATATTAATATTATGAAATATGTAAGGGGTGGGGCGCCTACGCCATGATAGGGGCGTGGTGGGTTAATGTTCGAAATATGTCATGTTTAACTTAAATTCTTTATACCATAGATATACCACACTATAATATGAAGATAAAAACAAATATTATCCTAAACGTATCTTGTTTTAGTTATATTATGATTTTTGTACCTAAATTCAAGGCACCTACTTCAATTAACCGCTAAGATCGGTCACTTTTTGTGAATTTTAAAATAATTTTCGATTATTCAATAGAAAACATGTTCCTTTTGTGCATAATGTCGATATTTAAGAAGGAAGTATGGTAAATTACAGTTTTAGAGTCCGATTGAGAATGTTCAATATCGATGGCGAAGCTGCCCCATGGGTGGGGAGGCTTCGCCACTTTTTTCGCATTTTGTAAATTCTCAAAAATAATATTTTAAAAACAAAATTATAACCATTTATATATCAAAACTTATAGTCAAGATATGCTAATATTTGTACCAAAAATAATATTTGAAATAACTTTAACGGTGTCGGTATGAGAACATTTTGAACAAAAACGTGGCGAAGGCGCCCCATGTTACCATATACCCTTCATAGCCTAAAGGCTGAGGGTATAAAAAGAAATTGTGATAAAAACTTGTGTTTGTTGATTGACTCTTCTTTGGTTTTTGCTAACACAATTAGAATGTGGGCTAACATTAAGTGTAACTTGGTAGTTATATCAGATAAGTTAATTTGGTTGGTAGGAGCACTGTCGAAGAAGAATGCCCTACAGCCGAATGTGCAATGAAATGCTTGTATCGAATTGAAGGGACCAACTTTTTATTATGATTTAAAAGCGGTAATATTGTGGAATATTGATACACAATTTGATATAGGTATAATAAGCATCAGTAAATTACTCAATGTTCGTTTACCCATGTAAAATGCCTTCTTTTACACTTGACTGTATTTATGCAAATGCGCATAATAATTGGCTGCGATCCTATGTTTTCCACATCCCTATTCAACAGATCGATTCTGTGACTAGTTAAGGATTAAATTACGCACAATTATCGATAAGTAGTCATATTTATTGTAATGTTGGTCATTATCGAAATTTTCCGGTAAGATAACAACCAAAATAATGTGGCGTTAAGGACTATCGGTGGAAGTATTGTAACAATTCTAAATTATGCATTTTCATATCTACCAATTGCTGTATTTAACTGAACATGGGAAGGCCAACACTATGATCCCTCCAAACATTTGGAAGTTAAATATATCTTCTCTTAGCAAATGAGTCTCTTAAAAGTGCCTAAAATAGCGTTAAAAAGCGACTGTTGTCATTTTCCAAAAACAATTTTATTGAACCATGCTTATTCTCTTTTTTAACTTCTTTACTCCTTGTGCAGAATCCCTTGCGTACCTTACTTTAAATCAAAAAAGCGATTGTTTACATTTATTTATTTTGTACATGCTGTCAGTGCGTTTTGTAAACATTTTTCTCTGCAAAGAGGAAAGTGATGAAGTTAAATGGGGGGATACTCCAGACTTAAACAATCATTTTGTACAACGTTGAACATATAAAGCCCATTAGGCCATCGGAGTATTATTTGGAACGGTGGTGCAATGGACAGCATGCTCAGCTGGCATTCTGCATACCCGGGTTCTAATCCCGGGCCAGGCGACATCATATTTTGAAAATGGTAATATTAATAATGACGACAACTCCTGAGTAATTCAGCTGAGTATGTAAGGTAGTAATAAAATATAAGAAATAAAAGTAAAAAAAAAAATAGAAATATGAAAAATTACAATTATAATAAAACAATAAAAAAAGAAATAACATTTCTTTTTTCGTCAATGCCAATTTTATCGCTTTTAAAACTTTCAGTTGTGACGGAAGCGAAAAGCCAGTTGGGGCCGCAAAATTTGAACAGTTTCTTTAGTCATTTTTATCGCAGCAGACACCACCATCGCTTTTAAGTGACCTTTCCGTCAAGCAGGCGATAGAAAATGTTAGCCGGGATACAACACATGAAATAAAAATATTCAGGTATTCGGTTCGTATGATTGTTATTATAAGCTTTCAATTTATAACAATCACTCGAAATAGAATGTACAATGTTAAGAAATAGAAAATATTGAAAAAATAACAAAAAATTAAAAGTCAGTTACGAAGTGTTGTAAAAAAGGTATTTCATCAGAATACATGAATAATTTTAAAGTAGCATAGTGTAATTATATTAATAAAAGCAAGTAAGAAAGTATTAGTCGGTTTCGCCCACAGCCTGTGATTATATATGTAAATAAACATTAACATGATAAGTAAATTGCATTTTAGTAGGTGACAAAAAAGTTTTGGAATTTTTCAGCTTAATTATGCCCTCAGCCTTTAGACTAACGAAAGTATATGTTAAATTTCAAATTTTCTTTAGAATTCCATCGAAAAAATATTAAACACGTAAAAAAGTATCAGTCGGCTTTGCCGACAGAGATATACCCTCAGCCTGTGTATATTGAAACAATTTTTTTTTCCAAAAAACGCATGTATTTAGGGAGTTTTAAAAATTTTGGGCGTTTGAACTGACAAAAATGTTGATTAGGATTTAATATCAAAAGTTTTGCGGAGGAGATACTAAAAAGAATGGATCTCCAGCCACTACATATGGTACCATAGGCGTTTTTTAGAACTTCAGGGATGTTTGCTCAAGAAGTATGAACTTGCCCCTGAAACAACTTTTACCATCGCAATTGAGGCAGCAATGCAAGTTGCTTCAACAAAAATCAAAGTGATTCGAAAGCAGGTCTTAATGTGAACATGTATCCGAAATTTTGAGTGGGAGGTACCGGATGGAGTGGACAAATATAGTCCATATTTGAACCTGATCTATATCTGGTAGATATATTAGGATGTGTAAAGTATGGACCAATTCGGCCACTCTCTTCAAGAGTTATCATACGCACAATTTTTCCGAACATTTTTGAACTTTTGTGGGGGAGGTACCTGAAGGAGTGGACCGATATGGCTTATCTTCGAACTTAAACTATGTTTGGACAAAATATTACTAAGGCCAAACTTTGGACCGAATCGGCAGACCTGTTCGAGAGTTATTTTGCTCTCCAACCTCCTCACACGGTGTCATAGGGGTTTTTTGCAACTTTCAGGCTATTTTCTCAGGAAGTATGGACTTGCCCCTGATGAAACTTATACCGTCGTATGGAGGGCAGTGAATACAAGTTGCTAAAGCAAAAATCAAAGCGATTCGAGAGATGTTCCTAAACTGAACTTTTCCAAAATTTTGTGTGGGAGGTACACGACGGAGTGGACCGATTGAGTCCATATTAAAACCTGATCTAAGTCTGGTACACGCTCCACGATGGGCGAAGTATGGACCAAATCGGTTACACCCTTCAAGAGTTATCGTGCGTACAAATTTTCCGAACATTTTCGAACTTTTGTGGGGGAGGTACCGGAAGGAGTGGACCGATATAGCTCATCTTCGAACTTAAACTAAGTTTGGACAAAATATTACGAAAGCCAAAATTTGAACCGAATCGGTTCATCCCTTCGAGAGTTATCGTGCGCTCCAGCCAGCCAGACAGACAGACAGACGGACGGACGGACATTGCTCAATCGACTCCAAATTGTCTGAAACACATTTCGTCCAAATATACTTGGGGTCTAAAACCATTATTTCGATGAGGCACATTTTGCCCGTATGAAAGTGTATATGGGCAAAACTGCCAATAATTTCATATTCCATTTCCAAAAAATTGAATTTTTTCTTTTCGCGCTACATTAACGATTTTTGGTACATAGGTTAAGAAAAAATTCCCCAGTACAAATCCGCTCGCGAGCAAATTTTTGGTTGTTGCGGACAAATGTTATCGCGGTTTTACTTTTGCTTTTAAGAAAAAATTATTATAAAAACGCTAATTATTTTATTGAGCACAATTGTCACTAAAAAGTTATCACGAAGTGACGTCATTAAGTAGATTGCATAATATTTGTAAAATGTTTCTCAGCATTCGCGGAATTTACAAAAAATTGACAAATTTTAAATGTAATCCGAATTTCTTGAAAATATAGGTCCATTTACCCGTCAAAAATTACAAAAAAGTAACAGTTTTAAATAAAGACTTCACGGGGAATCAAATGAGACCAAACTTATAATCATCGGGATAGTAGTTAGGATATTATAGTCAAAATAAGCACATATTTGTGTTACAAAAAACTAATTTTGGTTTGGAATAATGGTTTTCACATGCATTCTAGAGTCGAAAATATTGGAAAAATTCTATAGGAGTACTTCTTTTATTTTTCTTGAAACTCCCAAGGAAATGGGCGGATTTTGCTTTATCTACATTCACATAGAAGGTTTCCCATTGAGGACAGTTATCGGGTTGTTGAAATAAATCATTAGACTTCTTAAACGGAAATAGAATTCAAATAAAGCGCTTTAACTTATATGCATTATTAAAATATGTGTAAATCGCTTAATTATCAAAATTGTTTTGTCCGCATGTGATTTTCATTTACAGCAAGACCCTATCTTTTAATTTGTATATATTTTTCGAAATATAATTTGGACGCTAAGATGTAGCATCGGCTGCATCTTAGCATTAAAAAACCTATAAAACATCGCTAATTTGCGCAAAGTTCATACAATTTCGTTCCGCATCCGGTTTTAGTGTCACCATGAAAATCTGCATCTATATATACCTATTTCAAGGCAATCAGTCAAGAACCGTGGATGTAGCATCACACACTATTTTTGGGATAAAATGAATGTAGTTCCCTTATCAGTGAAGTTTTTAAATCTCTGTTTCCGCAAAACAGAAGATGCTGCACTAGTTTTTTCATAGTAGTGTAAGCGGCCGACAGAATACGCGATAAAATGCGCGATATTTTCAAAAACAATATTAGGTGATTTTCCTACCTTGGAATTTCTCCTATCTCGCGTTTTAGTAGATGGATTTTAACGAATAATGATTTATTAGATCCGCAACGTAAAAATCCAAAATTTGCAATCATGCACGAGTAAATCGAATGTCAATTGTACAAATTAGACCCGAAATATATGATTTTTAGAAATTTGTTCGCACAAAATGTTCGTATTTGGATACAGATTTCTCTGAAGCTGTGTAGGCTACATTCACGACACATATATCAAATAAATCAGAATCGTGAGTTCTTCATTCCTATATATGATTTTTTGAAAAACCTGTTTGCGGAACGAAATTATAAGAAAATTTCAAAAAACACTTAAAATCTGGCTTCAAAATGTCAGCATCATTTAATGGTAGACGCAGATCAAATTTTGAGAAGTTATACACTAGTGAGATGATCCTTATTTAGTTGCCTTCTACTTTTACCTTATCGGGAAAATCGTGAAAAGTGTGGTTTAATCACAAATCGAGAGAAAACAAAAAAAGACACGTTGGCTTCAACCCATTTTTACCCATTTTTTAACATAAATATAGCCACAGCTTCCACGCAAATCAACTTTGAAGGCCAATATTTTTTGCCAAGTCTAAAAACATTTCATTTTATCCAAAAGCATGTAAATTGTACAATATACAACCACTATTCGCGAGTTATAAACGGGTAAACCTTGGCTTCAACGATGTTAAATTTTCAATAAAATTGCCCATATACCCTTCATAGCCTAAAGGCTGAGGGTATAAAAATTGTTTTGCTAGGACATTCACGATTTTTGTACATGGGTTAAGAAAAAATCGTGGGTTCAAATCTGTTCGCGTTCACAAAATTGGATGCTGCGCCCAAAAGTTATGGGAGGTGTTATTCCTTTAAAAAGAAAAAATATTTTAAAATTCCCTTTGTGTTGTAATACAAAAATGTATATAAAAATCGTTAACAGCACTTAATATCTATCCATAGACGCCTAAATAGTTGATAAATTTAGTTTTATTTTCGCGGAAAATCAAAACATAATGAAGAAATCTTGGAGTACATTTTTATATTCTAACTCAGAGTCCTTAAAACTCTCTAAAAAATTAATTAAAAATACGTACACAATCTGGACAATGCCTAAAAAATGTGAGACCAAAATTATAAAGATTGTGTTTATAATTTGCATGTTACAGCAACAACAAAAGACAAAAACTTATTGTTGGACTATTATTTCAAAAATACATTTTTTGGTTTAATGCGAAAAATTAGAGAAACATTTTTAGGAATTATTCTACTATTTCGGAAAGAGTAGAACCGTCTTTTCCGCAGGAAAAAGAGACAAATAGATAGACGGGAGTGTGAAAAAAATTGAGATGTACAGGAGCCAGAATGAAGTCCGAAAGTTCTACCAAAGAGTGACATCAAACTGATGGCTTTGGTACAGGCACATCCTCCTGTAGAGACCAGCAAGGTAATTTGGTAACTGACATTTCTCCAAACTGTTGGTATCCGATAGTAGCGAAGACGGCGAAGACACCACAGATTCAATCCCAGAAGATGGTATTGAGTGTATACTGCCCAGGCAAAATGTCATTTTATCCACCTAAGTTTTTTGCCCTTTCCGACCCCTAAATATTATCCGACCATCACCAAAATCAATAGGCTTCTTCCCCTCCGGGACCCCCATCAAAATCCAAAATTTCGTGACGATCCGATCAAAATTGCGACCTGTAGCGTGATTACAAGGTTTAGATGGACAGACGGACGGACGGACTGACGGACGGACACACATAGCCAGATCGACTCAGCTCGTCGAGACATTCATTTTGGTATATATAAGTATGGGTCTACGACCATTATTTCGATGCGTTACAAACTTTTTGGCCAAAACCAACTTATAATACCCTCCCCACATAGTGGTGTAGGGTATAAAAATGTATAGTTATTGCCATTTTAAAAATTGAGTGCATATCCAACTGACTCAATTCACACTCAATGAGAGAATTTAGGTGAGAGGATTTCTCTGTCTATACTTTTATTAGTCAATGTTCGTAGTATTTTGTCCAAACATTGTTTAAGTTAAGTTCCCCTTTACAGCGATATTATGTTTTTCGTGGGCAAGGCCATGCCTCACTGCATAGGTCTCTAAAAGCTCTAAGTTATACGGCGCACAGTGGTTCAGAATCGTTTTTTTCCTGGTCAAAACTCTGTTACTTTTGAACGGATAGAGATATTTTCATTTCGGTGCAGTAGTTGCTGAGGGATTCAAGGTCAAAGTTAAAAATTTGAAATTTTTTTCATATGTTGCATAATAATATGAGTGCTTTTGTAGTTTTTCATATGTTCTAACTATTTAAAAAATTTTAAACACCAATAAACAAACCATAAAATACAAAAAAATAAAAAAAATATTTTTTGGGAAAATTTGGTTTTAAGAAATATTTTTAATTTTTTTTCACAAAAGGTTGCCAAGGAAGACTTCTCATTGAACTTTTTTCTTTGCTTACCTTTATACTTCGAGCTGACGATTGATGTTTGGGTATAAAAAGTTTCTTGTTGAAGAAGTTATTGAAAAATAACTTCGGTGGAGAATATTCACAAAAAATGCTACTAGAGTTTTCTTAAAACTCCATAACTCTTATAAAAACACATATATTTAAAAAATGTCCATAAGTGGGAAAAGCCAAAATTTATATGGGAAACGGTATGGAAAAAAGACACACATTTTTACCCATGTAATTTCAAAAAATTTAAAAAAGTGTTAAACGGACGGAACGGTACCTGTACACAAGTATATATGTATAAGCTGAAAAAAAACACTCTCGAGCATCATTCTGTGAAAACGGAACATTGTTTTGAATTTCATTAAAATTTGGTACCTGAGGAAAAATAAAATAGCACACTTCGTGTAAACGCTACGGTAATTTATTGAAACTGTTCTTAAAGACAACAATCCTACCTAACAAAAAACAATGAACACAATATCTGTTAAAGTTTCCGAGTAATAGCTATTACTTTCTTCAGAAATTTGCAAAAATGACATATTTTCCAAAATGGTCGTCTTTAGGAGCACGCCACTCCCACACCTTCCAATATTTTGACCTAATTTTATTGGTTTCCTTAGTTTCAATATGTTTACTATAGAATACCATACAGAAATTAACAATTAGTGACGTCAAAAAATTGGGGTTTTGGTCAGAAAAATCGATTCATGAACCACTGTGCGACGACCAACTGATACGATTGGTGGGCACGATATCTATGGAAAGGAATGACTCCCAAAATAAGATCCACATCCAGAATGGACTATGTCGGTCCATTCCATCAAGTACACCCACCCCAAAACTTTTGAGCTTCAAACCAAATATGTATTTTTTTGTCTGTTCATACTTCCAAAAAGAGCCACAAAATTTGCGTAGCCGGTATTAGATTCGATATTGTCAATTGATAAACGTTTCAATTCACACAGGCTGAGGGTATATCTCTATCGGCAAAGCCGACTGATACTTTATTACTTGTTTTTTAAAGCGTTCCTAGGGTAGGTATGATAAACAGTTGATTTAATTATTCAACGTATCAACAAGTCTACACAAAAAACATTCGGCCATTTCGAAAGAAGTATAGTAACGACTTCTCTCATATCAATGAGTGCACCCCCTATTCATATTACATAGCTCTTTGATGTGAGATCTACTTTTTCTTGAGGAAGAATGGCCTTGGTGAGTATATTAAGAACCCCGAAGGACAGATCCGCCGTGAGTCGAACTTCCGTCATCTTGTGGTACTTTTATAGCGGCTCTTACAATAAAGGACGAAAAGCACATTGAAGGAAGCGAGTTAGAAGGTCGAAGTGCTCTACGAAAATAATCCTCATTCGATTTGACTGAGGATATGTCATCTCAGAAATAAGCTAAAACAACAGTGAACAAAGATATAACGCTAATTCCTGATGCCTTACAGGGTCTCTAGCAAAAACTTCATCACGCCATAACGCGAAAGTTCGATACACGATGGATCTGTCCTTTGGGATTCTTAATAAACTCACCAAGGGCTTTCATCTCCAAAAGAATTATCTCTTCCCCAAAATTTGTGTTCACAGTTTTATCTAGCACAAAATATAATAAAATTTCAACACAATTCGAGAAGTGGCCTTTAACAAGTCGATGATCCCTTCAAGAGTTATAGTGAGCTCCATGCAGCCAGACAGACGTAAATCGACCCTAGATTCATGTATTCCCTCGTTAGCCTAAAAGCTGATGGTAAAAAAACAAATTGAAGATGATTACTAATAGCACGGTATTCGAAATTAATGGGGCAAAGTAAACGAACATCGCTGTTAAAAATGTTTGTATGTTTTGTAAAATAACTTTGTACCTTTTGGGCGATAGATAATTATTGCCAAATATACTTATTTTATTTCTCTCGCATAATCACTGTTTGTTATTTTGTTTTGCATTAATATTAAATTGCCCTTGGCTTTTTAACGCTTCAATTTCATATTAAAGAAAAATATCCAAACAGAATGGTCTAAAGATATTTGTTAAAATACAAACAAAGATGCCAGTTTGTAAATTACATATTCATATTAAGAACGTACATACATATGTGTTTATATGCAAATGAGATGTGAGACCCTTGTCAAATGTTAACTTTTTTAAATGTTGTTTTTGTACTGATATGGGAAAGATTTTGCCAGTGATTAATTAGCTACTTGTAAGAATATAAATATGCGTGAATTAGGTAGGATCAACTTTCGAACATAACGAAGAAATATTAGGCTGTACAAAATTTGGTAATGAATCCGTTACTCCAATACTGTAGTTATCGTGACGGCCAGATATTTTAGTGGGTCCCGGTAGAATTTTTTGAGTTTCCATGTCATTTTGTTAGGAGGCATGGACTTACCCACAAGAAGCATTATATCATTTTATACTGTACCCCAAGGACCTTCAATAAATTTTTCAAAACTCCCCTCAAAAAACCACCAAACTGTATTTAAGATAAATTTTTGAGCCTTTCATGGAAAGATACTCAAAGAAAGTTTCCAAATCTTCAAACTTGGTTTATGCTTGAGAAAAATGTTACAATGTGCAAAGTCAGGACTAATGTCAGTTATTCCTTTCGATGGTTATCATGTCCACCAGCCTTTTCGGTTTATTACAGTAGGATTTGTTGCTGCGTTTGGTGCGATATCTCAGTAAGTTAAATTTGCTCACGAAAAATTGGTTTATAGTAATCAGGACCACCACAAGGACTACTTTCGGTAAAAATTCCTAAACAGTCCCTAAACTCTACACAATCAAAATTTTAAACTTTTCTGGGGGAGGTACCCGTAGAAGTGGACCAATATGCTGTATATTCGATCTTGATCTACATTTGGAAGAAATATTACTATGTACGATGTCGGTTACTCCCCCAAGAGTTGGTTGACACAGCCAACCGGACAGACGAATGGGCGAACATGGCTAGATTGGCTCCAGATTGCCTGAAGGGCAGTTGGTCTTAACATATGTGGGGTCTGAAATCAATATTTCAAGGAGACACGTTTCTGATCGTGACGAAAGTGTATATACCCTCTGTAGCAGAAATGCAATGGGTGACGTAGGGGATGGAAGATAACAAGGAACGGTCCTGATTGGCTTTAACATGGCAAAGCCCAGGATTTATCTTGGTCCCTCTTTCATCTCAAGTGGACACTGACCTCCCCGTGGTGTCACCTGGGGAACTGCCTTTAACACCCGTTAAAGGTAGTGAGCTAACATGTGCCGCGCGTTCATCCATAAGAACGTTAAAAAACTTGGGTTTGGGCGTCGGGTTAGTAACCCTCCCCTAGAATAAAACAGCCTACTATGAAAAAACGAAAGAAGAGAAAAACAAATCCCTCAAAAGTTGACGACCCCCGCAAACGTTTTAAGGACCATGATCTGCGAATCTGCACTTGGAATGTTCGCACTCTTTATAGAGTACTTGAAAAGTACAAGGCCGATATTACTGCCATACAGGAAATACGATGGATTGGGAAAGGCGTCACAACAACACCTAAAGGTGACGCACTGTATTATAGCTGCCATGACGTAAAGCATGAGTTTGGTTGCGGATTCGTAGTTAGTCGGAGGCTAAAACATCTGGTATCAAGCTTCACCCCAGTGAATGAAAGACATGCTGCAATTCGAATAAAAGTTAAATTCTTCAACATCAGCTTGTTTGCGCTCATGCTCCCACTGAAGAAAAGGACGAACAGACCAAAGATATATTTTACGAGTGCTTAGAAGAAACATATGACCGTGTCCCTGCCCATGACATTAAAATCATTCTAGGCGATTTTAATGCCAAAACTGGAAAGGAGAATATCTTTGGCCCAACAGTCGGGAAATTCAGTCTCCACAGTGAAACATCTGACAATGGTATGAGGCTGATAGACTTTGCAGCTGCAAAAAACATGGTAGTTAGCAGTACCAGATTTAATCATCTCGATATTCATAAGTGCACCTGGCTGTCTCCAGATCAGAAAACAAGAAATCAAATTGATCACGTTGTGATAGATGGAAGACATTCATCGAGCGTGTTGGATGTACGATCGTTCTGAGACGCAAACATTGATTCGGACCACTACCTTGTTGCAGCAAAGGTACGCACCCGCTTAAACGTATCAAACAAAGTACGAACAGACACAACACGAAAGTTAGACATCGGTAAGCTGCAATCAGAACAGATAGCCACATCATATTCCACTCAACTAGCCCAATTGCTTAATTGAAGCACTCCTCATCCCGATAACATTTCAGCGCAATGGCAAAGTATTGCCCACTCCATGCAAACAGCCGCAAAATCAATACTTGGATACCAGAGACCTCAACCAAGGAATCCATGGTATGATCAGGACTGTCGTGCTGCCACCGAAGAGAAAAATACGTCATATAGGGCTACTTTACAATCAGTAGCAATGCGTAGCGCACGAGAGAGGTATCGGAGAGAGGAGAAACGTCTTGGTATCCAATAGTAGCGAAATCGACGAAGATACTACAGATCCAATCGCAGAAGGTGGTATTGAACGTATACCACCCGGCCAAGATGAGGTAAAGACAGTAATAAACCGACTGAAGAATAATAAGGCAGCAGGAGCTGATGGCCTACCAGGCGAGCTGCGACACGCTGATAAGGTGTATGCATCAGCTAGTCAGCTCCATCTGGCAGGAAGAACGCGTACCCGACGATTGGAACCTGAGCATCCTGTTTCCACTCCATAAGAAAGGAGATAGCAATGTATGTTCCAACTACAGGGGCATAAGTCTTCTCCCTATCACCTACAAGATAGTGTCAGGGATATTTTGCGAATGACTAAAACCCATGGTCAACGAAATAATTGGACCATACCAATGGGGTTTTAGACCTGGCAAGTCCACCATTGACCAGATATTTACACTGCACCAAATCCTGCAGAAGACCCAAGAGATGCAGATCGACACATACCACCTTTTATAAAGCAGCCTTCGACAGCCCGCCACGTTCAAAGGTATTCCAAGCCATGTCTGAATTTGGTATCCCCGCAAAGCTCATTCGGCTTTGTAAAATGACTCTAACTGACACAAGATCTTCAGTTAAAATAGGAAAGAACCTCTCCGAAGAGTTTTGTACCAAAAGAGGTTTCAGGCAAGGAGACAGCCTTTCGTGTGATCTTTTCAACATCCTGCTAGAAGAGGTTATACGAGAGGCAAACATCAAAAGAAGTGGCACAATCTAAACCAATAGCCACATGCTACTTGCTTATGCTGATGATATAGACATCATGGGACGATCAGTAAAAGAAGTAACCGATACCTTTATGAAGGCCGAAGGAGAATCTGCTAAAGTGGGTCTGACGGTAAACGGCGAGAAGACCAAGCTGATGGTGTCGACGCGCAATGCGTCCATTGAGATCGGACCAACTGTTGAAGTTAGTTCCTATAATTTTGAGGTAGTAAAAGGCTTCGTATACCTCGGCACCGCCGTAAACACAACAAACGACATCAGAAAAGAAGAATTGTATTGGCCAACAGATGCTACTTTGGCTTAAGTAAGCACTTAAAAACAAAGCCACAACTCGTCAAACAAAAATAACGCTTTACAAAACACTGATACTACCCGTGCTGATGTATGGCTCCGAAGCCTGGGTACTTGCGCAAGCAAACATGGCAGTGCTTGTCGTGTTTGAGAGAAAAATTCTTCGAAAGATCTGCGGGCCGATTTGCGATGACGGTGAATATCGACGTTGTATGAACCACGAGCTATATCAGCTATACAAAGACATGAATATAGTTCAAAGTATCGAGATGCAACGATTGCGTTGGCTAGGTCATATCATAAGAATGAGCGATGGTGAACCCGCTAAAAAGGCGTATGAATACATGCCACATGACGGTGCAAGAAGAATCGGCAGGCCTAAGCTTCGATGGAGCATACAAGTGGATGAAGAAATGAAAAGGCGCGGTATTCCGAAAAGCGAAGCGAAAAACAGAGAGAATTGGAGATCTTTTCTTAGTTCGGTCTATGGAACAAATGTTCTGTAATGAGCCAGCTAAGTAAGTAAGCATTTGGGCGTCTACTACAATACTATTTTAGTAAAATGTTTAAACACACATTTCCAATATGCATGCACTGAATAAATCTCTAAAATTTTGTATTTATCCAAATGTAAATAAAGAAATTAAATTTAAGAAACCATCAGTGTCTCCCCCCACCTTCACAATCAAGTCTCCTACATCCTTTGTTTTGCCACTAACACTTTTACGACAATGTTTACACATCTTTTTATAGATAGCTTCTTTTCATAGACCGAAGAGAATAAAAAAACAATTTAAAGCAAAAAAAAATCGATAATTTCCCACAAATACACAAACACACCCACACACAAGCCACAGCCATTCAACAAAGCAAACACACACTTTGCCAATTCTGTTGACCGACTCTTTCCCAGAGTGCCAGCAAAATCTTTTTAAATAAATTAAGGACAATTTCCTTGCCTCCGAGAAAATAAATAATTGAAGTCTCCGAAGGATTAGACATACTTTCCTGTCGAAGCAATTTAAGTCATTGACATTTGCTTGGCTTGTTTTGTGATTTTTTTTATTTCTTTAGCATTTGTTTTGCTCTATTTTGCATTTTTCACTTTTGCTTTCATTACCAATGATTTTTCTTCTTATTTTCATTTGCATTTAAGCGAAACTAAAGTCGTCATCTTTACCTGGCTGGGGGCAGGACCTCCTGACAGCCAACTAAAACAAAAAATAAAACAAAATCATGAATACAAAGTACCAGCAATTGCCACAGCAAACAAAAGAAGAAGAAAATTACTAAAAGCCTACTAAGTTCAGAGAGAGAAAACGGAAACGGAAATGTTTTTTGCCAAGCGTCAGAAGGAAGCAGGCATTCGCATAACAGGCGCTCAGCTTAGTTATGAAGGTAGTTGAGAACAACAACAATGCTTACCAACACATGGCATTTTATTAACAGAGAGGGTGAAGAACGAAGGAAAGAAGACCCTTGACGGCGGAGAATGGGTTTCAGGGAAGGAAACAAAATATATGTATGAACGTACATTTTTGTACGTTTGTCTGAATGTGAGTCAAGTAGCAGACAACAGTGAGTGCCAGCCAGCTACGGTGCCGTGTCAGTTGTCATGGCGGACATGGAGGTTATGATTTGATTGTTGTTTTTGCTGTTTCTGCAGTTTTTTGGCGGCAAATGAAAATAAAATGCTGGAATTAACATTGGTGGTGGTTCGAGCATGGATAAAAATAGAATCAGTCAGTCATGAATTTTCACCGTCAATAGTTTACCATTGTTTTCTTAGGTTTTTATTTTCTCTCATTTCCCAAATCGTTCAACTTTTATTTTATGTGCTCATGGCTTAAAGCCAAAAACAGAGAAAATTATTGGAATGTTTTAGAACAGTGGGTTGGAGAGATGTTTAAACTAATATAGAAGATTTAAATTTTTCACAGATGTAGAGATTTACGTTGTTGTATGATAAATATGAATTGATTTGTTTGAAATATTGCTCATACGCACAAGAGTCATTATAAGGATGTGTTAAAAATTATGAAAATATTATGGAAGTATAAGAATTTCAATGAAGGGAATTTCAGTGTTTCGCATAATATCATAGGCAGCATGCAATGATAAATGGATAGGTTGTGATTTATTGTATTCCGATGGATTTAATAATTGTCATAACTAAAAAAAATCAGTCTCATATCTCTCCATACTGCGACCGGAGACAAGATAAGGAGCAGTGCTATTTTATTTATTTATTTTTATCAACAAATGTTGCTAGAACCCTCAAAGCCCTAATGGGACAACCAATACAAATTGCGTTTTTTTTTTGTGTGGGAGGTACCATATATAGTCCATATTCGAACCTAATTTATCGCTCGTAGAAATATTATGATGTTCGCAGTATGGACCAACTCGGTTACTACCTTCGAGAGTTACCGTGCACACCATTTTAGAGAAAAGCTTAGAACTTTTGTGAGGGAGGTACCAGAAAGAGTGGACCGATTTTCTCAGGAAGTATGGACTTGCCCCTGATGAAACATGTACCGTCGTATAGGGGACAGTGAATGCAAGTTGTTACAACAAAAATCAAAGCGATTCGAGAGTAGGTCCTAAACTTAACTTTTCCGAAATTTTGTATGGGAGGTACCCAAAGGAGTGGACCGATTGAGTCCATATTGGAACCTCATTTAAGTCTGGTGCATGATGTGCAAAGTATGGACAAAATCGGTTATTTCCTTCAAGAGTTATCGTGCGCACAAATTTTCTGAACATTTTCGAACTTTGTGGGGAGGTACCGGAAGGAGTGGACTGATATAACCCATCTTCGCACTTAAACTAAGTTTGGGCAAAATATTACGAAAGCCAAAATTTGAACTGAATCGGTTCATTCGTTCGAGAGTTATCGTGCGCTCCAGCCAGCAGACAGACGGACGGACATTGCTCAATCGACTCCAAATTGTCTGAAACACATTTCGTCCAAACATACTTGAGGTCTAAAACCATTATTTCGATGAGGCACATTTTGCCCGTATGAAAGTGTATATGAGGAAAAGTCAAAATTTTTTAGTTTCCATGAAGCCAAGGTTTGCACTATTATAATGCGCGAACTATTGTAGTTTACCAGTAACTATGACTATTGCTGGATTAATTTAGATGTTTTTGTACAAAGCTCAAAAATTTAGCAAAAAAATTTAATTTACGTGGCAGTTACGACCGCGTAAAGGAAAAAACATAGGTAAAAACACGTTGAAGCTAAACAGGTTTTTTACATTGCTATTCGATTTCTGATTAAACCATTCAAATGACGGACATCTGTCCAAAGTAAAAGTAGGAGAACACAAAATGAAGATTACACTTCTAAGGTATCACTTTCCAAAATTTACACTGCATCCACCTTATATGGATGCTGACATTTTGAAGCCGGATTTCAGGTGTTTTTTGTATTTTTTATGTAACTGGGACGCGCATTCGGATATTTCGAAAAACCAATTATAGGATTAAAGAACTCGCTATTTCGCATAATCTGATATGTATATTAAGTATGTAGCCCACACAGCAGCAGAGTAATCTACTGCCAAAAGCCAAAATTTAGAGCGATATTTTTTCTAAATAACCTATTTTTTGGGTACATTATTTACAATATCGTTTTGAGAGTGCTGGTACCCCGCGATATTTTAGTTTTTCGACGATCCGGATCATATGAATTACAGATCATAAAAATCCATCTACTAGAACGGTGGAAATGGCTACTGCAAAAATTTAAAAATTTGCGAAAAATGTTTTTCAAAATATCGCTGACTAATTCGCGTTTTATGTGGATCGTTTCCATTTCAATGAAGAAAGTGAATCATCACTCACGTTTGTGCGAAAACAGCGGTTTGAAAAATTTAGTGGCATGGGAGCTGTATCCGATTTATCCAAAAAATACTGTGTGATGCTACATCCACGGTTCTTGATGGATTTTATTGAAATATGTTTAGATCGATGTATTTTTTCACGGTTGATAGTGAAATCGGATGCGCAGAAAAAGTGTATGCACTTTGTGCAAAATATAAGTGTTATACAGTTTGTTGCACACTAAACTGCAGACGATGCTACATCTTAGCGGCCAAAGTAAATCCTGGCAAATGTGTACAAATTAAAAGAGAAGAATTCGCTGTATTGGTAAACCGCATGCGCATGAAGTGATTTTGAGGATTTCGCGATTCACACGCATTTCAAAATGAACATTACCCGATACAATTTTATTTCAAGATTATACCCCATTTAAAGGAACCCAACATTTATTTGAAAGATATCCATATATTCTGCTAGATGTTAGCGTGTTTTCGAGAAGTGATTAGAATAAAAAATGTGATTTATTGCGTGAAATTTAACTAAAATAGAAGAAAAACTCCGACCTATTTTTCTTAAATTTTGTTCACCTAACTCACAAAATAAATTTTAATAAATATTTTCTCTTACAAAAATTTTATAAATTTCCTCAATATATTTTTTGTTTTTTGCTATAATAAATTTGTATAGTTTTGGTTTCATTTGAATCTTCGCGATGTTTAGATTACGTACATATTTTTTATATATTTTTCAGATGCATAAACAGCTTGAATTTTATTATAACAAGTTGTAAACTACCAATTGTTTTGAATGCTTTCCTAATTTCCGCGAAAATTTAAAACTTTTTCACTAAAGTTATGGGACCTCAGTAAACATATAGTATGTAGGGAGCCCCTAATTAAGAGAGTTTCTCAATGTAATGATTAGAAGATTTTTTTCTTTTTATCAGAATTGAAACCGCCATAACTTTTGCGCGCAACAACCAAAATTAGTATCTCGAACAGATTTAAGAATGGGATTTTTCCCAATCTGTGTACCAAAAATCTTTCATGTAGCTAAAAAAAATTTTAATTTTTTTTTATGGAAAACTAAAAAATTTTGTCTTTTCTTCATATATCCTCGTTAGCATAAATGCTGAGGGTATAAAAAGGGAAAATTGGAAAAGTAAAAAGTTCTGTAATGAATTTGTTTTACTTAGTTTTGGCTTTAAATGGGGAAGCACAATGAGAATACGGTAAGAGAAATTATAAAAGAGCGATTTGTTGGCATTTATGTTTATACACTAGCAGACCCGCGTTGCTGGCACGTCGTGATGAGTTTTAATGACAACGTTTTATGAACTTTATGCTTGACAATTCAAAAATAGGTATATCTTAGTTCACTTCTTCGGTCCATTGTCAAACTGAGGAGGATTTTTGTGCGTAACCTTTCTTTTCACTTACGGGCTTTGTCGGATTTTTGCTCCAATTTATGCTGTTTAGGATTTATTATCGACCATTTCCTCTGTCTTTATCCTCAAGCGATCTAATTATAAAAGTTAACAGAATGGTAAAGCCGAATTCTCCCGCTTATTGAGACTTATATGTTTCAGTTCTTCATGGCTGATGGACGGTTAAACATCACCATTTAAGGAAATTTGTCAATATATCGTTTTTCTTGATCGGGGCGCAACCACCGTTGTCTCGAAAATTAATTTGCAAACCGATGCACTCATAAGTTTAGTAAATACATTTAGCGACTATAAAAATAGGTCACCGAAATTCGTCTACAAATATATAGCATGTTGGGTCACGGGACATTCCTGAACATTTAGTTTTGGAAAAATAAATCATTGGAAAGAGTGGGCGTGGTCATCAGATTTCAAGATGTAACGTATTTGAAAAAGTGCCTCCCAAAATATATGCTGAAACCAATATAATAATAAGTTTGGCTTATACATATTGCGTTTAAAAGAAAGGCGTGGGGAAGGGGTACCTCCTCCGAAATTCATAACATATACATAACAACGGCAAACATTGAGCTTTTACTGCAAATTTGATGGAAATCGGTTCAGTAGTATTGGAGATATAAGATATTTAAAAGACAGACGTGGCCGTGTCTTTAGGCCCCGAAGAAGTAGCTAGATTGTAGATTAATACGTAATTTTTTAAACCGATGCATGAGTAGTTTTTGCAAACAGAGCGTTTTTTTAACTATCACATAAGGGAGTTACACCGCCCCTCTGGAATTCAATAAAATATGTAGCCTGTTTTCGGAGGCCTTCCCTGTACATTCCCTAACAATTTCAGAAAAATCGGTTCAGTAGTTTTTGCAGAAAAAAAATTAAATTGAAAATTATAAAAGTGGGCGTGGTAAAATTTTCTTTCCATAAAATCCTATGTTGGGTTATGACGTCATTTGATTTTTACTCATAAAGATATGGCGTTTCTTTTAAACATGGCAAAGGGAAGTACCCCGCCCCCTTCGAAATTCAAGAAAATATGCATCCTATTTCCATTCCTGTACATTCCCTGAAAATAGCGGGAAAATCAGTTCATTAGTTTTTGTAGAAAAGATTAAAATTGAAAATTGAAAAGTTGGCTATATCTCAAAAACGGTGAAGCCTACGAAAATATCATTAAGGTCATTCTTGCAGAAAATTTTTACTACTACAACATTTTCTTTAATCCCATTTCAAAGGGACTTGCAGTTTTCAAGCAAAATCGTGAAATCCTAAAAACCCCCTAAAAATGTGAACTTTGACCGCGATATCTCAAAAATTGCATAGTCCCAATTTGAATTTCTATATCTCGAAAACG
This sequence comes from Musca autumnalis, assembly GCF_047663935.1. Classification (NCBI taxonomy): domain Eukaryota; kingdom Metazoa; phylum Arthropoda; class Insecta; order Diptera; family Muscidae; genus Musca; species Musca autumnalis. Next base: position 13,884,170 of record NW_027412088.1, on the reverse strand, counting down.
GTGAAGCCTACGAAAATATCATTAAGGTCATTCTTGCAGAGAATTTTCACAACTACAACATTTTCTTTAATCACATTTCGAAAGGACTTGCAGTTTCCAAGCAAACTCGTGAGAACTTAAAATACACCTAAAAATGTGAACTTTGACCGCGATTCATTTAAAAACCCTCCTGCGATTTTTTTATTTTTCTCATCTATGAACATTGTAGTTTCAGAATCCGCAAAAACTTCTTAGGTGTAAGCATCTTTCATTTAAAATTAGTTAAGGCGCACCATGAGAGGGCATACAAATAGAAAAAGGAAGTGTAAAATCGAGATTTATAAACAGGAGTCAAAACTATGCAAATTCTGAAACTACAAATTGATGTCTTTGATACAGACACACACATCCTCCTATAGAGGTGTTTTTATATTTGTTTGTGTTATGCAAGGAATACTTTTTTAAACTTCTGATATCTGTATTAAATTTATACCTCTGTCGGGAAAGAGGACAACTTCTTAAGGTATATATAAGGTATATGAACTGAGCAAAAAAGTCTACTGGACCATATCTCTACGATGAAAATCGAGCCTCCCGATTTTGACTATAAGTTTTTTTTTTTTTAAATCTCAATGGTTTGGCTGTTATATGCCAAAATATCCAAAAAACGTCAATAAAAAACATAAAATCAAAATCGGGATGCTCGATTTTCACCGTATATATATGGTCCAGTGGACTTTTTTGCTCATTTTTATCCCAGGAATCAGAAACGCGAAGGGCCCATTAAGGTTTTTTCCTTCCACACAAATCGCCCCACCTTAATATACACCACTAGCAAAAATTTAACATGTTCGTTTATGTGTAATTTAAGGGTTTTAAAATTGTTCTACCGTTCTAAGGATGCTATATTAAAACGTGCACCGATATAGGTCATTTTCAGTACCAAACATGTTAGGAGTAATAGAAACATATGTACCAACAACAAACTGATATGGTTATTCCGCAAGGAAAATCTCCAAATGTAAATATGGCTTTTGGATAAAATGAAATATTTTTAGACTTTGCAAAAAATATTAGACTTAAAAGTTAATTTGCGTGGAAGCTGTGGCTATATTTATGTTAAACGAGTGAGCCAAGGCTATAGTCGGATCGGCGCCGACTATGTGATACCCTACACCACTACCCCCGTGCATAAGCTTTTGCCTAGTAAAATTCAAAATATTAAAATTGGAATAGCTTAGTGTCTTTGCTCTGAATGCCATCATTAATACAGGCCATTTAAGTGCATCGTCAGTACAACTCAAATAAAACAAGTAAAAAAGTATCAGTCGACATTGCCGACAGAGATATACCCTCAGCCTGTGAGGATTGAAATACTTTTTTCAAAAAAAAAAAAAAACTTGCGTATTTAGCGGGGTTTTCAAAACAATATGAATAGGATTAAAGCGCTAAAATTTGCGGGGATGTCGATAGTTAGGGCATTTTTTAAACTGAGTTTCGACAATATTTAGAGTACCATTTTAGCGAATATTTTCGAATTTTTGTGGGGGAGGTACCGGAAGGTCCACTCCTTCCACCTTTCATTTCATCTAATATTCGAAAAAATATTACGATATCTAAAGTGTGAACGAACGCAGTATTCGGTTCGAGCCCTCCAGTCATTACATATGGTGCCATAGGGGGTTTTTTACACTTTTCTGAAACTTGTGCCGCCGTAATGGGGCCAGCGAATACAAGTTGTTACAAAAAAATCAAAGCGATTCGACAGCAGATCCTAACTGCATTTTTCCGAAATTTTGTGGGGGGGGGGGGTACCCGGAGGGGTGGACCGATTGAGTCCATATTGGAACCTCATCTATGAATGGCTCTGGCCAGACAGACAGACGGACGGACATGGCTAAATCGCCTCCAAATTGCCTGAAACGAATTTTATCCAAAAACATTATTTCGATGAGGCACATTTTGCCCGTATGAAGGGTTATACCCTCGTTAGCATAAATGCTGAGGTCATAATAAGGTTTTTTGAAAAAAATTTTTTGTCCGAATAAATATGGAACTTTGAAAATATATTGAAATATTCAAAAAATTTAAAATCGAAAAACTACCGTAATGTAAAAGCTATACCAAAACGGGGTCGGATATGGACTTAAATAAATTTGGAAAAAATATTACACTGTACACAATTTGGACCGAATCGCACAACATCAGACAGACGGACAGATAGGTCTAAGTCGACCCCAAAATATTTGAAACGGATTTCGTGCCAACACGTCTAAACTATTTTTAATCGTATTAAAGTTAATATACCCCCGTTAGTTTAAAAGCTTAGAGCATAGCTGGAGTGGTAAAATACTAACACAAATGCGAGAGAATATTGTCGCATAATACTATATGAAATATTCACTTTAAAATCACTATGTACATATAATATTCTGAAAGTGATTATCCTTTAATTCTTTATATATTTATCATTTTGTTCGAAACTTACCCACTGTTCAAAGAAAAGTTCAAAAACCTTCGGTATGCTGATGATGATGGTGCCAAGAATAAAAAGGCTTTTTTTGTCTGCTTGCTACAGCTGTTCACATATACACGCACACACTTTATTCTATGTCGCACTTTGTAAATAAAGTCACTTTAACTGGAGTTTGAAATTTAAGAACAAAAAAAGGAAAAATTGAAATTAAAGTCACAAAATGTTATTCCAAAAACGAAGAAGAAAAAAAAAACAATACGGAAAAAACTGCGAATTACGTTCAAACACGTTAACACTAAATAAATCACAGTTATTTCTTGTAAAAACGTTAATAAATAAAGCAAATTTTTTTTATTATTTACGTTGGAACCTTTGCCGGTGTAAAATGGAAAAAGAAATACCGAAAAAGAATGCTGGTTCAAACTAAAACCGTAATGAGAGAAAAATTCTACACGTGCATTATGCTTTTCAAAAAAATGGAAACCTCAACCGTCAAATTGGAAAAGAGAGTATGAAAAAATCAATTTATGGATTTTTTGTGTTATTATCACGAGATTTCTTTTAGGTGTTGTTGTAGTTGTTGTTGTTGGTGGAATGAATAAAATTACGTAAAACTTGTATGAATATGTAAGTAAAAAAAACACTACCGATGTTGGTATTGGCTTGGCGGCAGTGGTGGGATGAAGTGTAAAAATCGTATAAGCAGCCAAAGAGAATTTAGGTGCTTAAACACGTTTCGTCGTTTTTTTGTATTTTTTTTTTGTGTTGAAGATGATGATATTTTGCTGTTGATGTCGGAACAATGACAAATATTTTGACTTTGGCTTTTCTTGTGAATGGTTAACCGACCGACCGTGTATGGTATGTTGACCCACTGACTGTTTACACAACACTGAAACAGCTGTTCGAAAAAACAGCAGACAAAATATTGGAGAGACGGCACGCACTTGCAAAAAAAAAAAAAAAAGAATTTCAGTCGGTGGTTTTGCACACTGACGTGAAATCTGTTTACGACTACCACGATGATGGGAGTCCCTTGATTATCACTGAAAACGCATTCACTCACACACCCACGACACTCACTGGCTCACGGAGAACCGTAACAAGCGGACAATTGAACAAAAAAAAAAAGCAGGCCATATGATTTTGGTTTTCATTGACTGTTGGCTGGCTGTGTGTTGTGCGGTTTGTTTTGAATGAAGTGACAATGTGATGTTGTGACGTGTTTGTGTGGGCACATCACTGGCACTCTAAATAACGGTAAACGATGGATGGCGGTAATAACTCAGATTATGATGATGGTGATGATATGATGAGGTTTGATTTAAACTAAACAGCTTGTAAATCGTATTAAATTAAATAATTGCGGCACTTTAGGTGAATTAATGTGTCAGGCACACACAAACGAACACAAACACTTTAAATGGGGGCTGGCTTGTTAAACGCGTAGCGCGATATTAATTTATAAAACAATACAATGATTTCCATAAACGTTGAAATATTTAAATACACGCATTTATTTCGAAGCACAAAAATAATGGGGGAAGTTCGGAATAGAGTAATTCATTTCTATTTGCTTAGCACTCAAAACTGCTAGAGTTCTTCAATTAGATTTTATTTCCTCGTCTATTTTTATTTTAACAATAATAATGTTTAAATGTCATCTCCATTTGCCACTTGTTTTCTTCCTTCCTTCCGTCCACTTAGCCGTGAGGTGAATTTATTCTTACATTTCTTTAATTTCCAGCAGATGCTGTTGCTGATGATGTTTCGTTGCCGACAGTTCAATAATAACTGAGCTTTTGCCAGCGGTGCCATAACTATTTTATCCTTTCTGCTAATGTTTTGTTGCTTCTTTGTTTTTGTTATTGTGTTGGTTTTGTTGTTGGCTGGCTGGTTGGTTTGTTGCCTTTGTATTCAATTCCAACAGTGCATAGCTTGTAACATTAGATTTGGCGCCATCTTTAGTTTTGCTCCGCATTCGCATATGTAGATACGGATACGGAGGTGTAAAAGTGTGGCTGCCACAACACACACACATACATAGAGACAGTGAGCATTTCAGCTGATGCTGCAGCAATAGTAACATCCTTTCTCTTTTAAAGGAACACAGGTTTACAGGATTTTTAAAATTTTACATCCTCAGGATAAAGTTAACAAATTTGAGTTAAACTTTTGCACATCGTAATATTTGTATGGTAGACACCTTCTTCTACACTACAATTCAAAAGTGCAGTTGAAGGACATGTCTTGGATTAGTATTTTGTTCCTTCAGCAGCAGGATTGTCGCCGCTCCTAAACATCCTTAGAAAATGCACGTTTATTGTCCTCAGTGGATCCTTTCAAAAATCTTTAAAAATCCAGGTTTATTGCCCTCAATGGGTCTTTCTAAAAATCTTTAAAATATACACCTTTATTTTACTCAATGGGTCCTCTTTAAAAATCGTTATTTTCTTCAATACTTCCTGAGATAAAACCCTGTTGGGCTGCACGAAAACTATCTGGCCTAGGCAACACCGGCTGTTACCAGGCGCCATATGCATTTTTTTGGACAGCTTGACAGTTTTCTGCCTATACGTCATGGTAGAACAATAAAAGGTAACAGCAATACCCAGCTGACTGATGTGGGCTGTAATGTTAGTGTCAAATTCCATACGACATTTGTTATATTTATTTCTCTGTTCGATGTATATTAGGGATATATATTTTTGAAGAAAAAATATATTCATAAGAAAAAAAACTATTTCCAATGAAGACATTTTCATAGCAATGACATTTAACCTCCTCCAAGTCCACGCGACTTGCCGCACACTAAAACACAGCTTATAGAGGCGGTACAACATTTGTTAAAATGTGTGGTATTTTGTTAAGTTTGAAAAAAATAAAGTCCTAATAAATATGTGCTTTTTGATTACAAAAACAAAAGATAGAAACAGCTTCTCCTTTTTCAACGAATTTTTAGCGACCCCTTTTTTAACTTCAAATAATTTATAGACATTTCCTTATTTTGTTTACATATTCTTTTGACACTAGCGTTACAAACAAAAATAAATTTCTATGTGGTTGTTGTTGAGTTGTATTTGTTGTAGTATTTACTTTATCTTCTTTGTTCTACCATGCCTATACGTACTCAGGACAGGACAGTGACTCGAAATAATCACTTGTGAATATTTAAGTCCGATTAAGGCTAGAGTGCACCGATTAAATTAAATATTTGTATGTTGATAAAGGGCCATCCTATAGTACTATGAAAAACTGCTTTAATGAATTCAATCGTGGCCGACACTAGCCACGAAACGAAGGTTGTGAGGGTCGTCCAAAATCGGCCGTTGTGCTAGAAAAAATTAAGCCGTTCATCAATGGATAATGCAAGATCGTCATGTTATATACGGTGAGATAAAGGCATCCTTGGGCATTTCTTTCCCCAACTAACATTTGATATTGCATGAACACCTGGCCGCAAAAATGAATTTTTCTCGTTAGGTCCAGCAAAAGCTCTTGTGGATTGGTGCAAAGAAATTGTGAATAAAATCGATCGTGGTGCTTCAAACGACGTTTATAAGATCGTTATAGACGACAAATTTTGGATCTATGCTTAGGAGCCCGAAACAAAACAGGTATCGACCGTTTAGACCTTCGAAAACGAGCCAAATTCAACGAAAGTTGTTAATGTAAGAAGCACTTCGAAGCAAATGGTCGCCTTTTTCTTCGGCAAAACTGACCGTGTGGCGACTAAACGGCTTGAGAAATGTGGGTCGGGTAATTCTGAGTGCTACACTACAATTTGTTTGCCCGAGGTCTCCTGAGAAATTGGAAAAACGAACAAGAGAAGACGAACCTTCTGCATCAATATAATGCGAGCTCTTACACATCGATTAAAACCAGTGCCTGTTTGACGGGACAAAACGTGGTTATCCGCCGTACTGCCCTAGCTGGGGAGCCAATGACCTTATTTGATTCCAGCATATCAAGAAAAAAAGGCGTGGTCAACGATTTTCGTAGCCAGAAGATGCTGTAAAAGCGTTCAAAAACGATTTTTTTAGCCAGAAGATGTTATAAAAGCGTTCAAAAACCATGTTTTGGAGGTGACTAAATCGGAGTGGAAAAAGGGATTAAACAATTGCTTTGAGCGCATGAAAATTCGGATTTATACGCATATAAGAAAACAATAAGGCTATTTTTGATGGTAAATATTCCCGTTTTCATTGTTAGGCCAGATAGTTATCGTTCAGATCTCGAACAATGACAAATGCACACGAAAAATTACGAAATGAGTACCCGATTTGGTCGAAACGTTGAAAATCGCAAAAATTTGTTCAAAGGAACATCAAGTTCCAAGAAACACCTTCATCTAGGGATACGTAATCGAAGTCAATAGTCAACTTTTCCATCGTCCGAATTTTATGTTCAACTGAAAAGTCGATCTATCGTTTGTGGTTAAAGTCGACATTAATCGATTGATCATATAAAGCTCCCCATACACTATCAAATTGGCTTGTCCAGTCGATGAATTCTTTCTGTCCGTGTGTGCTGGATAATTGTGTAGCTACACATTCAATCAGCTTTCAATCTTCATTTTTTTCCCTCAAAAAATCAACGAATTTAATATTTTTGTTATTCCTTCACAAACAGAATTTTCTATTTTTCAAAATTGTTTTTTGACAATTTTGAAAATAAACCATATTCATCGGATTGACTGGGGTTCATTTTGAAAATCAAATCGATTTTGATTTTCATCAAGCATTTCAAACTCACACACACATTCTCAGATTTTGAAAAATTTACACATACAATTACAAGTATTGACAAGCCAATTTGATAATGTATGGGGCGCTTTAAAATTAAGGGTAGGATTATCGAAATTCGACCATGAAAAGTCGACTTTTCAATTTTTACTATAACCAAAAGTCTACTTCGTTTTTTAAACGTTACAAAACAAAAGGCCTCCACTTACCTATCAGTCATGCTGTCGGGTCAATGAACCCGTTTTGTATGTGTGTGCATGACAAGTGTGTAGCCAAGTCTTTAGTCAATTCTCGAAATCTTGAAAATTTCCCCCAAAAATGCATTAATTTAACATTTTTCTTTGTTCCTTCACAAACATTATTATTTGTTTTTGAAAATTGTAATTGATAATTTGAAAATAAACACAATTCACCCAGGCTGATAGGTGTTCATTTAGGAATCAAAACTATTTTGATTTTCATCAGTCTTGAAAAACTCACACATACATTCTCAATTTTTCGAAAATTTACACATACTATCACAAATGCTGTCGGGCAGACTGATAGGAGAGTGGACGCCTAAAAATTCGGCAATTCGAAAGTCGACTTGCGTATCCCCCAACCTTCCTCACAAAAGTTTAAAAATTTCGATTAAGTGCAGCTTAAGGACTGTTCGGGATCAACTAAAAAGTCTGGAGGGCACCATAATTATCGACATCGACATAATTATCAAAACCCTTGCATCCCAACTAGCATTTGGAAGACTGTTTTTTCAAAAATCACATTGCGGAGTCTTTTTAGAGTCCTTTTGGTGATCAAAAACTGATTAAGTCGCTTGTATGATCAGAAAGGGACTCGAATGTGACTCCCTGTAATGATTAAAAAAACTTCAATTTATAATACAACAACAAATGTGTAGCAATCAGAAATAAATCATTGATGTGTTTAAAATGTGACCATTTTTTTTATTTATTGTCACATATTAATCATCTGGAAGATTGAAAAATGCTTAATCAAAAAAGGGTCATGCAGGTGTTTGTAAAGTGATTATAATTATGTATCATCTGATCATATTTTGAACAGATAGGTGATTAAAAACTGATTGTTTTGTTTTATTTTTGTTTGGCTGTAAATAATTCTCATATACACTTTCTACAAAACTTTGATATAAATGTAACGTATAATATTAAAGGTATAGACAAACACAACACATGTTCAGGTTTTGCCAAGTGAAATGAAGAAGCAGTATACTAACCACCGCGCAACATAAAGGATAATTAAAAGACATAACAAAGCAGAAAAGACAACAAAACAAAGGAAAGAAACAAAAAAAAAGAATAAAAAGAAATTTCTTTTAATTTATTTCGTCTAATAAAATGACTCATAAATGACTCCCTAAAGACTCATAAATGATTACAAACATGACTCAAAAAAGACTCGAAAAAGAGCCCCACATTAATCAACAAATCACCAATAAATGATTGAAATACGACTCGAAAAATACTTAATATTCCATCAGAAATTGGTCAAAAATGACTCGAAACTAATGCAGAGGAAGACTCATTTGTGATTTGTTTAGAAGAGTCGCCTGAGGTTACGTTTTCCTCCCGACAAAGGAGTCATTTATGATCAGAAAATGAGCTCATATTCCAGCTTTTTAATTGTGCAGTCGGATCAAAAAAGACTCGAATTTGATTACAATTTTCAAAAAATGCTGGCTGGGATATCGTACCATTTCTTCCAGGCATAGATCAGGTTTGAATATGGACAATAATGGTCCATTCTTCCGGGTACCTATCACACAAAAGATATAAATTTCGCTTAAGTATCTTTTAAGGGCTATTCGGAATCAACTAGTGCTTGGAGATCACGATATTTATCGACATCGAAGTGACTGTCATTGGTCCAACCCATACACATCGTACCATTTCCTCCGGACATAGATCAGGTTCCAATATATGGACTATATCGGTCCACTCCTTCGGGTACCTACCACGCAATAGTAAAAAATGTTCGCAGCAGTTAAAATCTGTGCAAGGATTGTTTCGACATTTCCATCGAAACAATACCAACATATGTATATTGAGGTGGCAACCGCTGGCCGAAGCACGGGTGTTTTGTGAAGGTGAACACTGAGTTGACAATCATGGTCGATGGTAGCAGAAATCATACCACTAACTATACCAAGATTCTAGGGGTAACATTCCATAGTATGTTCACTTTGTCCGAGCATGCCACAGCTATTTGTGACAAGCTGAGATGTAGGAACATGGACCGCATGTCCCTAACCGACAGCAATTGGGGTGAGGAAAAACCCCGAGGGTCTGTGTTAAGCTATGTGGCGCTAGTGTGGTCAGCGAATATAAGGGCAATACGCAACAGGGTGCCTCCTCATGTCTTCAGTAGACCGTCTACATGAGGAGACAAAAACTCTTCCACTACAGCAACATAACGGTATGTTCTCCTTGCAGTACTGGCTCGGTTGTTATTGTGAGAGCCATCCTAAGCAGGAAGAAACTTCATGATTTATATAGAAAGAGATGTACAACGTTATAAGAGAGAACCACTACATCAGCAGGCGCAAATGCCATAAACAACAATCGTGTGAATGGGGTCTTTGGAGAACATCCCTAATTATCGCAGCTGAGGAACGTCATCTGCTACGACAAACCAGAGTAGTTTTGGCTCAACTATGCTTGGGATAGTTCAGTCGTCTAAATTCCTACAGGACAAAGATTGATGGCACCGTGCAAAACATCTACCCACATGCACTACATACTGCACCTTTTTAACTGTCTTGTCAAACTTACTCAACTAACTCCAGTAGCCTTTTGGTTACAACCCAGAGCCACATTAAGCAGAACAAGTACGAAAGTGTCAATCAGATGTGCCGACTGAAATATACCCTCAGTCTCGGACCAAAAGAAAAGAATCAAACACAATACTTTTGACATCTACATATAGGGGTTTTTGAGTTTTTGGGCCAATTACTCAAGAATTGTGGATTTGCTTCTGAAAAAATTGTACCATCTTAACTAGGGCCGTATACAGAACACGTTACCAACAATTTAAAAACGAACAGACGAATTCTTAAACTGCATTCTTTTCAAACTTTGTGTGGGAGGTACCCGAAAGAATGGTATTATGTAGTCAATAGTCGGACATAATTCGAGGATGTAGGAAATAAAACGATATACAACGTTTGGACAAGATCGGTATCTCCCTTCGAGGGTTATCCTACGTTCTACCCAGTTTAGTTGGTGCCCGCAGGCTTTTTTCGTAAGAACGTTTTGCAAGAAAATTCAAAACGATCAGAGACGAGCTATTAAGGTGCACTTTTCCTTAAATTTTGTGTAGGAGGTACCCGAAGGACGGGACCAATATAGTCCATATTCCGACCTGGTACATGACTTAATTAAATTATACTATGTGCAAAGTTTGGACCAATCAGAATCTCCCTGCGAAACCAATCTTGCAGATTTGCCATTTTAGTTGGTGCCGTTAGGGTTTCTTGGAGCTTTTAGGTCATTATCTCACAGAGTTAATAAATTGTACCGTCGTAAAGGGAGTCTCAATGACAACCTGCTGAAAAAAATTCAAAACGAAGCTTATAAACTTCACTTTACCCATTTTTTGTGTGGGAGGTACCCGAAAGAGTGGACCGATGTAGCTCATATTCGAGAGTTATCGTTCACAACATTTTAGCTACATCGGTCCACGTTTTAATATAGTCCTATATAACGGTATTGTCTAATTTCAGGTATTTTGACTTATTAAGTTAAATTTTCAGACCGAATAAGCTATAATTTGACATTTAGTGTTGCCAGTGATATAGAAACTTTTCCACCAAAATTGATGAACATAGGTCCACGTTTTGTTATAGCCCTCATATAACGGTAACGCCCCATTTCAGGAATTTTGACTGCTTCAGCCACATTTTCTGGCCAAAATAGTTATAATTTGGCATTTAGGGTTCCTAGTTGTTCAAGTAATTTATCCACCAAAAATTGTACCCATAAAAAATAGCGTTTTTGCCCTGGAACCTATCTGCAAACTTTACATGGTTTTCCATAGAAAATCTGAATTCGCTTTGCGTCTTTTCACTTTGAGTCACGTTTCTTGGAACGTATAAGAAGTAGTAGGTTTTGTCTTTTTTATATAAAAACGCAAATTAGAAACTTCCAAAAATACCTTTTTCACCTACGAAATTGCCTTTTTTACTGTCATTGGCTAACAGTCGGCAAATCTGACTGAATCTTCTCTACTTTTTATTTTATATATGATTTTTTTATTGGCTGTATTAATTTCCAGAGAACAACATTTTAACTACAGCCACTTTATTCCAAACCTTTCATAATCGCTGTAAACTTGTGTAATGGACCAACGGTGGCGGCAGCAGCAGCCGTTTTGTTTTCATTTCTACAACAAGAATCACTCTTCACTACGGACAGCAGCCAACATTTATAAACATTGCAGTGGCTGAGGCACAAGAGTGGTGAGATTTAACACCATTACCACCCACCCCGTATTACAAAAACAAACACATGCTCACTTACCCGACTGGTTGTGTTTCCTCATTATTTGTGTTATCCTTACAAATCTCTTGGGTGGTTCGTTTAGTGGGTTTTAGGTTTTTATCGTTCATCTCAAACCAAAACACATGTCAAATAACAACAAAACCACTTGCTGTGAGTTATGAACTACTCTCTGGTAATACGAAAGAGAGTAGAGATAAAACATGTTTGAGAATTAAATGCAAATTGTATGCATCTTGTGCGCAAGTACAAACAAAGCAAACATTTAAACAATTGTAAATATTAATAGTAGTACAGATTTAATATAGAGTATTCATGGTTTAATTATATTATTTAAATATAAAATAATACTTGCAGTAATAGGTATAAAATTAATACTCTTAATGTGTTGAGCATTAACTCACCTGGGAAAATAGAAAGCCGGCCGGCATTTTGTATGAAAATGTCAGCCCTCATTTCTTTGATAACTGTAAAGAGAATGAAAAAGAGGCACACATGAAAAGACGTTGAATGCAATGCTGCCAGATTATTATTTTATAATGAAACATCTGACAGTAGTCGTTACATTTTGAACTTGAATAACAAACACTAAATAAGACTAATTCGACATGTTAATAAAACCGACAAAAATCTATTAATAATAATGAAATTAATTTTTTTTTTATTTTTTAGAAATTCGATTTCGTGTGGATCTTATTTTTGTAAATTATATTCCCTTTGGAAAGGCCGAAAGTACTTTCGTTCTATTTTGATTTTCATATTTAAGGTAAACCAGGCGAATAAGTAATGGTACAAAAACTAGTTAATATCGATCATACGTAATTGAATTTTTGGATATATGTATGTATGTATAGTTATTGGTAGTGATCTCACAACTTGTTTAGAAGTGGTCTGCGCCAGGGTTTCCTAGTCGGAGTCGTGAAAATGTCCACTCCGACTCCCGCCAACAACCTGTTCTGCATTTAATTAAATTCATAATTTTTATTTCTCCTTAATTCTAGAGATTTGAATATTAAATTTGTCAAATTTATGCATGTTATAACTATGAGAGAACATGTACGTTAAAATAAATAAAAGATTACGCTTTAAATACTTTAATACTTATTCTGATCAGAAAGTGCATATCGGAAACATTTTTGGGCCAATTGGTTGTACATTTTCTAGGCGAAGCTCTGCTAAAATTCCAAATGATCATCTCATAGAAGCCCCAATAGTCTTTTCTATTAGAAGTCATTCTTGTCTTCTATGAATGACCTTGTGGAATTTTAAGTAAGATCAGTAGCATATCTTTAATAAGAAGACTAATTGGTTATTGTTTTTGTAGCGGCGTATGATACGTTTATCCGGCTGTTTTTATACTTTATGCCACCGACGGTACTCTTGAAGGGAGTAACCGATTAGGTCCATACTCTGCACATACTGAAATGTTCACCAGACATAGATGAGATTCCAAAATGGACTCTATCGGTCTACTACTTCGGGTACCTTCCACAAAAAATTTCGAAAATGTTCAGTTAAGGACCTGCTCCAGAATCTCCTTGATTTTTGTTGTAACAACTTGTGTTCGCTGTCCCCATTACGACGGTACAAGTTCAAGTCCGCACTTCTTAAGAAAATGGCCCGAAAGCACAAACCATGTGTAGTGGTGGATGGAGCTCACGTTAACTCGAACGAATCAGCCAATTAGGGCCAAAATTTTGTCTTCGTAATATTTCCTCCAACATTTATCGCCAGTTCTATGAATGTGGCTTATTCGATGGGTTTTAACCACAAAGCTACTGGAGTTAGTTGATCATCAATACTTGACTGCACAATACCCAGGGTAGTTGAGCCAAAACTTCTCTGGTTTGTCAAGACAGCTAACGCTCCTGAGCAGCGATAGATGGGGGATGTTCTCCCAGAACCGCATTGTTTATTCCATCTGACGGATATTTGCAAATTCTTCGCGTGGAAAAAGGTATTAAGATCAGTCAAATAGGAGTTCAACTTTTCGCAGATGACATCAGGGAAAATACCAGAAGTTTCAAACTTGGTCGCAGGGTAGTCTGAAGAGTTGTTAAATTTAGTGAGCTAGTTAAGTACATACAATATTGTTTGCGTAGGAGTTATTTCGTACGTTCGTTTCTATGAAATAACATTTTTTCATACCAACGACCGGAGTCCATTGCACTAGTGAACTAGGTCGTTCAAACGACCTAGTCTTCCCAATGTCCTCAAACAGCTTGATTAATTGCTTAAGTTTCCCATACACCATTTTCGACTTTTTGAGATACAGGTGGTTTCTAGGGTTTTTCGGTATGCCCTTTCAAAAATTTTCGGCTTTCTCCCATTTGCACTAGTTTCCGAAATATCCACGCTTCGACGCGAAAGCTTTAATTTTTTTTTTCAGTTATGAAATTAATATTTTAAAAACTTACGTCTTTAAAAATATATGTATTTCAAAAATCAGAACTTCAATTTTCGTTTTAGAAGTTTTTAATTTATTAAGGTAAAGATAGGTTTTTTTTTGTCACTTTGTTCCATATGGTGTACAATATTCCAAATTTGCGTCATAAGTGTGGATAAAACAAATTGTGGATATGGAGCAAATGGACAAAAATTCTATTTTTTAAAAAATTCTCTATAACTTTTATTTTTCAATGTATATACCTCTATATTTTTACATATCCGTCCTACATACTATAATTAATAATTCATGTCAAAAATATAAATATTTTCTTAAGTCAGTTCCACGCAGTTGCGACGCAAACCTTTAAATTGCGATTATCTCAAAACGGGCAAATGTCGTATGGAACACTTAAGGATGACACCGACGTAATATGTGTGGAGATGGCGTACAACGTTGTTGTGGTGCTGGGCTACTTACGGAACTCTTGCTGATGATCGGCAACTGGAAAGCTATTTCTGACGCTGTGGAGGAGTAAAGCCCCAAGTGACTTTGATACGGGTGACAAAAGCGAAATCGGTATGCACGATCGCCTTTGCCTTCAATGGCGGGACCAGTCTGACCATTTTAGAGACTACGGAAACAATGTGGGAAGGTTGCGACAGGTTATGAACATCGGCAAGATACTCGCCTTCCAGCCCATTCAGCTGTTTCAACATTGCTTTGAAGAGTTCATCAGGTTCCAAAGCGATGGATGATCTAGCGTTCGTGATGGCATTCTCAATATAATCCATTGCAAATTGTGGTGGTTCCTCCCCAACATGTAGAGATCTTTTGCGACGCAGTGATCTTCCATTCGACCTGTCACTTTCGGTGTGCTCGATTTAAATAACTTGCGCGGTTGTCCGGATCAGTCAGTGTAACGTTGCGAAACGGGAATGACGTCATATTTTCCTTCTTTCCAGTGTTCGACAATGACTTAACCGTTGTGCACAATTCATTAACTCCGGTTGCAATGTTGTAAATCTTCAGATGATTTACCCCTTGTTCCGCTTATGCTCACCACCCAATCTGCTAATTTACAGTGCCAGCTCCCAGAATTTGGAGTCACTGGGTTGGCTCGAGGAAGCCCATCACGCTCATTTGCTAATCCCGTCACCTCTGCTGGGAAATGTTGTCCCACTTCCGTATTCGACCAGCATGAATATAGCACGCGGCTGCAGCAGTGATGTCTCGGAACGTCATCTTTGCTACTCGAACATCAGAAGTGTAGATCTGTGAAGCAGTGACTAGTGAACTCTGTGAAAGCAGGATAATTAGTTTTCCCATGATTGATTGAAATCGGACGGTCTGCTGATGGGGACAGCTTTGGGGAAATGATCTAACCCAAGAAAAACCATGGGTTGCCAGGTAGCGTCATTTGTCAGACCTGGCTGGATTCTTGTTTTATGAAAATTTGAAATGAAAAATATTTCCTTTATAAAGTTAAAGTTTATTGAGACTCATAAAAAACATACAATGCAATGCATACAATATAAAACAGAGAAGAACTTAAACTATAATGTATTATTTTAATTTTAGTAATTTGGGTGAATTAACAAATTGAAATTGTGGTAAAAGTAATATTTTAGTTATTAATTACACTGGTCAACAGGACTTTTGTTTCAACCGAAGTTGCAGTTGTTTCTAGATGAAATCGGCGAGTTATTTTCAAATCCGGTCCCGGTTTTTCTCCATCAGCTCTTGTATTTGAGATATAGCTCGAAATCGGTTTTTACGAGTTTAACCCAGACTTTCGTTATTTTCGGATACAAACAAATATTTTTTTGTGAGTTTTCGACAGTAATATATTAAGAAGATGTTGTACGCTCGATACAAATCGTTTTTGAAATAGTTATGGTGAGTATATATCAAAAAAATATAGAAAATATACGATGGACCTTGTAAAAATTGCATATTTTGAGTACTTGAAGCTGTAATTACGTCATCGGGGGAAGTCATGGAATCTTCATATGGTACTCCGGATATGCTTAGGGTGTCTACTATATAATCCAGTATTCAAATGTATAATATAAAGTTCATAGCTCCCATGATTCGGCCATAACCTGAAAATCGCCATGAAGAACCATGGACCGGATGCGTTTCGTAAGCATAACGCTTTACTTTTCGCCACATTGATTTTAATTTCCTTTATAATTTTTTTCATTTCACAGTTTTCTCCTTTATAAAAGTTTTCATTTCAAATTTTCATAGAACGAGAATCCAGCCCCAGATGACACGTTGGTTATGTCTGGCGAACTGTGATACTCCCCTTAGATTCTGGTAGGGTGTCCTCATTGTAGAGCTATAAATCTGTTCAGCCAATCCCCCAAGACCTGTCGGTTATGACCTTAAAAAAACAGGCTAATGTTGACCCTATAACCTAAAGTACAGCTATTTTTCGGCGGCATCTGTACGTTAAGCCACTCTACTTGGCAGTTCCACACATCGCTGCTACCTACATATCTTCCATATACTGTCATGAGGTTCAAGCAAGATTGGTTTGTATTGATCAGACCGGTCCAATAGGAAAACTAATCAACCACCTCAAACTCTGGTGGGATATTTCTTCTGTTCGCCGTAAGCTGCAATTGGTGTTGTGCTTGGTTTCCTGCACCGACCGTGATATTCGTTCGGTTCTTAAAATCCATTATTACCTCTACTTCTTTTACAACGTACATTGTAATTAAATTGAAAAAATGATCTATTTTTAGGGAATGAAATGTGAAGTGTTAAGTGCTGTTGACGACGATTCACTAGGGGCTGTATCCGCGCAGCATGCAGCAACACCATCCTTGTCGTAGTCACTCACATCCACGGGTCCAGAGCAACACCCGAGATTCACCGACTCTCGAATTTTGAGTGTTCTGGATGCAGTGTTATATTGGCCTTGGGTTGTCCACCGTCAGCTGCAGGCTGTGTGGTCCTGGTCAATCCGGTATCAAAAAAACCCGCCGCCGCACAATGGTTCAGGAATCGATTTTCCTGGCCAAAAATCAAAATTTTGTTTTGTCAAAGATATTTAATTTCTATATGGGATTCGATAGTAAACATATTGAAACTAAGGAAACCAAAAAATTAGCTCAAAATATTGAACGGTGTGGGCTTGGTGTGCCCCTAAAGACGAACATTTTCCCCATTTTTGGGAAATACGTAATTTTTGCAAATTTCTGAAGAAAGACGTAGCTATTTCTCGGAAACTATAACATATATTGTGTTCATTGTTTTTTGTAAGGTAGACAGGATTGTGGCCTTTAAAAATCGTTTTAGTAAATAACTGTAGCGTTTACACAACATGATCTATTTTATTTTTCCTGCGGTACTAAATTTTATGAAATTCCAAATTTAGTGGACTAGAACTTTTGTGGAACAACATGGAACAAAGTTCTGTTTTCATAGAAAGATGCCCGAGAGTCTCCTCTTTCAGCCCATATATACTTTTGTACCCGTCCCGCTCCGTCCGTTTAATACTTCTTTCAATTTTTTTTTTCGATCGTTCCCACGCCACACATACCCACACCTGCCGACCGAGGGAGCGACCTCCCCATAACGTAGGGATCGCGTACGCACCATAATCCGCATTATAAAAATACTATGTTAGATTATTGATTTAAATAAGAAATTATATTAGTTTTGATCACATGTATGCTCATGCAGAAATCAATATTACTATAAAGTGAATTAAAGTCAGCACACATTTTACTAATAGGTTCACTACTTGAGTAATTTGTGCGATGAAAGCTTGTATACAAAAACTGATAAAATCTAGATTCTCCAAAAGGAACATTTACTCTAATCAAAATTTTTTTGAGTATATAAGTTTTTACACGAGTTCTATAAGTTTCATAAAACCCCAAGGAGTATTTTTTTAATTTTTGAAAAAATATTTTTTTTTTTTTGTAAATTTTTTTATACAAATTTTTGAAAAAAAAAAATTCGAATTTCTTTTGTTGATTTTTTTTTTTTAGTTTTTTGGTAATTTTATTCTTTATTTTTTGGTGTTTGACCATCATTAATGCAAAGGAAGATAAAAAAACCACAAAAAACACTCATATTTTGATGAAAAATTATTTAAAAAACACAAAAGTTTAACTTTGACTTTGAATTTCTCTGCGACTACCAAACCGAATTTGATCGACTTTAACTCGACTGAAAGCTGATTATGTTATCTGTCTAACAAAAAAAGAGTTATGAAAATATCTCTGTCCGTTCAAAAGTTACAGAATTTTGACCAGGAAAAAACCATTCTGAACCACTGTGCGCCGCACAGTGTTGCCGCTTCCTTGTAAACGTGGACAAAAATAGAAGGAGTTGACCTAGGTCGATGAATTTTTATACAAGTACTTATGCGGGCATAAGAATGAAAAATTCCCATTTTGGTCCATATCGGTTCAGATTTGGATATATCCCCCATATATATATTTCTCCGATTCTGCTATAACTCAGCCAATTTTAATTGAACCGCCTTCAAATTTAATATGCGATATTTGCTTGGGCCTTTGATCAGTTTTACCGATTTTGTTAAAAATCGGATCAGATTTCGATATAGCCCCCACATATATATATATATATTTCGCCGATTTTGCTATAACTCAGCCAATTTTAATTGAACCGCTTTCAAATTTAATATGCGATATTTGCTTGGGCCTCCGATCAGTTTTACCGATTTTGTTAAAAATCGGATCAGATTTCGATATAGCCCCCACATATATATATTTCCCCGATTTTGCTATAACTCAGCCAATTTTAATTGAACCGCCTTCAAATTTAATATGCGATATTTGCTTGGGCCTCTGATCAGTTTTACCGATTTTGTTAAAAATCGGTACATTTCTCCGATTCTGCTATAACTGAGCCAATTTTAATGGAACCGCCTTCAAATTTAATATGTTTATGATGATATGGTTGTGGCTCCGAGAATCGGATTTTATAGGATGTAAACTTTGCATTTTTTAATTCGAAAGGGATGTCTGTTTCATGTACCAAATGGTCGAAACTACAATTTGCTGCAATTTTTAGATACACTCCATGAAAGAAGCGAAATTCGTGAGTTTTGTATAACACGTTACTGTTTCAATCAACATAACGGTACTTTATGTATACACATTATATGTAAACTTTTTTTTGCATAAATTGCAAGACTATCGACCACTCTTTAATTCCCTATTCAAAAGTTGTGGAATATGTCAATAACTTCTTTAAAAAATTTCCATAAACATGGGTTTCTTTTTTAAATACATTTTAGTAAATGTCACATACGAAAAATGTTCTATGTTTAAGGAGCTATAACTTTATAGTAACATCTAATATCGACAACATCTTTGATGTTTGTACTATTTGAAGTGTTCTCAATAAAATAAAAACATAAAATTATAAAAAAGTCAAGAACACATTTTTCGATTTTTGTCCACTGAGGCAACACTGTGCGCCGTGGGCTTTTATAGGAGTGATATTGATCTCATATGGATAAACCTAATGGACTTCTTGATGAATTTCTATGTGAAACGCTAGGTCTTCGTTATGATGATCTATCTTACTGTCACTCTGTTAAGACAAAACCTATTCGTATAGAAGGAGGAAATTTATTTGTAAGTATACTATTTTATGAGGAAGTATACTGTTTTTATAAGAGAAGATCAATCGTTCTTCTGTAAGAACTCCCATTTGAAGGCCGTATTCAGAAATCCTGTTGCCATACAATGAGACATGTGGGGATAATTTGTCAGTGAGTTCTTTCATTGTATGCCTTCATAAAATGGAGGATATATTACTTTCTATGTCGATTTAGCAATTTCCTCTTGAAACCAGAGATAGAGCTATAACATGGTTCATTCAAATTCAGTAAAAATGTGTGTTCAACGAGTACGTTATGAATAAAGAATGTCCTTGAAGAAAGTTGTCAATATAGATCCGATTCCGGAGCTGTTGTCCGAGTGGTGAAAAAATGAGTTGGAGTCGGAGCCTAAAAAAAAAATGGATCAAATCCGAAACCCAGGATTAAACTATTTTATGCAGTTTAGACATTTTAAGTAGACTACGACTCCAGACAGTTTTTTACAACACTGACAACATATTCCATATACAAAACGAGCTAAAGAAAATCAAAAAATACTGGATACAGACCAAAATTGGTTTCCACTTTACCGGTCTCCATACAGACTCTTGATTTGGAATTGGTTCAACGAATTTCTTTATATTAATCTATTTTAATAAAATGCCAGAGCAGGGATATTTGTCACTGTAGTTAATCATTTGCATTTAACGCATAATTGTTGTGTCTTGTTTCCCTCAGCGAATGCATGTGCTGTTGTACGATTTGTCTGACACTAAAACGATAACGCCTAAAAATATGCAATGCATTTCAACAATTAATAAGTACGAATGGACTTGACATTTAATGGACTCAGATGATCACATCACATAAAAAACGATGCAAAATACAGAAGAAACTTATTTTGCCTCTTAAATTATGAGCATTAAAACTGTAATATATACCTAGATAGAGTTCTAATTTTGTGATACACTAATACATTGACGTCGTAACAATTTTATTAAAGATTCTGCAGAATTAAACAAATATTTGCTCCACTTTACGTGTTAGGAATATTAAAAATTTAAACATAGAATTTTTTGGAATTAAAAAATACTGCTCCAAACAAACTTACAAATTAGCCATTATTTGAACTAACCACTAATCAGTTTCAGGTATTCATACCTGTAATTTAAACTAAGTCGTCGTGTTTTACGAATAATAATAGTTTACGAGAATAAGAAAATTGAGTTGTTACAAATAGCCCAGTTCTTCCGAGACCAATTACTAAAACAACAAAAAGAAAAAACCCAAACTCAATTTGTAAGCGAGGCCAAAATAAGTAAATCGTCGCATTTTAAACAAGTGTTTGAAAGGTACTGCATTAAAACCTTCTCCCGTCACTAACACTGCAAATGTTGGATGCATTTTTGACCGATTGTAACAAAAGCACGTACTCACTTCTCCATTCCCAAAAGAAACGATGTAATAATATGCGTACCATCATGGAATGCTGGTGTTTTCGGAATGAATGCCCATTACCACCATGTTATGAGAATCATAGTTTTGGTGGTTGTGCTTGCGAATGAATGACGTCTGTTTGAATTTTAGTTTTTTTGTGGGTGCTGTCGTCGTAATTTATGCCATGATTATGGTAACACCACAAACTTGGAAAATAACTTATGATGAGTAGAAGAAAAAATATTAGGTGTTAACATGACTTGTTATATGCATATTTGTATGTATTTCCTTTTTTGTTGGTTAATGTGGTGGGTGAGAGATTGAAGGAAAATCCAGCTAAGAAAGAAAATTACATAAGAAAATTTGGGAAGCACCTATCCAGTGTCGATTGCCCGTGACAGCGTTGAGGAAAAGTTTTGATAGGGAATTTATAATTTTTATGAGTGATCTAATGTTAACTGCCATTCCTTAGTAATCAATAATCAGTCAATGATCAAAAATCAGAAGGCACTGATCAGTAATAAATAGATATTGATCAGTGCTCAATAGTCGTGAATCTGAGACAAAATTCATTGATCAGTAATCAATAGTTCTTCATTTTTTAGTTAGTGATCAAAAGTCATTGATCTAAGATCAATGGCCATTGGTCCGAGTCATTTATCTGAGATCAATAGTCGTTGATATTAAATCAATAGTCATTTATCTGAAATCAATTGTTATTGATCTGAGATAAATTGTCATTGATCTGAGATCAATTGGAATTGATCTGATCAATTGTCATTGATCTGAGATCAATTGTCCTTGATCAGAGATCAATTGTCATTGATTTTAGATCAATTGGCATTGATCTGAGATCAATTGTTATTGATCTGAGACCAAATTCATTGATCTGAAATCAATAGTTCTTAATTTTTTAATTAGTAATCAAAAGTCATTGATCTGAGATCAATGGTCATTGATCTGAGATCAATTGTCATTGATCTGAGATCAATTGTTATTGATCTGAGATCATTAGTCATTGACCTGAGATCAATAGTCATTGATCTGAAATCAATTGTCATTGATCTGAGATCAATTGTCATTGATCTGAGATCAATTGTTATTGATCTGAGACCAAATTCATTGATCTGAAATCAATAGTCCTTAATTTTTTAATTAGTAATCAAAAGTCATTGATCTGAGATCAATGGTCATTGGTCCGAGCCATTTATCTGAGATCATTAGTCGTTGACATGAAATCAATTGTCATTGATCTGAAATCAATTGTTATTGATCTGAGATAAATTGTCATTGATCTGAGATCAATTGTCCTTGATCAGAGATCAATTGGCTGTGATCTGAGATTAATTGTCATTGATCTGAGATCAATTATCATTGATCTGAGATCAATTGTCATTGATCTGAGATCAATTGTTATTGATCTGAGATCATTAGTCATTGATCTGAGATCAATTGTCATTGATATGAGATCAATTGTTATTGATCTGAGATCATTAGTCATTGACCTGAGATCAATAGTCATTGATCTGAAATCAATAGTCATTGATCTGGGATCAATAGTCATTGATCTGAGATCAATGACAATATTAATGATTGTAGATCGTTGATCAATGACTTTTGATCTCAAGTCATTGAATATTGATCTCAGATCAATGACTGTTGACTTCAGATCAATGACTAATGATCTCTGATCAATGACGACTGATCTCAGATCAGTGACTATTGACTTCATTCAATGACAACTGATCTTAAATGAAGAACTATTGATCAGAGACTATTGATCTCTGATCGATGACTATTTATCAATGATTATTGATCGCACATCAATGACTATTGATCTCAGATCAATGACTATTGATCTCAGATCAGTGACTATTGACTTCATTCAATGGCAATTGATCTCAAATGAAGAACTATTGATCAAAGACTATTGATCTCTGATCGATGACTATTTGTCACTGATCAATGATTATTGATCTCACATCAATGATCAATTTTCATTGATCTGAAATCAATTACCATTGATCTGTGATCAATAGTCATTGATCTGAGATCAATAGTCATTGATCAGAGATCAATAGTCATTGATCAGAGATCAATAGTCATTGATCAGAGATCAATAGTCATTGATCAGAGATCAATAGTCATTGATCTGAAATCAATAGTCATTGATCTGAAATCAATTGTTATTGATTTGAGATCAATTGTCATTGATCTGAGATGAATTGTCATTGATCTGAGATCAATTGTCATTGATACGAAATACATTGTCATTGATATGAGATAAATTGTAATTGATCTGAGATCAATTGTCATTGATCTGAGATCAATTGTCATTAATCTGAGATCAATTGTCATTGATCTGAGATCAATTGTCATAATTCTGAGATCAATTGTCATTGATCTGAGATCAATTGTCATTGATCTGAGATTAATTATTATTGATCTGAGATCAATTATCATTAATCTGAAATCAATTATCATTGATCTGAGATCAATTATGATTGAACTGAGATCGATTGTCATTGATCTGAGATCAATTGTTATTGATATGAGATCAATTATTATTGGTTCGAGATCAATTATCATTGGTCCGAGATCAATTGTCATTGATTTGAGATCAATTGTCATTGATCTGAGATCAAATGTCATTGATACGAAATAAATTGTCATTGATATGAGATTAATTGTCATTGATCTGAGATCAATTGTCATTGATCTGAGATCAATTGTCATTAATCTGAGATCAATTATCATTGATCTGAGATCCATTGTCATTGATCTGAGATCCATTGTCATTGATATGAGATAAATTGTCATTGATCTGAGATCAATTGTCATAATTCTGAGATCAATTGTCATTGATTAATTATTATTGATCTGAGATCAATTATCATTAATCTGAAATCAATTATCATTGATCTGAGATCAATTATCATTGAACTGAGATCGAATGTCATTGATCTGAGATCAATTGTTATTGATCTGTGATCAATTATTATTGGTCCGAGATCAATTATCATTGGTCCGAGATCAATTGTCATTGATTTGAGATCAATTGTCATTGATTTGAGATTAATTGTCATTGATCTGAAATCAATTACCATTGATCTGAGATAAATAGTCATTGATCTAACATCAATTGTCATTGATTTGAGATCAATAGTCATTAACTTGATTTCATTAATCATTGATCAGGATCAATAGTCATTGGTAATTGATTTATAGTCATTGATCTGCGATCTAGGGCCAGTCATCAGTGATCGATGGTCATTCATCTGTGATCTTGCCATTGATTTGAGATCAATAATCATTGATTTGGGATCAGTAGTCATTGACCAGTGATAAATAGTCATCGGTCAATTATCAATAGTCTCTAATCAACAGTTATTGATCTGCGATCAAAAGTCATTGATCAAAGATCAATAGTCATAGATCAGAGATCAATTGTCATTGATCAGAGATAAATAGTCTTTGATCTGAGATCAATAGTCATTGGTCTGAGATCAATAGTTCTGGATCTGAGATCAATAGTCGTTGATCTGAGATCAATAGTCATTGTTCTGACATCAATAGTCATTGATCTGAGATCAATAGCCATTGATCTGAGATCAATAGTCATTGATCTGAGATCAATAGTCATTGATCTGAGATCAATAGTCATTGATCTGAGATCTATAGTCATTGATCTGAGATCTATAGTCATTGATCTGAGATCTATAGTCATTGATCTGAGATCAATAGTCATTGATCTGAGATCTATAGTCATTGATCGGTGATCAATAGTCATTGATCAGGTTAGTAAGTATGACATGTATGTATGTTCGTTTATGAATATCCGTTACTTACTGTTTACTAGAGTTCATTAACCCTAGCGCAAGGCATAACAAATAGTCATAAGTCACAGACGCCTCAAGGTATCAATCAATTACATCTTAGACCTAAATCTCTGTAGATTATTTATGACAAAAGGGCGTGACCTATATTTGAAACTTTCATTAATTTCAAGCATATTTGAAACTCCAAAAAAAAAAACTACAAAAGGTTGAGAAAAAATTTATGTTCTTGTAATATTAAATAAGATTTTGTATAAATAAATAACTGATGATTCTTTAAAGCTTGTCAAAGTTCTTTTGCATACTCAAACCTTTAATAGTTATCGTTGTGATAAATTACTTAATATTTTTACAAAAAATCCGTACGTCGTACTCTTCATGGCCACTCTAACTTGTAGCTGACAAATTTTTTGCATGCTTTTTAACCGGCTTGGCCGTTTTGGTTTGTTCTCAACAATTGGCCAGCAAAGTTTGTTTTGTTTTTTCTCTTTGTTTTTTTGAGAAATTATTACGTTTTTGAACTTTTAACTCATAAATCATGATAATTGCAAATAATTTGTCGTTGTTATTTTTTGTTGTGTCTTTCACTGGAAATTTTGCCGCAGAGTTTACATTTTTTTAAACTGAGCTTGATGGTTTTTTTGTTTTATTCATTGGTCGCTAGAAACCAATCCGGCTCTTTTTGTGCTGGTCATTAAGTATATGTTGACTAATTGGTGTTCTGAGACAAAACGAATGGTGAACCAACAAAATATGGATGTTTTGATTCTTTGTAAATGTGTTTAATTACAGTGTAAAGTTCGGAAATGTATTCGACTGATATACAGAGCTTTTCAGTTACAAATCACTTCATTCCCGTAAAATTCTGTCAAGTCAAATAACTTTCATAATCACTGGAAATAGTTTATTTGAAAGACAAACCAAAATGGTCGTGGAAAGCAAAGAAAAATCTAAACATCATCATACGGAACTATAAAAGAAAAAAAGCGGCTTAGTAAAGACACACACATTCACATGAACTTACTACGAGCTAGAAAAATAAACATCAATAGTTTGTTTGCCTGTCATCCAAATATGTTTCGAAATCTATCAATTATGAAAGGTAAAAAGAAATACGATAAATGAAAATATGAAAAATAAGTAATAATTCCCATAGCCTAGACAGATGAGTTCCATATAACTTGAGAGATATGCTGTGGTTGTGAGTTTATTCTTCTATGATTGATTTTCCCATTCAACACTTGCATTGCGAACACCCTTGCATACAAGCTTAGCAATTTTATCTAAGAATGGCATTTCCGGTTGTGACTTATAATTTTGCAATCATACATAAGCCTCACAGGAACGATTAATTGCCATTTTATAACACATGTTAAATGTAATATTCCTAAGTCATTGATCAATATTGTGGAACTTGTGGTTTCTTACTGGATACCATACCCATAACTTGCTAATCCTGTTCCGTACTCAATTAGATAATTGTTGTCGGCTAGTTATTGGCAAGCTTATGCTTAATAATTGCTTTTTATTTGATTCCCGGTTAAAAATCCCTCTTGACTCTCTTAATAAAGAAGCGCATAAATACCCCGGGACTTGTACACCGTTAACCCTCTATGACAAACAATTGTGTACAAATAATTCGAATGTAAATTTTAACAGTGAAGTTAACTAATAAACCTAACAAAATAGCTGAAAGCTTTTAACTTCACAATCATCATTTGCAGTGACACGCACTTACAAACCCATATTTTACACACTTAAATATTATGTGTCCGTCTGTCCATCAAACACTCCAAACTCATGTAAAAAACTTTAACAACAAATTTACCTAACTGTGGACTACTACTCACTGATATAACCGTTCTTCACATAGCCAGACATACTGCTAGCCAAGCAGCCCGCCAACCATCTAGCCGGCAATAGTCTAACCAACAGTTATTTGTTTACATTTTGTTAACGCTTGCAAAACACAACATAACTTTGGAGTTTCGGCGTCAGTTGGGTTCGTCTGTGTGTGTCTGTGTGCTTGGCTTGTAAACAAATTTCGTGGGGAGATAGAGCCAACCTCAGTTAGCCCACCAATAGACTCCACTTATGTATGTTGTTGTCGTTGTTTTACATGTTGTATTGATTGTTTTAACAACAATGTAAAGTTGTAAAAATAGGGTTTTTGTTGTTGGCGAAGCACAAGTAGCTTTAATTCATTGACTGACTGATTTTTTGAATGAGTGACAATCAAGGGAGGGGGTGTGGTGATTGATGAAAAATACAAGGGAGTCTTTATAGACGAGCTGAAGGGAGTCTTTATAGACGAGCTGAAGGGAGTCTTTATAGACGAGCTGAAGGGAGTCTTTATAGACGAGCTGAAGGGAGTCCTTATAGACGAGCTGAAGGTAGTCTTTACAGACGAGCTGAAGGGAGTCTTTATAGACGAGCTGAAGCTAGTCTTTATAGACGATCTGACGACCTAGTCTTTATAGACGAGCTGAAGCTAGTCTTTTTAGACGAGCTGAAGCTAATTTTTATAGACGAGCTGAAGCTAGTCTTTATAGACGAGCTGAAGCTAGTCTTTATAGACGAGCTGAAGCTAGTCTTTATAGACGAGCTGAAGCTAGTCTTTATAGACGAGTTGAAGCTTACCTTTATAGACGAGCTGAAGCTAACCTTTATAAACAAGCTGAAGCTAACCTTTATAAACAAGCTGAAGCTAGTCTTTATAGACGAGCTGAAGCTAGTCTTCATAGACGAGCTGAAGCTAGTCTTTATAGACGAGCTGAAGCTAGTCTTTATAGACGAGCTGAAGCTTACCTTTATAGACGAGCTGAAGCTAACCTTTATAAACAAGCTGAAGCTAGTCTTTATAGACGAGCTGAAGCTAACCTTTACAGACGAGCTGAAGCTAGTCTTTATAGACGAGCTGAAGCTAGTCTTTATAGACGAGCTGAAGCTAGTCTTTATAGACGAGCTGATGCTAGTCTTTGTAGACGAGCTGAAGCTAGTCTTTATAGACGAGCTGCAGTTAAGCTTTATAGACGAGCTGAAGCTAACCTTTATACACGAGCTGAAGTTAAGCTTTATAGACGAGCTGAAGCTAACCTTTATAGACGAGCTGTTGGTCGTCTTTATAGACGAGCTGAAGGTCGTCTTTATAGACGAGCTGAAGCTAGTCTTTATAGACGAGCTGAAGGTCGTCTTTATAGACGAGCTGAAGCTAGTCTTTATAGACGAGCTGAAGGTCGTCTTTATAGACGAGCTGAAGCTAGTCTTTATAGACGAGCTGAAGGTCGTCTTTATAGACGAGCTGAAGCTAGTCTTTATAGACGAGCTGAAGCTAGTCTTTATAGACGAGCTGAAGGTCGTCTTTATAGACGAGCTGAAGCTAGTCGAAGCTAAAGCTAGTCTTTATAGACGTGCCTGAAGGTCGTCTTTATAGACGAGCTGAAGGTCGTCTTTATAGACGAGCTGAAGGTCGTCTTTATAGACGAGCTGAAGGTCGTCTTTATAGACGAGCTGAAGGTCGTCTTTATAGACGAGCTGAAGGTCGTCTTTATAGACGAGCTGAAGGTCGTCTTTATAGACGAGCTGAAGGTCGTCTTTATAGACGAGCTGAAGGTCGTCTTTATAGACGAGCTGAAGGTCGTCTTTATAGACGAGCTGAAGGTCGTCTTTATAGACGAGCTGAAGCTAGTCTTCATAGACGAGCTGAAGCTAGTCTTTATAGACGAGCTGAAGCTTACCTTTATAGACGAGCTGAAGCTAACCTTTATAAACAAGCTGAAGCTAGTCTTTATAGACGAGCTCAAGCTAACCTTTACAGACGAGCTGAAGCTAGTCTTTATAGACGAGCTGAAGCTAGTCTTTATAGACGAGCTGAAGCTAGTCTTTATAGACGAGCTGAAGCTAGTCTTTATAGACGAGCTGATGCTAGTCTTTGTAGACGAGCTGAAGCTAGTCTTTATAGACGAGCTGCAGTTAAGCTTTATAGACGAGCTGAAGCTAACCTTTATAGACGAGCTGAAGCTAACCTTTATACACGAGCTGAAGTTAAGCTTTATAGACGAGCTGAAGCTAACCTTTATAGACGAGCTGTTGGTCGTCTTTATAGACGAGCTGAAGCTAGTCTGTATAGACGAGCTGAAGCTAGTCTGTATAGACGAGCTGAAGCTAGTCTGTATAGACGAGCTGAAGCTAGTCTGTATAGACGAGCTGAAGCTAGTCTGTATAGACGAGCTGAAGCTAGTCTGTATAGACGAGCTGAAGCTAGTCTTTATAGAAGAGCTGAAGCTAGTCTTTATAGACGAGCTGAAGCTAGTCGAAGCTAAAGCTAGTCTTTATAGACGTGCCTGAAGGTCGTATTTATAGACGTGCCTGAAGGTCGTCTTTATAGACGTGCCCTGAAGGTCGTCTTTATAGACAGCTGAAGGTCGTCTTTATAGACGTGCCTGAAGGTCGTCTTTATAGACAGCTGAAGGTCGTCTTTATAGACGTGCCTGAATGACGTCTTTATAGACGAGCTGAAGGGAGTCTTTGGGGATAAACTGATGAGCGGTGAGAGAAGTCTCTACATACGATATGAAGGAAGTATTTTTTAGTATTTTTGAACGAAATCGATTTGAAATGATGTGGAGACGATTTTGCCCTGTCGGTCATTGTGTCTGTCAGTCCTACGGGCTGGCCCACAATAATTTTCGAACACATCGACCGATTTCGTCCAAACTTTGCACGATATATTTTGTGCAAATTTTGATTATGTTCGAAGTACATCTCTCACAATGTTGTTGTACATCCCTCACAAAAATGCAACATTTTTTTTCGAATGGTGCGCACCAACATGATTTTGTTCCATCAGATTGTGTTCATGGCCCCTTCCACGAATGTTGTACTGTTTTTTTTTTCTGATGGAGGGAATGTCAAATCCAAACTTCTTGAGATAATGCCCCCCAAAAGCTCTAAATAACCCGATTTGATCTAAATTTTTCACATTGAAAAATGTCTTCCAAACACATATGAAGTTCCACGAAGCACTGTATGGGACATAACTTTCGGTTATTTCCGTCACAACAGTTGGAAATTTTGAAGAGCTGTTCCAGGATAGTTTTGAATTTTTACTGGCGGCACTCATCTTTACAGCGATATAATGTTTTCCGTAAAAAAAACCGGATATATTGACTCAAAACCTATAAAATCCTACGATGCCTGATGAGCAAGATAATTATCATAAGGGGTGAGTCACCCCGGGTGACTGTCATTGGGTCACACGTCATATTTCTCTCAAGCAAACTCCTGCGAGTGTCTCCCCCATCTTTGCATAAGTGCAGTGTGCAAAGTTGGTCAGGCGTATGGAGCCACTTTGACCTTATAATTAATTTTAAATAAACATTTTCAGTAAGTAGCCGATCATCGGCCGAGATTTAAGACTACCACCTTAGGACAGACGTGAAGCCGTCTACCGTTTCAATATTCTCCTTACCTCGGTCAATTTTTTACTAAAAAAACGAACTTAAATCCCAATGGACCTAGGGGAAGTTAATACTTACTGAGGCATGGGCCCAAAATATCCCAATATTTAAGGGCATACCTTCATACTCCTTACGCAATAAAGTTTTTAGAAGTCTTTGTGGTCTTTCTTACAACGCTACAATTTTATTCTCCATACTTCCTGCCTCGATAATGAACCGAATCTTTCAATAATAAGTGACGTTGCATAAGCCCAAATGTGTCTTTATGGGCGACCATATATTACTAAACCATCTCCAATAAAAATTATTTTCCCTTTTTCCCCAATTCCTTCTGTTAATTTCTCATTAGCATAAATGCATTCTTTAAACAAATGATATGTAATTTAACATTTGCGTCCATTTTATGTAATTAGCACAATTCTCAAAATCAATACAGAATTTCCAATAGCTTCCCCTCCTGATAATTCTTTGCTACCATTTTAAAAATAACCCACAATGGCCTGTTAGCGTAGCGCAAAACAAATCATTAATAACGAATCATCTGAAATTAATTCGCTGTGCCTGCTGCCTCTTTGCTCTTTGGCCGTACAAAATATTTAACAAATGATAGCAAAAGTCAACAACCTGTACGGGCTGTAGACAGGCAGACAGACAGACAGCGGAGGAGATAAGACCAGTGACGAACGTCACTTATTCGCAAAATGCCTTTATGTGAACATGACAGGATGATCAACACAATGTGGGTAGGGGGGTAGGTGGAAAAGAAGGAGGTAGCAAATTATAAATCACCAACATAAACAGTCCACAGAGATGGGGAGTAATCGCATTATGACGTTTCAACCCACAAAAGAAGATTCAATTTTTGCCAAGGTGATGTGTCGTTTTTTGGTGATGATGATTTTCTTGTTTTCTTTTTTTACCAAAAATCCAAGAAAGATTGTGTGTGAGAAATGGAATATGAAAACAAACGCCAAGATAATTACCACACATGGATGGCAATGATGGCCATGTGTGGCCATCAAGATAATCAATCCATAATAGTTGTCAAAGGATGTCACATTAACAACAATGGTAAATTTTTGAAAAGGACATTGTGGATGTTGCCGCCAAAAATTGCAATCGGTTTTAAATGAAGAAGCTACAAGGCCATACCAAAAATAGCCTCCCCATACACATTTACGTATGATTGTTTTATAAGGAATTCAATCAGTGTCATCATCCTCTGCAGCCATCTTCAGCATCCATTCAATGTCTGGCAAAAATTTCTTTTTTATGAATGGATTCGGTCAAAATGGTCAATATCTATTACCAATTTACACCGTTATTAGCATCACTACATAAATCACAGATATTTGTGACTCTGGTGACTTGAACGTTTCGTTTCATTTTTTGGCCTCTGACTCTTTCTCTATCTCTCTCGCTATTGTCCACATAATAAATGATGCTACAAAAATTGTATTTCAACTCTTCTTCTTCTTCTATTTGTCGTGTCTTTTTTTTCTGGTAATTGTTTGCTACTGCACATTTGCCAAGCCAGAGATCTCGTGTGCCTTCACATCTAGATATGGCCAACAATAACAACAAACAGATGGTTGGTGTAAACAATGGACCAAACAACAAACAAAGAAATTGTCAGCTCTTTGAAAGTGAGGAAGCCTAATGGACTTTGCCGTAGTAAAAGTAGTTTCCAATCAAAAATTCACGAAAACCAAAACAAACGAAACGAAACAAAAAAACCAAAAGTCTTACCCAGAGGGGATAACAAAAGACCCCCAGCACGCAGCGTTCATGAAGTCTTCAACGATTTGTCAGGTGCTTGTAATATTTTGCGGGATAACAGTAGAAATATCGCACTGTTAAACAAGAGTCATTCATAAATATGTATTGCCGTTAAATTGTACAGTGGGCGAAATTTGTTTAGGAGCAGCGGGAGATGGGGAAGATTTTATACAGTTTTTGATTATAATGAGCACAGAATATTACAGGGCTATTAGGAATATCTCAAGGGCTCAAAAGGAACAGAAGGACCCCTTAGCGATGAGAAGAATGTATATTTGAAAAGAGAGAGAAAGATCTAATTTATAGGACCAGGAGAGAGTGTCAGAGAAGTTCAAGAGATAAAATATTATAAAAAACCAAATGAATGAATCCTTATAGGTTATGTTCGAATTTAAGAATATCTGATGTGGTAAAGTTTTTGACGATGTGAAGATATATCTCGAATTTTAATAGGCATACACAAAAGCACTTTTAGCGAGGCCGGGTATAGTTGTTATAGACTAGCAGAGAAGAGACTTTATTGACAAACCTAACGAGTGTTCTATATACGGGATCAAACCAGGTAGTCGTAATGGAAGAGCGGGAAAGGGGAACGGTAGGAAAAGAGTCTTCTTCGATAGCTGAAGATGTGCTTAAAAATGAGCTCAAGGGAGAGTCTTTATAGACAAGCTCAAGAGGAATGTTTTACAAACGAGCTCAAGATGGAGTTTTTATAGACGAGCTCAATAGGGAGTCTTTATAGACGAGCTCAAGAGGGAGTCTTTATAGATGAGCTCAAGAGGAAATCTTTATAGACGAACTCAAGAGGAAGTCTTTATAGACGAACTCAAGTGTGATTCTTTATAGACGAGCTCAAGAGGGAGTCTTATATACGAGCTCAAGAGGGAGTCTTTATAGACGAGCTCAAGAGGGAGTCTTTATTATAGACGAGCTCAAGAGGGAGTCTTTATTATAGACGAGCTCAAGAGGGAGTCTTTATAGACGAGCTCAAGGGGGAGCCTTAATAGCTCGAGGGGGAGTCTTAATAGACGAGCTCCAGAGGGAGTCTTTATAGACGAGCTCCAGAGGGAGTCTTTATAGACGAGCTCCAGAGGGAGTCTTTATAGACGAGCTCAAGATGGAGTCTTTATAGCTCAAGAGGAAGCCTTTATAGCTCAAGAGTCTTTATAGGCGAGCTCAAAAGGGTGTCTTTATAAACGAGCTCAAGAGGGAGCTGTATAGACGAGCTGAAGAGGGCGGCTTTATAGACGAGCTCAAGAGGGCGGCTTTATAGACGAGCTCACGAAGGAGTATTATAGACGAGCTCCAGAGAGAGTCTTTATAGACGAACTCTAGAGGGAGTCTTTATAGACGAGCTCAAGGGGGAGCCTTATAGACGAGATCAAGAGGGAGTTTTATAGACGAGCTCAAGAGGGAGTCTTTATAAACGAACCCAAGAGGGAATCCTTGCAACCGATCTCAAGAGGGAGTCTTTAAAGACGAACTCAAGAGGGAGTCTTTATAGACGAACTCAAGAGGGAGTCTTTATAGACGAGCCCAATAGGGAGTGTTCATAGACGAGCTAAAGAGGGAGTCTTTATAGACGAGCTAAAGAGGGAGTCTTTATAGACGAGCTCAAGAGGGAGTCTTTATAGACGAGCTCAAGAGGTAGTCTTTATAGACGAACTTAAGAGGGAGTCTTTATAGACGAGCTCAAGAGGGAGTATTTATAGACAAGCTCAAGAGGGAGTCTTAATAGACGAGCTCAAGAGGGAGTCTTTATAGACGAGCCCAATAGGGAGTGTTCATAGACGAGCTAAAGAGGGAGTCTTTATAGACGAGCTCAAAAGAGAATCTTTATAGACGAGCTCAAGAGGGAGTTTTTGTAGACGAGCTCAAGAGGGAGTCCTTATAGGCGAGTTCAAGAGGGAGTTTTTATAGACGAGGTCAAGAGGGGGTTTTTATAGACGAGCTCAAGAGGGAGTCTTTAAAGACGAGCTCAAGAGGGATGTTTTATAGACGAGCTCAAGATGGAGTTTTTATAGACGAGCTCAAGAGGGAGTATTTATAGACGAGCTCAAGAGGGAGTCTTTATAGACGAGCTCAAGAGGGAGTCTTTATAGACGAGCTCAAGGGGGAGTCTTTATAGACGAGCTCAAGAGGGAGTCTTTATAGACGAGCTCAAGATGGAGTCTTTATAGACGAGCTCAAGAGGGAGTTTTTATAGACGAGCTCAAGAGGGAGTTTTTCTAGACGAACTCAAGACGGAGTCTTTACAGACGAGCTCAAGAGGAAGTTTTAATGGATGTCCTCAACAGGGAGTCCTTACAGACGAGCTCAAGAGGGAGTCTTTATAGACGAGCTCAAAACGGAGACTTTATAAATGAGTACAAGAGGAAGATTTATAGACGAGCATAAGAGGAAGGTTTATAGACGAGCTCAAGAGGGAGTCTGTATAGTCGAGCTCAAGACGGAGTCTTTGCTGACGATCTCAAGAAGGAGTCTTTATAGACGATCTCAAGAGGGAGTTTTAATGGATGTCCTCAACAGGGAGTCCTTATAGACGAGCTCAAGAGGGAGTTTTAATAGATGTTCTCAAGAGGGAGTCTTTATAGCTTGTTTATAGACAAATTCAAAGGAGTTTCTTTATATACGGCCTGAAGAGGTACTGAAGTCTCTGTGGGAGAGCTAAACAGCGGTCTAGGTCGGCCTGGAGCAGAACAATTTATATAGAAGCGATAAATTGGATAGAAGTACTAACGACGGAGAGGGATTTTTTTCTTAAAGACGAATCCAAATATCGCTAAAATGGTAAGCACGATAAGTCTCGATGGGAGTAGCCCATTTGGTTCAATTTTTGCTCATCATAATATTTGTTCCAGACATAGATTAGGTTCGAATATGGAGTATATGGTCCACTCCTTAGGAGTGGGATATGTCTTGAATCGGTATGAAATTTTCTGTAGCGGGTTGTTTTCGTGGCCCCTATTACTATGGTACAACTCTTTTCGCGGGAAATTCCATACTTCTTGAGATAATGGATTAAAATATCTAAAAAACCTGTCAAAACCAATAAAACGAATGATGGATTACATTACAATAAGTTAAGACCTATATTAGATATCATAATGAGCTATCGGGTAGCTCACTCCAAAATATTCAAAATTGCCGCTTAAGTGCCGTTTAAGGACTGTTCGAAAGTTTTTACCGAAGTTAGTCCATGTGGCCCTGTTTAGAGCGGTGCAATGTGTTTCGTGTTTCATAAGATAATGGACCAAACGTTTTAAAAAAACGTTTTTTCGAGACCTAAAAACTTAAATCAAGTTCGAAGGTTGACTATATCGCACAAATCCTTCCGGTACCTTCCTCACCAAAGTTCAAAAGTTTCACCTGAGTGCAGTTTAAAGTCTGATCGAGTATTGTTTGTAAATTGTCACTGAAGGTAGTCGTTGTGATTCTGAACATAACGAATTAAGTCTTTCTTTTGGTGGGCAAATCCATGCTTCCGGACATAATGACCTAAAAGCTCTAAAAATCATACGGAGACCAAATGGTTGGCACTTTAATTATAATTAAAGTATAAAAATCGAATATTTTCTAAAGTTTTTTGCTATTTTGACATTTAAGAACAGTTCGTAGGGGGCTCCGATGTTCCACAAAGTTGTATACTGATATGTCCGCTACATTATTGTGGTTGAATATTTCCTTGCATTTTGAATGGTTTAATTTCTATGGAGCAGAAACCGAAAAAAGATAATAAAAATTGCATTTGTTTTGCTATTTTGACTTTAAGAACCATTTCTACAGGGTTCGTATGTTCTAGAAAGTTGTTTATTGAGATCTATGGTACATTTTTGTAGTTGGTTGTTTGATTCAATTTTGATCGGTTTGATATCTGTAGGCCAAAATCTGAGAAAAAATTATAACGGAAACTTGACCTCAACGATTTTGACCTTGAAGATAAGGTTGAATGGATTTTATGTCTTCACAATTATTATTCTTTAAGATGAGAGCTACAACTTTGCCTCCACGAGTAAACCAAAATTCTTAGCGGTTTAGAAGATATGAGTCTGACAAAATGGTCCATTTTGACATCAAGGCTTCAGGTCTTTGGGGGCCCATAACCGCGAAATTCGAAGTAACAGGGAAAAACGCCGAGACACGTGTCTTCTTATTTTCCGTCTTCTATCACGCTGCGGTGTCAGAATGTGGTTAATTTTTTTTCGTGTCGCACAGTGTTACCAAATGAAATGACTTCCAAAGTTGTATTGCTAGTTCAATATATTTATTTAGGACTACTTCTTCTTCTCGCACTTAAGTGGTATTCTTGCATTATAGAAAGAAATTCTATATCTCAAAAATAGTAAAACCCACGAAAATATTTAAAGGTCAAGCAAACGCGTGAAAACCTAAAAAACTCTAAACATGTGAACTTTGACCGCGATTTATTTAAAAAGCGCTAAGGCGATTTTTTGTTTTTTTTTTTTTTTAATTTTTCCTAGTTATGAGCATTGTAGTTTCAGAATCCGCATAGCTTCCCAGGTGTATGCACCTTCCATTTAAAGTTGATTCAAGAGCACCGTGTATTATATCTTTTTAAATTAGGAAACTGTTGTATAGTCAGCGGCTGAGTGTATTAAGCAGTCAGCAAAGGCGACTGATTTTTATTTTTTTTTTTTGCATTTTATTTAATAAAACTCAAACCCAACTAACCGTCTATAAGTTTAGATGTCCAATAACAACCCCTACCCAAACCGCGAGCAGTGTCAATTGTTTGATGCACTTATGTGCATGTTGCATGATAAAGTACAATGCTGGTGGTCATTTGTCCACAATGTCTGCCTGTGCCTTGCCAGCCTGGCTAGCTAGCTGACCGATTGACTATTTGTTGTGTGTTGAGGTGAGGTGTTCAATTCAGAGACTTCATGTTATTGACCGACGCATCACTCGTCGACGCTGGAGTGATGTTGTACGGGTCTGCCTATCGAATAATGTCATGCGCTGGCTACTCTGTTCACATTCACATTCCCTAACATGCAGTAAAAGCGGTATTTAATTAATTTTTGGGTAATTTATGAGTTTTTCCTATGTTAAACATAAATATACCATGGAAAATCGATGTGAAGCAATGGGGGAGGGGGAAAGAAAAATCATTGCAAATCAACATAAATGCTGGGAAAACAACTAACAACATGACTAACTGTTTAGTTGGAAAAAAAATCGAGTAATATTTAAAATACTTGACTAACAACAGCAACAAGCCATCCATCTATCCTATGCACCCACCAATAGGCCCCTCTGGGAGCCTTTTAATGTTTCATTCATTGTTTGGTAAATTGTTGCAGTAGATGTTGTTGTTGTTGGGTTTTCTGTTATCCATTAAAACTCGAACAAAGTTAAACTTAAGACATAATTAAGACTACGGCTAAAGACAAACAAACCAACAGCAGCCCGAAAGCCTGACATACAGACATGTTTTTGACGTGTGTAGACTTGTGGTTACATAGCCTAGCCACCACTTACATACATACATGTTCATGTGTTCAACTTTGACTATGACTACTTGACTGCCTGCCTGCCTGTCAGCCCGCCTCAATTCAAATTGCAAAATTCGTAATGCAATAGTTTACGACCGCCTCGAACGAATACAATGACGAAGTTGCAACTTTAAACAAAAGTGAGAAAATTTCACAGGCAACTTAACTGTCTTTTTTGTAAGTTTTCTGGT
Organism: Musca autumnalis; assembly: GCF_047663935.1. NCBI lineage: Eukaryota > Metazoa > Arthropoda > Insecta > Diptera > Muscidae > Musca > Musca autumnalis. The sequence continues at coordinate 13,846,259 of NW_027412088.1, read as the reverse complement.
TTGTTTTTTTTTATTTGTTTTCCTACCACCACACATTGTTGCTACATTTTTCCCTATTGTTCCTAGTATTTGTTGGTATTTTATCTTTACTTAGCTGTTTGCCATATTTAAATGTGTGAAATATGCGCATAGGGAAAGCCATAAGTAAATAATGAAAACTTTGACATATTTGTACAACATTTAAAAGGCTAACATAACTCAAATGCCTCAATGAAGGGAAAGGAAAAGAGACCATCAGTTCGGCTGCATAAAAGAAATTCCTTTGAAATAACAATTGCCTTCTGTTAATGAGCCCAGACTTCGAATGCATCATATCGTTATGCTACTCTTTCTTCTGATGCTATTCTATAAGGATACCCTATTTAACTAACATTATTCTTTAGATTCGCTTCATAGGCTCCCTTCTTAAGGAGGTCTATAAAACTATCGTCAATTCTTCTATCAAGATTATTCAGCCTCACTCCCACAAGCATCGTAAAGTGTGAAATTTTTCTTCATAAAGGTGGTCTATGCGTGAATCATGCTCTTCGGCTCATCTACAAGGTTTCTGTCGGTTACTGCGCATTACTAACGCAAGAAATGCCTTTGAAACTCCTATTCCCTAATTTTTGTCCATTTGTTCCAAAAAATGCATATATGAAATTTAATTACGATTGGTTAACCCGTACCACGCGGTCCGTCTTTGTTTCCATAGTAATTAGTATGGGGGCTACGGTGAATTTTCACGAAAAATCTCTAAAAACCATGGACCATAAATGCGTCCAATCGATGAACATTTTTTACTAGTTCATTGTTGTGGCGAAAATAAATTAATATAAAACTAATTTTTGGTCCAGTCTAATGTACAGGGTTGCCCATATTCGACGGACCCATGTTTTTTTTTAAAAATCAAAGAAAAAAATAAAAATTTGGCGGTTGGCAATGTTAATCATTTAATTTGTTCCAAGTAGATTTGTTTACATCAATTATTGAATATGATATCTCTCAAATGGCCGCCTCTGGCGTTGATGACGTATTGTGCCCTTTTTGCAGCATTTTCCATCGTTTTTGCCAACATTTCGGCCGGAAAAGCGGCTGTTTCTTCACGAATGTTGTCCTTGAGCTCTTCTACGGTCCTTGGCTTGTTAACGTAAACCTTTGACTTCAAATATCCCCACAAGAAGAAGTCAGGCGGCGTCAAATCGGGCGAACGCGGTGGCCAGTCGAAATCACCACTTTTCGACATCAAACGGCCCGGAAACAAATTCTTCAGAAAATCGATTGTTATGCGACTTGTGTGCGGTGGAGCGCCTAACCAGTCGAAAATTTTTCGTATAAACGCTTATTGGTGTTCTTAGAAGGCGCACTTCTCACATTTTTTAATGTTTTAAAAGCACGTTGAGTTTTCACAATTGACTTCTTCTGTTGAATGTAAATTTCAACTATTTCAGAGCGCTCGCGTGGCGTGTATTGGTTCATGGTAAAAATCTGCTTGGACTGACGCTTCAAACGCGGTATGTCATTAAGCGGCGTTGCCAGATGGGTCCGTCGAATATGGGCAACCCTGTATGTACATACATACATACATATGTTAAGACATACTGCAGATTTCTTTCCTTTACCACGGTGCTTTTGAAACAAATTTAAATGGAAGGTGCTTGCACCTGGGAGGTTTTTGCAGATTCTGAAACTACAATGTTCATAGATGAGGAAAATCAAAAAACAAAAAAATCGCCGGAGTGCTTTTTAAATAAATCGCGATTCAAGTTGACATTTTAAGGGGTTGTTTATGTTTTCACGATTTTGCTTGGAAACCGCAGGTCGTATCAGAATGGAAGTAACGAAAATGTTGTAGCTATCAAAATTCTCTACAAGACTGACCTTTATGGTATTTTCGTAGGTTTTACCATTTTTGAGATATAGAAGTTCAAATTGGGACAATGTCATGACTTTTAATGAAAACCGTTCATACAGGGAAAGTTTTTGTGAATTCTGAAACAGCAATACGCATAGATAAGAAAAATCCAAAAACAAGAAAAAGTCGCTTGGAAACCGCAAGTCCTATCGAAATAGTGCTAAGGAAAATGTTGTAGCTGTTAAAATTCTCTACAGGAATAACCTTTATGATTTCTTCCAAGGATGTACTATTTTTGAGATAAAGAAACTCAGGTTAGATTTTAAGTTTTTTTGTTAGTTTTTCGCGGTTTTTCTTGAATGTGGCAACTCTTATCGATATGGGACCTGAGAAAATCTTAAAGCTGTGAAAATTCTCTACAAGACTGGCTTATGTAAGTTTTCCTAGGTTCTACTTTTTTAGATATATAAGTGTAAGTTGGGAATTTGCAGTCATGACATTGTTTTATAAGGGGGCGATACAGAATTGAATTGAATTTGAATTGTCCTAATTTGCACTTCTATATCTCAAAAACGGTAACGGTAACGAGAATACCATACGGTCAATCTTATAGAAAATTTTCATAGCTACAACATTTGCTTTAGCCCCATTTTGATAGGACTTGCGGTTTCTAAACAAAATCGTGAAAACCTAAAAAACCCTTAAAACTGCCAACTTAAATTGCGATTTATTTAAAAAACGCTCTGGCGATTTTTTTTTTTTTTTTTGTTTTTTGATTTTTCTCATCTATGAACATTGTAGTTTCAGAATCTGCAAAAACTTCCTAGGTGCAAGCACCTTCCATTTAAACTTGCTTCAAGAGTACCGTGTTACCTCAAACACATGCCTTATGTTAGGCATGGTCGCATTTATTAACTATTTTTGGGCGGTTACATTTTCTTTTAATTTACCTAAGAAAAAAGGCTTAAAACTAAGACACGCCTGTAAATTTTTTGTGCTAAAAAATCACATAAAAATCAGCAAATATTCATCATTAAATTAAACGTTAACGCTATTAAAACTTCAAACAACAAAAAAATGTTATTTTTTATTTAATTTTTGCTTTAAAACAGAACATCAAATATCAGCTGGCTGTATCTCACACAATACACCACAACAACTATGTTAACAGCTGTCCAGCTGTCATCTGTCCATCCCCGATTAAGAGAGACGTCATTCTGATTGTTGAAGAATCACTCCCCAATTATTTGCGTTTGTTTATTTCCTTGCTGTTGGGGGGATTTTGTTTGATTGTTTTGTTGGACGACGGATGGATAGATGGATCACAACAAAACAAAACTGGAGTCAGTTGTTGAACTCTCATCGAAAAACTCTCATCAACAGCAACAACTTCCAATTGGAAGGCTTGAATGCTCATTTCTTTTTTTGTGCTATTGTTGTTGGTATTGGACTTTGTTTTGTTGCTAACAACAACAGCCAAAGTAAGCATTTGACAGTAGCAGCGACAAAACATTAAACAACAACAACACAGGGAAGAGACCAGTGATATTTGTACAGTGGCTCAACAAATTAATGACGCGTAATAATAAATTAACCGAAAAAACTGAAAAGAAAAAAGCTAAATAATTTAAAATTTTATTTGTAGATAAACCGAATTGTGACGATATAGACACACAGCTGGGAGACTTTAAAGACATGAGGATAGTCTTAATAGACAAACTGAGTTCTTAAACGAGAAGGTGGATACATCTAGTTAGATCTGCTGAAGGATTCTTCATACCCAGCAAAAATTTGGACCCGTGAAGGCCAGAACAGAATCAATCGCCGCTTGCTTTGCTTGCTTCTCAAAAGTCAAATTATAAAGGAATGCCAGAGCCTCCTAAAGGAGAACGCAGGCGGATTTGCAAAGAGGCTCTGGCATTCCTTTATAATTTGACATTTGGGGCAGCAAGCAAAGCAAGCGACGATTGATTCTGTTCTGGCCTTTAGTCATTATGTAACCCATTACAAATAAAGTAAACAAAAACAAGAACGGCTGAACTTGTTATACCTTCCACCACGAGTGGTATTTAAGTAAAATGGAACAATTATCCCCCCCTCCTTTCGTTTATGAAGAATATTTAATACCAAATTTCAGTAATTTCGGTAAAACAATGTCGTTAACCTTCAAAATCCCAAAATTCGGGAGATACCGTTCTATGTAGGCTATATGAAAACGTCGATCTATACCGAAAAATTTCTGGCGTAAAGTTTTTAGACTCAAAGAAGACTAAATACCAAATTTCCGATATTTCAGTAATATAATGTGGTTAAAACATAAAAAATACCATAAATGAAGAGATACGCTTTTTTGGTGGATATAGGAAGACGTGGATCTATACTGATAATTCTTTTCTGGAACATTTTATAACCCCATGAAAGACTAAATAACAAATTTCAGTCATTTCGGTGGGATATTGACGTCACATCTTTCACAATTACGAAAATCGGAAGGTACCGTTCTATGGGGGCTATATCGAAAAGTGGACCTATACCAACGAAATTCAGTTGGAAAGGGTTTTACTTCCAACTTGGACCAAATCGCAGCCATTTCGGTGGGTTGTTGTGGCCACAACTCTCAAGATACCGAAAATCAGGAGGTACCGTTCTATGGGGGGACCCATACCAACAAAATTCTGGGGGGAAATTGTTTAACCCCGACGGAGGCTAAGTACCAAATTTTAGCCATTTCGGTATGATAATGAAGCTAAAACCTTAAAACTACGGAAGATTGGGTGGTACCGTTCTATGGGGGCTATATGAAAGCGTGGACCTAAACCGACAAATTTAGAGGGTTAAGTTGAATAACCCCAACGAAGACAAAATACCAAGTTTCAGCCATTTCAATGGATTATTGTAGTCATAACCTTCAAAATACCGAAAATCAGGAGGTACCCTTCTATGGGGGCTATATGAAGGCGTGGACCCATAGCAACAAAATTCTGGGGGAAAGTTGAATACCCCAACGAAGACTAAATACCAAATTTCAGCCATTTCGAAGGAATATTGAGGCCAAAACCTTCAAAATACCGAAAATCGGGAGGTACCATTCTAATGGACGATAAATAGAGCCCTGGACCCATAGTAACAAAATTTCTGGAGGGAAGTTTCGTACCCCAACGAAGACTAAATACCAAATTCCAGCCATTTCGAAGGAACATTGAGGCCAAAACTTTCAAAATACCGAAAAACGGGAGGTACCGTACTATGGGGGCTACATAAAGACCTGGACCCATAGTAACAAAATTTCTGGAGGAAAGTCTCGTACCAACGGCGAAGGCTAAGTACCATATTTCAGCCATTTCGGTGTGATAATGAAGCTAAATCCTTCAAAATACCGAAAATCGGGTGGTACCGTTCTATGGGGGCTATATCAAAACGTGGACCCATATAGCCCATTTGTAATACTAAATTTCTATGAGTAATAGAAACTTCTATACCAAATTACAAAGATCTATCTTAAAAATTGGGAGCTGTATCTTGACGGACAGACGTACAAGGTTATATCGACTCAGAATTTTATCCTGATCAAGAATATATATACTTTAAGGGTCTCCAATGAATATTTCGATGTGTTACGAACGGTATGACATAATGTGGAGGGTATAATAAAAACTAAGTTTACTAGTAATAAGTACGGTGGCCCAGAGCGTGTGTGTCCAACTACAAATCCGAGGGTTGTGTGTTCATGAGCGTCGACACGCGAATTTTTTTGTTAACAGTTGTTGGTGCACATGTAAGCGTTCAAACGATCCTTAATGTTCGACCCCGTAGCTCGGTGTATAGTATGTTCGGCTACAAATCACAAGTTCTAGGGATCAAATCCAGCAGGGAGAACAATAAAATAAAATAAAAAAAAAAAAAACTGTAATAAAAATATGAAGTGTGTTGAAATTGAAAACAAATTCCATCTCAATTGTTCTAAAAATAGAACATATCGCTCATTTACTGCAAGAGTGACACATCTCAAAAATCCAGTTTCGAGAAAAACGGGTTTTAAGTTAGCGACTGAAATTTGACTTTCCAACTTAATAACATTATTACACAAAAAAAAACTGCTTTTACCATATTTCGGAAACAACTAGGCAGAGATCAGTGCTAAATTTCTGTGCAAGATCAAACATGATATGAAGTGTTTTAGTACTTCATAACCTAAAAAATTTTTTTTTGTTAAATTATGTCAATTTGACACAAAATAAAGTGTAAATCGTAGAAAAAATAGAAATTGCTAACTCAGAAAAAAGTCTTCATTGACGAACTCAATAGGATTCTTTATAGACCTTTCAAAGAGAGGGTCTTTACTGAAGATCCCAAGAATCGTTTGTATACACAGCTCTGCAGACATAACCATTGTGACACCTGTTCTGATAATTGGCTCAAATCATCTTTCAATCATCGTCGTCATTACCAGATCACCCGACTTCATAACCTCTGACCGCCGTACTTTTCTGAACCTTGGAAAAGCTGATTGGCAAGGGTTCTCAAATTTTACCAATTACCGCTTCAGAAAGCTGTCTATTCGGGGAGCTGTGATAATTTTCCGGGTCATCATCACAGCTGCAGCCACTCGCTACATACCTGCTGGTCTAATATCCGGAATTAGACCAAATTTCAAAGCAGAGAGGACGAAACTGGCATGATCAGCATTGTTACGCACCCTAAAGACCCAAGAGTTCGGGAACTTAGTCTTAAAGTCAGCAGTCTAGTAGGCAAGCACAAGTGAAAAAAATGGTAAGGATGCTAACAGAGGCGAATCGTACAGGCCGCAAGCAGCGGAAAATGCACAGTACCATAACAGCTTTACATGTCATATCCAAACATGTCAGTTGAGGACTGAACCAGCAGAACAGCCCATGTGACCGAACAGTTATCGTGGCTCTTGGCCAATCAAAAGTCTTTGAGACCGTCAGTCATACCAAGCTGTTCGAGGACATAGTGAAGACTTTCCTCCAACCCTGTTTGAAACGTTGAATAATCATAACAGTGAGTACCTTTATGAAATTCAACACCATCCAGACGGCATAAAATTGTAATGTATGCAGATGATTGTACGACCTTGACGTCGAGTTTATGTGTGATAGACAAAATAGCTGACGTAGTGCAGTTCTTCAGTCTCAGGGATATATGAAAATATTCGCAGCTAAATTCACTGCCACACTTTTCACCACATGGACAGCTGAAAAATGGCTTCCCTTTAAAGAAGCTCGAGAGGGAGTCCTTATAATCAGGACCTCGTGAGGAGGTTTGTAGACGCGTAGAAGGTGTTAAGACGAGGTCAATAGGGGGTTTATAAGACGAGATCGAATGATATGTTCGAAAATTTAATTCACCGAAGAATGATTTCACACAATATGTAGTCGATTGCCGGGCATGGCTGTCTGTCTGAGCGGATGGCGCGCACAATAACTTTTGATATGAATAACCGATTTGGTCCAAAATATGTTTCTCGTAATATTTCTTCCAGACATAGATCTGGTTGGAATGTGGACTGTATCGATCATCTCCTTTCGGTACCTCCCACACACAATTTAAAAAATTTCACGAAAGTACACTTTAAGGACATGTCTCAGATCGTTTTGGTTTGGCAGGTTGTTATCGTGGCCCCAATCATGAATTTTTGAATTTGTTTGGGGCAATTCCATACTTCTAGAGATAAGGGCGCAAAAATTCTAACAAAAAACCCAGGCTGTACCAATGACACCTTCGGCCACCTCACCCAGTGCAGTGTTCGAGGATTATTCTGTGGTTATGTTTACAACGATATGTTTTTGGTGAGCAAATCTATGCTTCTAATGAGGGTTTTATCTAGGGCTGAGGTAAGTTCAGTCGCAGCCAAGGTCAGCTTAAGGACCCACAAAACCTTAAGTGAAATCACGAGTGATGACAATTCAATTCTTTAAAGAGGTGATAAACTCTTGGAGCTTAAATTATAATTAACATGTGGATATTTACGTGATATGGCGATACACTTAGATATGTTGATTATACATCTCATCTGGGTGGAGTTTTACTGTGGGCTCGCAGTCAATGGTCTTCGGGTGACTCGAGCAAGTGGGATGTTGGTTAAGGTTTGGTAGTCGGCTCGGTGGTGCTCGGGTGGCAGGTGTCGGCTCGATTGTAACCAGTGTTGTAGTTGGTGTGTTGATACTCGGCTGTAGTACTCGTACCAAGTGGCTTGTTGTATTCGGGTGTATCATTAACCGGCTTAGTGTTGTCGTGTTGACGCCACTTGGCTTGTTGTATTCGGGTTGATGTGGTCGTGTTTAAGCGACCCGTCTTGGTGTAGTCGTGTTGAAGCGACTCTGCTCGCGTTGGTGATACTCGGCTAGGTGTCGTCGGCTTGATGTAGTCGGGTTGGTGTAATTGTGTTGATTATCCTCGGCTCGGGTTGGAGATACTTGGCTACTTGTCGTCGGCTTGATGTTGAAGACTCTCGAAAGAATCGCGGAACCGAACGAATCGCAGTGTATACATAAGAAGCGAACGAATCGAAAGAAGCTTCGGCTATGTTGGATAACAGACGGACAGCGGACACTGTCACACGTCAACTTCGTGTGTCCTCGGTCTAACTCCAGCTCTTAACGATTTCTGGCACGGTTACCAGTAATTTGCAAAAGTAAGAGATAGCATGTGTTCGCTTTTTAGACGAACACAAGCGATAAAACGAGACAACTAGAGACCATTTGGGGAAAAATCCCCAAATACTGGCAACAGTGATTTCTGGCGTCAAAAACTGAACTACTTATCCGGGGAGCAAAAAGAAGTGAATGAGAATTACTTTCCCACATTTTAAAAAATAAACTCTCAGATATCTGCACTGAAGTAAAATAATTCCATTACATCGAGTGTTATGAACTGAAAGTATTGAAGTGGCTAAAATTTGGTATTTAGTCTTCGTTGGAAGTACGAAACTTTCCCCCAGAAATTTGTCGGTATAGGTCCACGCCTTCATATAGCCTCCATAGAACTGTACCACCCGATTTTCGGTATTTTAAAGGTTGTGGCCTCAATATTCTGCCGAAATTGCTGAAATTTGGTATTTAGTCCTCATTTGAGGTATAAAACTTTCCATATGAAATTTGTCGGTATAGGTCCACGCCTTCATATAGCCCCCACAGAACTGTACCTCCTGATTTTCGGTATTTTGAAGATTGTCGCCTCAATATTCAACCAAAGTGGCTAAAATTTGGTATTTAGTCTTCGTTGGGGTAAAAAACTTTCCCCCAGAAATTTTTTGGTACAGGTCCACGACTTAATACAACTCCCATAGAATGGTACCACCCGATTTCTGGTATTTTGAAGGTTGTGGCCTCCGAAATTGCTGAAATTTGGTATTTAGTCCTCATTTGAGGTATAAAGCTTTCCATATGACATTTGTCGGTATAGGTTCACGCCTTCAAATAGCCCCATAGAACGGTACCTCCCGATTGTGGGTATTTTGAAGGTTGTGGCCTCAATATTTATGCGAAGTGGCTGAAATGTGGTATTTAGTCTTCGTTAGGTGTATAAAACTTTCCCCCAGAAAATTGTTGGTACAGTTCACGTCTAAATACATCCCCCATAGAACGGTACCACCCGATTTTCGGATGGTTGAAGGTTTTAGCTTCATTATCACGCCGAAATGGCTGAAATTCGGTACTTAGCCTTCGTTGGGGGTAAAACATTTCCCCCCAGAATTTTGTTGGTATGGGTCCACGCCTTCGTATAGCCCCCAAAGAACGGAACCTCCCAATTTCCGGTATTTTGAAGGTTGTGGCCTCAATATTCCTCCGAAAATGCTGAAATTTGGTATTTAGTCATCATTGGTGGTATAAAACTTTCCATATGAAATTTGTCGATATACCATCCACGCCTTCATATAGCGCCCATAGAACGGTACTTCCCGATTTTCGGTATTTTTAAGGTTGTGGCCACAACAACCCACCTAAATGGATGAGGTTTGGTATTTAGTCTACGTTGGAAGTAAAGCCCTTTCCGACTGAATTTCGCCACGTCCACGTTTCGATATAACACCCATAGAACTGTACCTCCCGATTTTCGTAATTGTAAAAGACGTGACGTCAATATTCCCCGAAATGACGAAAATTTGTTATTTAGTGGTTAAAAAAGTTCCAGAAAGGAATTATCAGTATAGGTCCACGTCTTCCTATATCCCCCATAGAAGCATACCTCTTGATTTACGGTATTTTTTATTCTTACTGAAATATCGGTAGTTTGGCATTTAGTCTTATTTGAGTCTAAAAACTTTACGCCAGAAATTTGTCGGTATAGATCGACGTTTTGATATAGCCCCCATAGAACGGTACCTCCCGAATTTCGGTGTTTTGAAGGTTAGCGACATTGTTTTACCGAAATTGTTGAAATTTGGTATTAAGTCTTCCTCATAAACGAAAGGAAACTAATTGTTCCATTTTACCTGAATACAACTCGTGGTGGAGGGTATAACAAGTTCGGCCCGGTAGAACTTCAAGGCGTTTTTACTTGTTTTAATCTTTTTCTGATAATTCATCTTTGATGCACCCACCAAAGTGCGTAGCTTGGTTGGTGATATGAATAACAATACACCAAAACCATTGAGCCACTGTAAAAATTTGACTAACGAACTGCCTGCCAACCATCTATCCATCTGTTTGTGTTGTTTGCTGACAATAAAAACAACAACAGTAGAGCAACAAAGCTTGACTCAAAACAATACACAAAACCCCCAACGGACACAAAGAGACCCCGAGACCAACAGAGCAACAGAGGCAGGCTGTTGTTGTTAGCTAAGCAGGCAGGCAGTTCAGGCAGACAAACAACCAACATTTGTTTCGACATTCATTCGCGTTCATACCTTCGTCGCAATCAAAGTCGCTACAGCGGAGTAAATGAATGAACGAACGAAGAAGAAACAAGCACCGCGTAACCGAAACCGTAACATCCGTCATTGTAACGTGCTAAACAACGAGAAAAATGAACAAGGCTTAAAATTTAGTTTTGCTAAACAAAAACAAATTTTACTAAAAAAAAAAACAAAATTAAGAAAGAGTGACAAAAGAGGTGTTTTTTGCATGTCTAACAGAAACGTACATACGCTCGGTATGGTCATACATTTGTACATTTTACAGCATGTAATGTAACAACTAACTGCCTGACATGTAAAACGAAAGAAAGAAGAAAATACGGAAAACAAGAAAAAAAAACAATACAAGTGATAAGAAAAATAAAATACAATTTGCAAATAAAAAATTGCAACAAGGAAGTGCTGAAGGAAGCAAAGAGGTGTGGTTCGATTAAAAGAAAACTTAACGCAACAAACACAAAAAGGCGCAATTCTTGCTCTTCGACCCCCAGAGACACACACAAGGAAAGAGAAAAAGAAAATAAAGCCCAGCTGTTGTTTCTTTTTTTCTGATCAACATAACCCGTTGCTGTTGTTATTGTTGCGAGGACATGAACACTCGTTTGTTGCCATTATCATTGTCTCCCATCATTTACAAAACATAACAACAACAGTCAACGAGGCATTGTGATTACAACAACAAATAAAAACGAGGCATAAAACATAAACAAAAAACCGTTGAAGCGGAAATTTAAAATAAAAACAGAACCCATTTGCTTTTAATTTCTGTGTTTTGGTGGCAATTTGATTAAAACGACAACAACAATAACGACAACAAATGTACTTAATGGATGGTACCTAGGCAGTGTATACGAGAGTGTGGTTTATTTCAAAACTCCTACTGTGCCCAAATTACAAAACAACACTTTTCCTCGACACAATCAAATGAAAAGTGGATTAAGAATTGCTCCGAGAGTAATTTTTTCGCAATTCTCTTCCATGGTTTAATGTTTCATTGAGAAATTGCGTTATGTTAATGAAACGTGAGAATTAAAACACGAGTGAATTTAAATTGTTTTTATGTTGCTTATCAAACGTGTTGCTGTTTGTTTGTGTGTGTTTTGTTTTTAATTTTCCAAAGCTTAGCGGGAAACCTGTTCAGTGAAAATTACGAAAAAAACCAAATTCCTACTGGGTCAGTGGAGCGTGCGATGTGTTAAGGTTGTCAGCGGTAACATTAATACTGTCAGACAGACAACCCGCCAGTCAGTCCGTCACTCAGTCAGCAATCTCGTTAAGGAGGAGGCTTTAAATTAAATTATTTGTCGGTGTTTTGTCCCCAATAAGAAAGTCAAAAAAAGTGTTCTTTGTTGTTGTCACGTGTCAGTGTGTGTTTTGTGTAAGAAAAAGAAAAACCAGAAAAGAACAACTTTTTTGGTCATTAAGAGCTGAAGTTAACAAACAAAAAGAATTTTAAAACTACCACAATAAAATTCAAATGTACCTACCCGCCATTAATAAATTACCAACTTTTTTAATTTCATTAACAAGAAAATATAATAATAATCATTATCATAAAAAAAACAACAAGAACAACAACAACAAATTCGAATGCATAAGAACGAGTTTTAAATGTTTTCTTCATTCGTCATTGGATCATCATCATAATCGTTATTTTAAATTTTTTTTAAAACAACAACAACAGCTGTTTTAAGTGGAAATTTGGGAGATTCTTGGATAATTAAAACAGAAGAACATTCTGTTTTCTTTTTTTGTGAGGAAAAAAGGTTTGTATTCCACTTTACATAGTTACTACATATTCTATAAGTTTTGAAAAGCAACGTAGATTAAGGTAATAAAATTTAATACTAAGGGTCAAAGAATTGTGATATTTAAACATGTAGATCATCATTTTAGAACCAGGTGATAGATTCCAAAATTATTGAACTGTTTTTATACCCTCAGCCTTTAGGCTAGAAGGGTATATACACTTTGATACGAAAATGTGTGTCGAACAGTTCAACCCAGGGTTTCGGAGTCGAGGTATTTTTGGCTCGACTCCGACTCCAGACGAGTTTTTTCACGACTCCAAGTCCGGCTCCGACTTCGACTCCGGGTCGACTCCGAGAGTAAAATCCTATACCACTAAAAATGAATAAAATTTGCACAAATTTTTAACTTTTTCCTATATTTTGGCCTATATAGGCTAATGTGTTAGTTTTCCTTACATATTCATTATAAAGGACATTCGTTCGAATACATTCGAACATATCAATATTGTTTCTGCCGAATCTTACATTGAAAAATAGCAAAGTTAGAACGTTTTTGTCGGTTTTCCTTTTTTGCACGAGTATATTCTGGACGGAATTCTTCCGTGTGAGAAAATCTTTAAGCTTTCAAAATAAGTAAAATGAAGGAGTTTGTAAAGGACTACATGCAAAACAATTATAGGCAATTCATGACCAAGTTTCAAACTGGATGTAAGCCAACCTTTTTAGTGTGCTTAGCCTCAAAAGAAGACCCCCATTGTAAAGCTCAATAACAGTCATTTTTCTTGATTTTTTTCCGAGAAAACTACGTAACTTTTTGGCAGTTTTGTTTTCTTCATATGAAAGAGAAAAATATTACGAAGTTTTGAGGCCGTCTACGAAACCCTGTTTTTATTAAAGCATTGTGGGGTGCCAGCTTTAGCTCGAAAACCAGTAAACAAATTGCCATATATTTTTGTGGCCGATTTCGAGAAAAACAAAGTATATGCTGCAAACAAAATAAAATAAATTGTTCCAATCCAACGCTCACACTAAGGCTATATTTTTCCGATCGACTTAAAAATTTGGCAACCTATTCTATGATATTAATACATTCTACTTTTTTCTGAAATTTATACACATTTTGAACATTGGTGTGGAAATATTTGAGATATAGTGTGTATTCTACCCAGCACGTAGGCAGATGGAAATTTTCGGGAACTGAAAAATTAGCACACGATGAGATTTCGTGCATGAAAATATTCTACAAAAATGTTGCTAGGAAAATTTTATGTAGGGTCGGTCCACTAGGACAAGAAATCGATATAGCCATGTTTTCACTTTTTTATCACTTTTACCCGATCCTTTCTCATGAAAACTATGATTATATATTTCACTGAATTTCGTATGTGATTGTGTAGAAAACTCGGACTATGTCTGGTCCTGGCGAACAGATCCGGTTATTTGAATGTCTACATCTAAATTCCTCATCAAGTATATAGAAAGAAAGGTTCCTCACTGAAAACATGTCATCTAAAAATGATAAACAATGTCTCCAAACTGAGATATAACGCTATTTTCTCAATGATGGATGGGGGTCAATGAAAAAATTCATTATGTCATAAGTCAGAAATTTCAGCTATGGGATCCTTTGGGGTTCTCAATTGGGGCTTTCATTCCGAAAAGGAATTTTTCCACCCCTAGATCTTGAATTCCATTTTGTGCCACAGGGTATTCAGTAAGATTTCCCATAGAGACCAAACAGTATTTAATAGAAGACAAGGATGACTTCTCATAAAAAACTGGATGAGAATACCAATAGGCCTTTGTGGAAAGAGCAGTAAGACTTCTGACGAAAGAGGTTACAGGTCCAATCTTAATTCGATTGTCACAGAGCATTATTTTTGGTTGCAAAAATGTAAAGAATCAATTAGATCAACAATATAGGGATGAATAGACTACACTTCAGAGGATAGAAAATATCCTGTGAATCGTCTCTTAAATTAGTATAATATACCGTTTGCATATATGTTTTCTTATACATTTCTTTTAAAATAAAAAATGATTTTTAAAAAAAATTGTCTTGTTCCAAATTTTATGTTATACTTCTATAACGTGGAAAAAATTTTGCCCGGAGTCGGAGTCGACTTATTTATTATATATAGTTATATTTCAACCGATTCTAACCAAATTTTGGGTATCGTAATATTTTGTCCAAACTTAGCTTAAGTTCGAAGATGGGCCATATGGGTCCACTCCTTCTGGTACCTCCCCCACAAAAGTTCAAAATTTTTCTGTAAAATGGTCTGAACGATAACTCTCGAAGGGAGCAATCGATTTGGTCAAAACTTTGCACATCGTATTATTCCTTCCAGATATAGATCTGTTTCGAATATGAACTATATCTGTCCACTCCTTCGGGTACCTCCCACACAAAATTCGGATAAAGTGAAGTTTAAGGGCTCCTCTCGGATGGTTTTGCAATTTTTTTCAGTAAGTTTTCTTTGCGGCTCCCTTTATGACGGTACAATTTTTTTCTTGCGGAAGTCCATAATTCCTGATATATTGGCCTAAAAGCTCCAAGAAACCCTGACGGCATCAACCAAAATGCCAAATCCGCAAGATAATCCTCGCAGGGAATTTCTGATTGGTACAGGCTTTGCACATCGTATTATTTCATCCAGTAATGTATGAGGTTGGAATATGGATTGTATCGGTCCACTCCTTCGAGTACCTCCCACACAAAATTCGGAGAAAGTAAAGTTTAAGAGCTCCTCTCGCATCGTTTTGATTCTTTTTTCAGTAGGTTGTTCTAGCGGTCTCATTTACAACGGTGCAATTTTTTTCCGGAGCAATTCAATACCTCCTGTGATAATGGCCAAAACCCTTCTGGCACATACTAAAATGGCTATTGGTATATGTCATTGATTTTGTTTAGGCTCACATTATGGTACGTACAAATTTTAAGGCAAACTCGTGATACAAAATCAATATATTTTATATACGGCATAATTATTGTGTTTGGTTTGGATTTTTTTTTTTTGTCAGGGGCAGAATGTATATCTCCGTCAGCACAGCTGACTGATACATTCTTACTTGTTCATTATACTCTCAGCTAAAGAGACACAATGTACGGGAAAAAGTGTACCTCATTGAAATAATAGCTTTAGACCCCAAGTATGTTTGGACGAAATCCGTTTCAGAAAATTTGGAGTCGATTTAGCAATGTCCGTCAGTCTGTCTGCCTTACAGGCTGGTGCGCACGATAACTCTCGAGCGAATGACCCGATTTGGTCCAAAATATGGGATATATCGTTCCACTCCTTCCGGTACCTCCCCCACAAAAGTTCGAAAATGTTCAGAAAATTTGTGCGCACTTTAACTCTTGGGTGCCACCGTGGTGCAATGGTATGCACACCCGCCTTGCACGCTGAAGGTCGTGGGTTCGATTCCCCGGCCAGTCAACATCAAAATTTTCAACGGTGGCAAAATACCCCTCGGTGATGTTGGCGACATTTCCTGAGTATTTCAGCCATGTAAAACTTCTCTACAAAGTGGACTCGGCGATAAACAGTAGGTCCCATATCATTGAGCTAATATGAATCGGGGTGCACTCATTGATATGAGAGAAGTCTCCCTTGTCCCGTATAGGATGTTTATGGAACAATTATATATATATTATATAACTCTTGAAGGGAGTAACCGATTTGGCCCACACTTTGTACATCGTGAAATTTCTACCAGACTTAGACATGGTTCAAGTATTGACTCAATCGGACCACTCTTTCGGGTACCTCCCACACAAAATTTTGGAAAGGTTAAGTTTAGGACCTGCTCTCGAATCTCTTTGATTTTTGTTGTAAGAACTTGTATTCACTGCCCCCCGTATGATGGTACACGTTTCATTGGGGTGAAGGTGCAAAAAACCCCTATGAAACCGTGTCACAGTGGTCGCTACCATTGGCCAAAATTAAAAAATGGAAGTCTAATTTTTGGTACCAAATGTGTTCATATCTACTCCTAACATGTTAAATTTCTCTAAAATAAATTTGTTATGGATTACTTCTTACTGTACTCTTTGAGAATGACACCAAAAAAGAGAAAATTTAACAGGTTGGATTTCGAGATGAATTCAGTGCAAAAGTTAGGTGAAAGTAAAATATCAATATCAAACTAAATGAACTCTATATTGACCAAACTTAATTCGAATATTGAAAAACAATGTATTAACTTAATTTTTATGCAGTTTTCTATTTGTTAATTTTTGGGATTAATTATTGAAAACGTGTGTTGACTGAAGGACTTTTGTAATATCATTCTTCAGTATAATTAAATTTCATGTAAAGTTTTAATTATGTTCCCCTCTTTTCCCCCAACGAAATTTGTTTTAAAAGATCAGTAGTAGTCTACGGATTATATTTTTCAAACTATCAGCTGCAACTTTCCGCAACTTTGGAACTGGTTCCCAAAATACCAAGGGTACTTCTCAGGGTGTTTTTGTAATTTTATCAAATTTGCCGGTGATATAATTCAGCTTTTTACATATATATAAGAGAAGCCTTTGTGCCGTTCAGTTATATGAAGGATACGTCAAAATGTGGTCCTCAATGTAAAATTTGAAAAATTCAGCCATTTATTACGGCTAGAACCCTAAAAATACCGAATATTGGACCGTACCTATTTATGGGGACAAAATCAAAGGGTGGACCTACATTAATCGCCAATTTTCTGGGGGTAGCCTACATCCAGGAAAGATTAAGTGGCATTTCGGCCATTTCGATTTAATAACTTATATAAAACCCTCAAAATTCCGAAAATCGGGCGGTACAATTACATGGGGACCCTATCAAAACGTGGACCCAGTTCAAAAAATATTTACAAGAAGGTTTTCTAACACTAGGGAATACCGATAGCCAAATTTTAGCCAAATTTCATTGAAAGATGTGGTTAAGACCCCCAAAATGCCTGAAATCAGGGGGTACCGTTCTATGGAGGCTATACATAACCTTAGACCTATGTTGATTTTTTTGCTTCTTTTTATTTGTGTTGCTAAACTAGCCTTTACTGAAATTTTCGTATTGACATCTGCTCAGGAAGTATTTTTGCCCTCTCTTCCCATACAAGTTCGACCACAGTGCGTGTGTAGTGGTTGGAGCGCAAGACAACTCCCGAACGGATCAACCGATTTGATCGAAAATTTGGCATTCGTAATATTTTGTCCAAACATAGTTTAAGTTCGAACATAAATCATATCGGTCCACTCCTACAGGTATCTCCTCCAAAAAAGTTCAAAAATGTTCGGAAAATTGAAGGGAGTGACCTATTTGGTCCATACTTTACCCATCCTAATATATCTACCAGATATAGATCAAGTTCGAATATGGACTATATTTGTCCACTCCATCGGGTGCGTATCGCACAAAATTACGGATAAATTCAATTTAAGACCTGCTCTCGAATCACTTTAATTATTGTTGAAGAAACTTGCATTCGCTGCCTCAATTACGAAGGTATAAGTTTTTTCAGGGGCAAGTCCATACTTTTTGAGAAAACAGCCCGAAAGGTGTAAAAAATCCCCTATGGCACCATACATAGTGGCTGGAGAGCATGATAACTCTCGAACTGATCAACTGATTTGGTTCAAAATTTGGTTTTCGTCATAGATTCAGTTCGAATAATGAAAAATGTCACTTAAATGGTATGCACGATATCTCTTGAACAAATTTGGTCCAAACTTTGGATCCCCTAATATTTTATCCAAATTTAGTTTAACTTATAAAATGGAGGGTACCTCCCCCACAAAAGTTCAACTTCTGTGTCTAAGTGCAGCTTAAAGTCTGTTCGAAGATCCTCTGGAAATGTATACCGATGCTGTTCGTTGTGGTCCTGTTTAAAGTGATATTATGTTTTCCGTGGTTAAGTCCATGCTTCCTGGCATACAGTCCAAAAGTTATACGATGAATTACTGAACTAACTATTGGACGCTATATCTATCGAAAAGATATGACTCCCAAAATAAGATCCACTGCCATAATGGACCAAGTCGGTCCATTCTTTTAAGTACCTCCTCCGCAACAATTTTGCACTTAAATCCTAATCCACATTCTTGTCGGCAAGCTCAAATGTCCAATAAGGGCCACAAAATTCTGAAAATGCCCTAAATACATTCGATCTGTCCCTAGATCAACGTTTAAATTCATATAGGCTGAGGGTATATCTCTGTCGGCAAAACTGACTGATACTTTTTTACTTGTTTCTTTTTAGAAAGTAATCCAATTCATCTGCATAGGAACACTAGATACACTTTTCACACACTTAGATATAATTTTGGGTGTATAGTTGTGGCACTAATATAATAAAATGTTTAGCTACATATATATGTGAGCGCCAGACGTTTGTGGAATTCCGAAATAAGATACCGAGGAACCACAGAGTAAAACAGGAGCATCCCCAAGACGAGGTGATATCTCCGGAACTCTCTGAAATTCCACACATTCCAGACGGCTAAATTGAGGCTCCTCCTGAACATATTAGTCATTGGGGCCCTGACTATTACCACTGACTACCTTAAGATATTGGGTGTAACGTTCGACAGCATGTTTAATTCGTGCACGCAAGCCTCTGCTATTTGCGACAAAATTAGAAATAGTAAGAAGGTTCTCAAGTCGCTGGCCGGCAGAATATGGTGTGCTGATAAAGAAAATTTATTGTAATACAAATGGCCGGTCTGTGGTAATCTCTGCGGCTCCAGCTGGTATAAAAATGTTAGCGCTATGCAGTGGAAGAATATTCACCTGCCACCTCATGACACCACTGGACAATCTATAAAGATTTTACCGGTATATCAGCACAACAAGATGTTGTCGTTGTCTCTGCCACAATCTATTGGACAGGCTTCCCCAGCCGTCCACGTCAGGAGAGATCTTCGTTATCTGAAGAGGGAGGACCAATGATACAAGCGAGAACATCTAGATCATCGAACCTATCAGGCACGTTTGAAGAGCATTCACAGTGATGCAGTTGCGCAGGCAGTACAAAGCTACAGTGTGAATGCCGTACTTGGAAACCACTTCCCATCCATCGCAGTAAACACGAGTGGTTTTAGCCCAGTTAAGATCCGGAATTGATGGTAAGATTCCGAACACATGCCCTGCATGTAGATCATTGATGCTCGCTCCCTTACGGTAGCGTAAACCAAACCACACGTATTCTCTCTTTATTTCTGATTTGCCATTGCTTAGCAATGGGGAGAGTGTCTTACCACTACTAATACACCAACTATTCTGAACACCCCTGATGTAAATTGTGGCCGCATGACTCTCTACATTTGTTAAATTGCCGAGCAAAACCTACTCATCTGTCTCCTGATTTTTTATGCACGAAACCAGTCCAGGTTGCAGAACTTTTAAATCTGGATGCAGAAGAAACGGAACCAGATAACTGAAAAGATATACAAACGAAAATATATGCGTTGCTACAACTACAACAACGGGCGGACTACGTAAAAGGAAACTTTTAAATGAGGTGAAAGGAGTCTTAATTGATGTATTTATGGCATGAGCTTATGGTAGACCTGCAGGGAGTCTTAGCTTGTCTATAAGCTTTTATATACGAGACGAGTTCTTATAGGCAAACATAATAAACTAGCGGACCCGGCGAACTTCGTCTCGCTATTAAGGAATAAAATTTCATACAAAAACTCAATTTTCGATTTTTCCAATTTTCCGACTTTTCCAGAGAGATTTTCCAAAATTTTCTTCCGTAAAGACCTTCTCCTCGAAAATACGAATAACTGACAAAAAATTTTACAGAAATCGGCCTATCCGTTCTCATTTTATGAATTACTATACATTTTTTACACCATTTTTATATATATATAAGATACTTTGTAGACGATATAAAGGGAGCCGACCCGACGAGCTCCCCATATAGTTGAGACTCCCTCTCTGTAGACGAGTTGAGAGTGCGAAATTGTTTGAAAATATGAGGCTAATAAATAATTTGAAATGGATTTAGACATATCTTTAAACTGGCGATTTTAGAACTTTTTGATAAATATTGTTGTCCACGGAGGGGCATCATTTCACAATTGTTCATAAAACAAGTAAAAAAGTACCAGTCGGCTTTGCCGACAGAGATATACCCTCAGCATGTGTGGATTGAAATACTTTTTTTTCAAAAAAAAAAAAAAACATATATATTACACAAGCCTGCGAAAAACATAGTATAGCTATATTCGGTAATATATTCGGTTTAATCCCTCCAGCCACTACATATGGTGCAATAGGGTTTTTTTTTGCAACTTACGGCCTGTTTTCTCAAGAAGTATGGACTTGCCCCTGAAAAAAAAACTTTTACTGCCGTAATTGAGGGAGCGAATGCAAGTTGCTTCAACAAAAATCAAAGTGATTTGAGAGCAGGTCTTAAAGTGAATTTATCCAAAATTTTGTGTGGGAGGTACCCGAAGGAGTGGACGAATATAGTTCATATTCGAACCTGATCTATATCTGGTAGATATTTTAGGACGTGTAAAGTATGGACCAAATCGGTCACTCCCATCAAGATTTATCGTGTGCACAATATTTCCGAACATTTTTTAATTTTTGTGGAGAAGGTACCGGAAGGAGTGGACCGATTGAGTCCATATTGGAACTTCATCTAAATCTGGTAGACATTTCACGATTTGCAAACTAACTAACCGATTTGCAAACTAACTAACCGAATCGGTTACTTCCTTCAAGAGTTATCGTACGTACAAATTTTCCGAACATTTTCGAATGTTTGTGGGGGAGGCACCGTAAAGAGTGGACCGATATAACCCATCTTCGAACTTAAACTAAGTTTGGACAAAATATTGCGAGAGCCAAATTTTGGACCAAATCGGTTGATCCGTTCGAGAGTTATCGTGCGCTCCAGCCAGACAGACAGACGGACGGACATTGCTAAATCGACTCCAAATTGTCTGAAACACATTTCGTCCAAACATACTTGGGGTCTAACATCATTATTTCGATGAGGCATATTTTGCCCGTATGAAAGTGTATATACCCTCGTTAGCATAAATGCTGAGGGTATAAAAAATCGTAGATAGGAATATTTATAGTCGACCATGGAAAGAAGATTTTCCGATTTGCTCTATAACTAAAAGTCGGCTTAGATTTTTAGACTTTTTAGACCAAACGGTCGACTTATCGATGAATCGAAAGCTGAATTTCGTATTCCTAAGGACTATCTGTACTGCTTTTGGATGAGTCTGTATTATTTTCAGAAGAATCAGGTATCGCTGAGCTGGTAAACGTGAACACGGTTGCTTCCATTGTCCTCTTTCGCTTGGATGGGTGGATTGGCACCAGCAGGTTTTCCGTTACGTTGTTCCTAGACTATAACAAATAAAAAATTGTGAACTAAGGTCAATAAGGCAACTACAGCATGAAAACCAACGACCAGAAAATCATATTGGGAGTTTCTTGAAGAAGAATACCAGAATCCGCTTGGTTCGATACCAATCCTATCTCCAGGCGGTACTAACGCCATCAACTGAAGAATAAATCAGTAGACACTATCTTCTATTGATGTACTTCTATTCTTGAGTGGTAAAGTACAGATATTTGTCCAATTTCCACAATTTTAAAAGAATTTTTAATAATGCCAAATTTTTTTTTAGTTTTTTTTTTGAAAATTGGTTTAAATTTTAACAAGTAAAAAAGAGTCAGTCGGCTTTGCCGACAGATATATACCCTCAGCCAATGTGAAGTGAAACTTTCACCTACGGACAGATCGAATGTATTTAAGGTCTCTTCAAAATTTGTGGCCCTTTTGCGACATTTGAACTTGCCGACAAAAATGTGGATTAGTAGTTAACTGCACTAAGACACAAATGTTGAACCTTTGTGGGGCAGGTACCTTTAGGGAGGACCGATATGGGCCATTTTAGAAGTTAAATTAAATTTTGACAAAATATTAGGAGATCCAAATTGGTTGCCTCATTCAAGTGATATCGTCCTAGAAGTTGTGGACCGCTATTGCCCCATGAAACTAAGTTTGGATATAATATGACGAAGACCAAATGTTGGACCAAATCGGTTGAACAGTTCGAGAGTTATAGGGATTTTTGTAACCTTTCGGGCTGTTTTCTTAAGAAATATGGACATGCCCCTGAAAAAACTTTTACCGTCGTAATGGAGGAAGCGAATGCAAATCTATATCTGGTAGATATATTAGGATGTGCAAAGTATGGATTACATCGGTCACTCCCCTTAAGAGTTATCGTGCGCACAATTTTTCCGAACATTTCTGAACTTTTGCGGGGGAGGTACCTGAAGGAGTGGACCGATATGGCTTATCTTCGAACTTAAACTATGTTTGGAAACAATATTACGGAGGCCAAAATTTGGACCGAATCGGCACATCCGTTCGAGAGTTATCTTGCTCTCCATCCACTACACACGGTGTTATAGGGGCTTTTTGCATCTTTCAGGCTATTTTCTCAAGAAGAATGGACTTGCCCCTGATAAAACTTGTACCGCCGTATGGTGGGCAACGAATACAAGTTGTTGCAACAAAAATCAAAGCGATTCGAGAGCAGGTCCTAATCTGAACTTATCTGAAATTTTGTGTAGGATGTACCCGAAGGAGTGGACCGATTGAGTCCATTTTGGAATTTCTTCTAAGTTTAGTAGAAATTTCACGATGTGCAAAGTATGGATCAAATCGGTTACTTCCTTCAAGAGTTATCGTGCGCTCAAATTTTCCGAACATTTCCGAACTTTTGTGGGGGAGGTACCGGAAGGAGTGGATCGATATAGCCCATCTTCGAACTTAAACTAAGTTTGGACAAAATATTACGAAAGCCAAATTTTGGACCGAATCGGCAGATCCGTTCGAGAGTTATCTTGCGCTCCAACCACTAACACGGTGTCATAGGGGTTTTTGTAACTTTCAGGCCCATTTTCTCAGGAAGTATGGATTTGCCCCTAATGAAATTTACAGCGTCGTATAGAGGACAGCGAATACAACTTGCGTAAACAAAAATCAAAGCGATTCGAGACCAGATCCTAAACTGAACTTTTCCGAAATTTTGTGTGGGAGATACCCGAAGCAGTGGACCGATTGAGTCCATATTGGTACCTCATCTAAGTTTGGTAGAAATTACACGATGTGCAAAGTATGGACCAAATCGGTTATTCCCTACAAGAGTTATCGTGCGCACAAGTTTTGCGACAATTTTTGAACATTTGTGGGGGAGGTACCTGAAGGAGTGGACCTATATGGCCCATCTTCGAACTTAAATCGAATCTGGACAAAATATTTCGATACCCAAAATTTGAACCGAATCGATTGATCCGTTCGAGAGTTATCGTGCGCACCAGCCAGCCAGAGAGACAGACAGACGGACGGACATTGCTAGATCTACTCAAAATTGTCTGAAACGGATATCATACAAACATACTTGGGGTCTAAAACCATTATTTCGATGAGGCACATTTTTGGTCGTATCAAAGTGTAAATACCCTCTTTAGCCTAAAGGCTGAGGGTATAAAAAGCTTTGAATTAAACTTGATTTTTGATATTTTTAAATTCTTTAGAGTCGTTTTGTTATAAATAAGCATAAAACGGTCAGCAAAATTTGCACATGTAAATAAGAATGCCTGCAAAATGTAGGAGACGGTGCTATTATTTTTTCGCAGCTGTTAATTCGCCTTTCACCTTGGTGATGTCAAACAATTTTCTTTTTTTTTCAAAACATTTTTGAGAAAAAAAGCCAACAAATCATCACTCTTGTATATCGTCTCGTTAGGGTTGAGCGTATAACGAGAAGGACTCAATCTATAATAAAACAATTTACATTTAACTTTAATATGTCTTCTATATGATCAGACAGGTGTATGGCCGCTATGTTCACATGCTACCATGGTAGCACAAAGGGGTGATTTCAGGGGTTGATATCTACAATAAATACTAATTAACTTTTTTAAATAGTCCATAAAAAATTCCAGACAAAACACCAGTATTAATTTAAAAAAAATGCTTATTATTTATTTTTTAAATGTTTATTTTTTAAGTTTCAAGTTGAACCTAACAAACTCATAGTTTTTTTTTATTATAATATAGATTTCTACAGAAAGGCAGTCCTTTTACTAGCTAAACGGTAATTTACAATGAAAGACGATTAAATTAAACATTTTTTAATTATATTTAAAGATGTCAGGGCGATTGTTCCGAAATTGATATTAGAAACGAGTTTCAATGTAATACTGGATTTAATCAGTTGGGCCAAGTTTTTCTCTTACAAATCACTTGTTCAGTTTAAATGTATCCCTCCCAATGGACTACTGCAATGATTTCCAGAATTACTTAAAAAGCTTGCCATACAATTTGTTTCATTGGTGATATTTTTATGTATTGCCTTCAAACACTAATGAGACTAACGAGACTCAATATACATATCTACATAAGTGTATCGCAATAATTTACCAATTCTACCTTAGCTATATTAGTCATATTTCTTTCCAAGTTTCACACACTTGCTTAAACTTACTCTCATAATTTTCCATAATTAAATTATCCACTTTTTTCCTGTACCTCTGTCAAACATTGTGTTTTTTACTTAAATTACATTTTCAATTTGTCCAATTGATTGCAGCTGTGTGGCATTTTTTTGTGTGTGCTAAGGACCCTATTATGTTACAAATGTCCTTGAATGCAATGCTAACGTAAAGCACAGAAACGACAGAATAGTTTTCCCTGTCTTGTTTTTCGTTTTTGCTAATTTCCCTGCATGAATGACTAACGACACGCAGCAAGCTCAGGGGCAACATATGCAAGCAGCAACATTCACGAAATAAGAGATCCTGCTGTCGTGGCACAGACTTTAAGGCTCCGCGTAATTTAATGGTGTTTCCCACCAAAATACAATGACTAATCATTTTTATTGTTTGGCTGTTTGTTCTGGATGGTTGGCTGGAAGGAAACCTTGTTCTGTTCCCTTAGTGGCGAGCAGTAAGTGAATGAGATAGAAATGTTAATGCTTGCCATTCATTGACTGGAACTGAAGTTTGCATTAAATTTTCTGCTGCAGCGTACATAAAATAGTCTTGGCTCACATGCAAACTCATGGCGTAAGGTAAAGGTAAAACAGATTCGTTCTCTGAACAAAGGACGAATGCATAAGTCCTTGAGAAGTGGTACATTAAAGCATTTAACCCCTAATTGAATTGAATTTCAAGTTATGCAAAAACATTGTAGCGTGATTAAGATTAATTAATATCTCATTGAGCTAAGCAGGGATAGCAGATAACATCTAAGATAAATTACCAAATACCTTGGCAGCTATTTCCAGGAATGTTTTCTCACTCTCAGTTGTATAGGAGGAGGAGCAGCAAAAAACCTTCCACTTGCATGCTAATAGAGTCATTTGTAAATTGCTTATCTTGAGAATTGCTGGCGGTATGGCAGGCAACGAAGCAGAAAGAAACATTAAAGCTTTTTACTTGGCACTACAACAACGATGAGACTATCTATCTTCGAGTTGAACGTCAATATTATTGACCCATTTACAGGTGAATAACTCGAATTGTTTTCAAATTTATAATGGTGTTTCAGTATCAGTCAGTCACTCAGCACTCAGCTATGTTTTAGCTAAACCTCAGTGTGTTGGAGTTGATGTTGCTGAATTCTTTATTTCGCTATAAAATTATCATCCATCAATCAGTTGTTGTCGCCGATTGATCAACAGAGGCGTTACTAATTTTCTTTATTTGTTGAAAGTTAGAAGGAATTAGTTCCGATAGCAGTTAATGGGGAATTCATAGTTCTAGAGGGAATTTGAAAGTTGTTTGGAAAATTACTATTTAAAGAGTATATAAAATCGTAAATTTTTAAGTACAGGTAGAAATAGGTATTAAGTAAAAAAGGTAAAAGTTGGTAGTAAAAAAGTGTTTCGTAGGCGGTCATCTGTCGTGCTCAATAAGTTCCCATAACCCCTTAATATATGTAATGGACTTCCATGTACTGGTCTTTTAGTACCCTACAACTCTACAAGCATTACCTACGCCATTGTCTCAATTCCTAGATTTATGATCTCTTCGTAGTTAGCGTTTTTTATGGAATCTGTAAATATTGAAATTATGAAAAGATTATGATCTCTTTTTTTTCAGTTTATTGTTGTTTGTTGCAACTTTTTTTATTACTGCTGTCGTTAGTTAGTCAACAATATTTCTATTTCCAAATCATCATCAACACCGACAGACAGGCTAAATTACAACAAGCCCTCAAACTAGCTGACAACTCAACAACAACCAGTCCGTCAGACAGGCAGGCAAACAGTCGTGACAATTGTGTGAAAATTTACAATTTATACATAATTTATTATTTTGTTATTATGGCAATTTCGGTTTTGAATTATGGATTTTCAAACTTCATAAGCTACAATTACACAGGGCTAAACATGAAACAAGAGCTAGACTTGCATTAAAGAGTTGGTTTGTGCAGCCGAAACAAGAAATAACAACAACCAGATTTGATTTGATTTCAATCAATTACCTTCAAAATTACATTTTCTCTCAGGCCTCAAATCAAGTAAATCATGAAATTATTGTGTCATGACGTTTGGATTTTTTTTTTTGTTTTGGGATCAAAGGGTTAGGCTTGCCACCACTAATTTGCATTTTCTTGCCTAGTTAGGAGTTAAACATTGGGGTTAAGAGGTTTGTTGAAGAAACATTACAATTGTGATTTGCATAACACCATCCCTCACCACTATCCCACCTTTTAGTTTATGCTTGAGTTATACAAAGTAAGATTTGCAGATCATTTGATGAAAGCTGTTGTTGGCCAATGTAAAACTAAATATGACAGATTTTCAATGCCGCTTTGGAGTGGCGCTATCTGGTAGCATCTAGATGAACATATTGAACACACCTTTTTGGTTTGTATCTGCACTAGTTTGTATCTACAAAATGCTCACTCTCATAATTGCTCTATAATTAAATTATCCGTTTTTTCTTTCCGCCCACTCAACATTGTGTTTTTTATTCGAATTTCATTTTCAATTTTCCGCAATTGTTTGTATCTGTACGGCATGTTTGTGTGTCCTAAGGATCCTATTATGTTACAGATGTCCTTAAATGTAATGCAAACGTAAACCACAGAAACTATAGAATAGTTCTCCCTGCCTTGTTTTTCTGTTTTGAAAAAAGTTCAAATAACAGTTGACAGCACTAGAACTTTCCGACAGTTTTTGTCGTTAACTTACTGAAAAATATTGTTAATTACCAAAATTAAAAACGTTATAATTTTACCGATTTTTCGGTAACACAAAAAATAAGTTTGAGAATCGCACTACAAGTTTGTTAAGGAAGCATTACAACATAGGCTGACTTCCGTATGGTCAGTTGCTTGGCAAATGACTGCTAATATGTGAAGTATTATCTGTCTAAACACCGTAGCACTTAACAACTGCGAAGCTACGTGTTTCAAAACGTAACAAATACGCATTTTCAGCGCAGGTAAAAACAAACACCTATCATTTTTATTTCTGATGCAGTTAGGTGCATTTTGACGAAGTTTAAAAGACACAAAGCTACTGATGATACGGAAGTCAGCCATATTGTGATTTGCATAACACCACCTCTCAAATCTTCTAACTTGTGCTTGATTTATAACGATTTTGATGATTGTCAATGTAAAATTTATTAATTGTGTACATATTAGCAATATTACTAACTACGAGTAGATAGGTTATGGGCGTTCTCAATATGGCAGATTTTAAATGCTATTTTGGAGTGGCGCCGTCTCATAGCAACGAAATGAACATACTAAGCACACTTCTAGGTTCGAGTCTACGCTAATTTTGTACTGGCGGCATCTAGTGTCAAATAGGTGAACATACTAAACACTATTGTTTCGTTTGTGTCTATGCTAAATCCAGTGATGGCAACGCCGCTGGATGACGTGATGGCAATTCTGCCAAAAATCTGTCATCTTACAATACCCATTACCTATCTACTACTACGCTCACAATTTATTCCATTTTTAACATAAATAATTAACCATGCAAACAAATTAATTTTGAATTAATACCTAATTATAGCCTTAGACATTTTTACTCTTAGAAAACTTCATAAATGTATTCAAAAGAGATTATTTGAATTAAACTTTAAGAGGTTCATATCCTCCAAAGACTTGTAAAGGGTATATAAGACTATTTACAGCAAAATCTATGGGTAGAAGCTAGAATAGCTAGGTAGAATAACTTTTAAAGTACCTCTATTGTCAGAAAATTTTACATATCTTTTTAGAAGTAAGCCATTTTGAGGTCTGTGATATGTAAAATGTTCTGTTAATAGATGCCTTTTAAAAGGTATTCTAGCTATAGAATATCTGTAAGAGATCTTCTACTTGCCAAAAAAAAATCAAAAGTTCATCTACCCATAGAAGTCCTGGAAGTGTGTTTTATCCTTACAAAAGCTATAAAGGGTATATGGTAAAGGGCTCACTACATCTGTAATCTGTAAGCGGTATAATTTTTATTGAAAACCTTCGAAGAGTCTTCTATCCACAGTGAAAAAGAGACTTCGGGTTATAGTTGGCCTGTAAAGCATCTACTATTCATGGTACATACATATATTAAGTGTTTTTCCATAGAAACCAGTAAAGGATATTATTCCATCTAAAGAAGAAACCATATAATAAAGGTAAAGGGTCATGTAACTGTAGAAGTGCTGCAACGGGGCCTTTAGCCATGGAAGACCAGTAAATGCCGTTATATCCAAAAAAGAAGCACGTCTCGAATCGTTTTAAAATTTGTATACCCTCCACCATATGGAGGGTATAATTAAATTTGTCATTCCGTTTGTAACACATCGAAATATTCGTCGGAGACCCTATAAAGTATATATATTATTGATCAGCATAAAATTCTATGTCGATTTAACCATGTCCGTCTGTCCGTCTGTCTGTTGAAATGAAGATACAGCTCGCAATTCTAAAGATAGAGAGTCAATATTTGGTACAGAAGTTGTTATTACTTGAAGTATGGTTGGTATTGAAAATGGGATTTATCGGTCCACGTTTTGATATAGCCCCCATATAACGGTACCTTCCGATTTTCGGTATTTTTAAGATTTTAGCTTCATTATCCTACCAAAATGGCTGAAATTTGGTATTTAGTTATCGTTCGGTGTATTAAACTTTCCATCTGAAATTTGTTGGTATAAGTCAACGCCTTCATATAGCCCCCATAGAACGGTACCTCCCGATTTTCGGTATTTTGATGGTTTTAGCTTCATTATCACACCGAAATAGCTGAAATTTGGTACTTAGTCTTCGTGCGGGGTATACAATTTTCTCCCAGAATTTTGTCGGTATCGGTCCATGCCAACATGCAGCCCCCATAGAACGGTAACTCCCGATTTTCGGTATTTTAAAGGTTGTGACCTCAATATTCCACCGAAATGGCTGAAATTTGGTATATAACCTTTTTGGGAGTATAAAACTTCCCCATCTAAATTTGTCGGTATAGGTCCACGGCTTCATGTAGCCCCCATAGAACTGTACCTCCCGATTTTCGGTATTTTGAAGGTTGTGGCCTAAATATTACCCAAAAATAGCTGAAATTCGGTATTGAAACTTCGTTGAGCGTACTCAATCTTCCCCTTTACATTTGTCGGTATAGGTACATGCCTTCATATAGCCCCATAAAACGGTACCTCCCGATTTTCAGTATTTTGAACGTTGTGGCCTCGATATTCCACCGAAATGGTGATATAAAACTGTTCCCCAGGTATATGTCTGTACAAGTCCACGCCTTCATATTGCCCCTATTCCCGTCTAAAATCCGTCGGTATAGGTCCACGTTTCAATCAATATCCCACCGAAATGACTGAAATTCGTTATTTAGTCTTCCAAGAGGTTATAAAATATTCCAGAACAGTATTATCAGTATAGGTCCAGGTCTTCCTATATCCCCATAGAAGAGTACATCTTGATTTGCGGTATTTTTTAAGTTTTAGCCACACTCTCTTATCGAAAAATTTGGTGTTTAGTCTTCTTTGAGTCTAAAAATTTTCCATCTGAAATTTGTCGGTATAGATCGACGTGCCTCACATTGTTTTACCGAAATTGCTGAAATTTGGTATTAAGTCATACACGAAAAGAAACTTTTCATTCTATTTTATTTCAATACAACTCGTATTGGAAGGTATAACAAGTTCGGCCCGGCCGAACTTAACACCTTTCTTACTTGTTTGCATTAGGATTTCCTCGCTGTGACGGTACAATTATTTGGGGACTGTCAATAATTCCCGAGATAATGGACCAAAAGCTCTAAAAAAAACCTGCCGACTGACTGATGAGCAGGATAACATAATGAAGGTATTCTTAGTGGTCCCGTTTGACAAGACCATACTACCTGACATCGTGGTCCATCTAACAACAAACAAATCCTGCGGCGATCAACTAAAATGGCTGGTGGGCTACTAATTATCGAATATAGTGCTTGATATTGGTCCAACCGTTGCGCATTGTAATATTTCTCTTAAATGTATACCAAGTTCAAAGAAGAACCAAAAGTTCAAAACTAAAGCTTATGTAAAGTTTAAAGTCATTGAATTTGATCATTTTTTGATGTATCGCAAAGCAAATTGCGCTATCTGTCGAAAAATTATAAAAATATCTCTATTTGTTCAAAAGTTACAGAGCTTTGACCAAGAAAAACATTGAACCACTGTTCGGCGTGCACTCATTGATATGAGGGAAGTCCCCTTGTCCCTTCGGGGATGTTGTGGAATAAATAGATCATCAGTAGATCATTTATTAAGCCTTAATAAGTGGAATACATATAAAAAGCACAGTATCCTTTGGCCGACAATTATCACACTTAATTAATAATTATCTTGATACGAGTGTACTTTGCTTGCTTGAAATCCATTTGATTTTGAAAACGTATTTCTAACCTGCTTTGTTGAAATATTGCTCGCTCGTCCGGTAATTAAGCGACAGCAACAACAAAAATTATCACTTAATTTGAATGTTTAATTACTGCAGTGTTGACTGCTGCTACACATGCATATTTTATTATATCTCCAAACAGAGATCATGAACTTATCTTTTGTGGGGAATCCGTGTCAAGTTCATTTCAGGCTTTGTTAAGTTTTCAAATAAATTTTAACTTTAATTTGCGGGCAATTACATTTGTTTTTATGAGAGATAATACAATGCAACTTTTCATATCAATCGGAAGTTGTCATTTGGATTTTGATTTCAAATACTTTGTATTAATTAAAGATATACATTTATAATTGGTGGCATATTAAAAAGTGCAAGATTTATAATATTTGAAAGATAAGAGGACATACGTGACAGGTATAAAAAAACGTGTGTGTGAAGGCGGTGGAGAAATTACTACCATTTTCAAAATTATATATCCACTTCATTTCTTCTATGCCATTAAAATGTTATGACGTTTAGAGATAATGTTCTCATTTCCAAATTGTGTCTTTATTACACTTAACATATTTGAAAATAGCAAAAAAAACTTAACACAAATTTAAAGCGTGTTTTGTTGTCATGTCTTTTTTAAATTATTAGGAATAATCTGAAAATAAAATGAGAAGATGAAAGAAGAAATATGTTTGTGTAATTAACCTTAAATGTGAA
This sequence comes from Musca autumnalis, assembly GCF_047663935.1. Classification (NCBI taxonomy): domain Eukaryota; kingdom Metazoa; phylum Arthropoda; class Insecta; order Diptera; family Muscidae; genus Musca; species Musca autumnalis. The sequence goes on along the minus strand of NW_027412088.1, from coordinate 13,814,161 downwards.
CAATTAAAAAACAAGTTTTTTTAAGAACTTTTGCTGTTAAGCAATTTTTTTGGCTTGGTTCAAATGGCCACTTGATGTCATGATGAATAACATTTACGGCTTACATACAAAAAAATCGGTCACAAATAAATGTGGCACAGCAGCTATTGAGGTATTTCGCTGGAATTCATACTATTGTCATGAAGCCGAAAAAGAAGAAGATAAACATCAGCAAACATGGAATTTAAAAACACAAAACTGTAATGATTATTACCAATGTTGTCCCTTAATTAAAGAAGTGAGCTTTTTCATATGTCCCGAAGCAATGATGAATATGTTATGATGTTAATGATACATTGCCTTTATTCTTCTTCTTCAGCTTTCTAAAATCAGCTTCTTGTGACAATAAGACAACAGGCAGGTTGTAATATAATTCGTTAATCTCCATATTCCGATTATCTTTAGAATATCCTTATAGGTTATTCTTTCTATAGAACAATTTTAAAGACTATACAGAAGAACCGCGTTTCTGTTTTTGAAAAACTATATAATAGGCTAATATTATAATAGTTATTAGCAAATCAACGGTTTATGGTTTTTAGAAACGAATTATAGAATCTTAGCGCCTCAAAAAATTAATATGAAAACAAATATCTCTTACACTTAAGCACAATTCTCTTCAATACCCACTTAAGCATTAACAATCAAATTTAAAATCATCTTGTTGGCCAATATTAAAACATCTTAACGGAAATAGTAAAGAAACATTTCTTTAAGGTTGTAACAACTTTGGCTAAGAAGATTATTTGTTTTCAATTGACCACAACCGAGCTTATCGCAGAGATCTGTTGGCTTTTTAAGGAAAAACAAAATGTTTTGGCAATTTGCCAAGTTAAGCAAAGAAGACGAAGAAGAAAAAATCTCATCACATCTCAGTATTTGCTAGCTGACAAGTACCCAAATGGTCATAGGAATGTGAGTGAGGGAGCAAGTGTGTGCCATTTAGACCTCCAAATAATTGATGATTTATTAACTGGCCACAAACAAAAAGAAACACCAACAACTACACAACTGAATAACTTTCTAACAATTATGGCTTTGTAGGTTAAATCAAAACAAGATTTTATGCGATAAGTTGTAAGGACGGACAAACATATCTTTCGTTGGACCTGGAATAATAACCACAAGCCACCACACACAGAGAAGAAGTTAAATTTTAAGTACGCAAAAAACAATACCATAAAAAGTTTTTTTTGGAAACAATAGAAATTCTTAACATCTCCAAACGTGTGTTGTTTGGTTTACATCTGATAAATTCGCTTTTTTTTCTTGGCGAAAAGAAAGAGAAATTTTTATCATCTCATTAGAATCAGAAAAAAGATCAAAAGAAAGACATCTTCTGGGAATTTCAAAGAAATTGACCATAGGGTTAAGTTTAAGTTCATCACTGATTGATCGATAGAAATTTGGGGCATTTATTAACGATTTTCGTAGAAATTAAAAATTAATTTGATTGAAAAAAGGGAGGATCATGTAATTTGTTGTTTAAAGACAAAACACCATTAACGTAAAGTAGTTGTGAACAATTTCCATATTTAGGGCATTTAAGTGGTGACCATTACGAGGTTTACTAGTAGAGTTCCTGGCCTAATAATGAAAACGCGAATATCTGTCGTCAAAAATAATTTTTATTTTTTGAAATTTTGCCTGTTAGGGCGAAGATCATTTTTAATGATTTTTTATTAATATTCTCGTTTAGAGTTAAGCTTGATAATCAGAAATTATTTGCAAGTGAAAAAGGAAAGCCAAGGACTCGAACCCACATAGTCACCAAATTACGTTACCTGGTCTCATTGGTGGTAAAGCAAATCTTCGGCCGTATTGACTATGTAATGGCTTCTCTGTCCTAGAACTTAAGTACAAGTATCCGCGTAAATGTATAAAACACATTTGCATTTGAAAAACGATAAGTTCTAGGACAGAGAAGCCATTACATAGTCGATACGTCCGAAGATTTGCTTTACCACCAATGAAACCAGGTAACGTAATTTGGTGACTATGTGGGTTCGAGTCCTTGGCTTTCCTTTTTCACTTGCAAATAATTTCCGATCATCAAGCTTAACCCTAAACGAGAAAATTAATAAAAAATAATTTTTATTGTTTTTTAAAGTATTCTCCAGCTTGCGCTCAAACCAATTGTTGAAGCACTTTTTCCACTTCGAATGAGAAACCTCCAAAACATTTTCAACGTTTCAAAAGCATCTCTGGCGACGAAAATCATTGAACACGTTTCTTTTTCTTGATGCGCGGGCGTAGAAAGAAGTCATTGGTTGCCAAGTTAGGGCTGTACAGCGAATGGCCCATTAATTTCACGTTTTGTTCGGTCAAAAAGGCGGTGGTTTAAATCGAGGTGTAAAAGCTCGCATTTTCATAGTGCACGCTGATACGTCTTCTCTTGTTCGTTTTTCGTATTTCTCCCAAGATTTTAGGTAAACAAATTATGTATGATGTACCACTCAGAATTGACCGTCCTACGTTGCTCAAGTGGAATAGTCGAGACATGACCAAAGAGCAGGCGACAATTTGCTGCGAAGTGATTTTTCCATGAACAATTTTCTTTGGATTTGGCTCATCTGCGAAGACCCCCACTTTCGACTGTAGTTGTTTGTTTTTCTGTATCATACGCATACATCCATAATTTGTAACCTGTGACATAAGATGGTCACAAATCGTCATAAGATCGATCGTCTCTTAAAGCACCTCGAACATATTTTTTCAAAATTTCTTTGGACCAATTCACAACAGCCTTTTTGAGCGATTGACAACACTGTGAACAAAAATTTTGGGGCAGAGATAATTCCTTTTAGAGATGAAAGCCCTTGGTGAGTATATTAAGAATCCCAAAGGACAAATCCGCCGTGAGTCGAACTTCCGCGTTATGGCGTGATGAAGTTTTTTTTTAGTTGTCAGTGACGGCCGTACCTAAAATTTTCCGCGCGACATTTTTGCAGAACCTTTCGAAGCTGAAAAACGTCATCGTGTGGTATTTTTATAGTGTCTCTTAAAATAAAGGACGAAAAGGACATTGAAGGAAGCGAGTTAGAAGGTCGAAGTGCTCTACGAAAATAAACCTCATTCGATTTGATCGCAGACATGTCATCTCAAAAATAAGCTAAAACAGTTAGCAAAGACATAACGCTAATTTCAGATGCCTTACAGGTTCTCTAGCAAAAACTTCGCTATAACGCGGAAGTTCGACTCATGGCGGATCTGTCCTTCGGGGTTCATAATATACTCACCAAGACCTGTCTTTCCCAAGAGTAATTTTCTGTGCCCCAGACTTTCACCTCCATTTTGTTGCACAGTGCAACCTGTGATGGATCAAATGAGAACAAACCCTTTATGGACAGGTATGCTATTGGGAGAAATGCCCATGGATGCCTCTATCTCACGGTATGCCAAATGACGATCTTGCATTATCAGTTCACGCACGGCATCAATATTTTCTCAGACGGAAGCTTTTTAGTAACCCTCGTATATCCTTGTTAAAATAATATATTAGTAGGTTGATGTGTAAGAAAGAAAGTGCCCTAGCTACAGGTCTTTTAACAATATAAGATCTTCTACAAGTACTACATGGTTAGAAGACCACTCTAAAAGGCCTTCTTTGGGTCGAAAACCGCTTACTGGTCTTTTAAGGATAGAAGTCTTTTTCCACAGGTCTCCTGAGGATGAAAGTCCCTCGAATTACATGGATATATACAGGCATACTATGGAATTAAAACCTGTACAAAACATTCCAAAGGTCAGTTATGGATGGGAGACCTTCGTAGGCTCTTTATGATTCTCTTCTATAGGTCTTCTTTAGGTCGAAATCCGCTTAGAAGTCTTTTAAGGATAGAAGTCGTTTTCTGCAGGTATTCTAATGATGGAAGAGCTTCGAATTATATGAGTATATACAGGCACCCTATGGATTGAAAACCTCTTCCCGATTGCCTAAGAATAGAAGACATTCAAAGGTCTATTATGGATGGAAGACCTTCGTAGATCTCAGATATCTTCTAATTGCAGAAGACATGTTTAAAATTGTCTTCTATAGATCTTCTCTAGGCCGAAAATCGCTTACAGGTCTTTAAAGGATAGAAGTATTTTTTCCGCAGGTCTTCTCAGGATGGGAAACCTTCGAAGGAGAGAAGTATTTTTCCGCAGGTCTTCTCAGGATGGAATTGTATGAATATATGTATACAGACATACTATAAATAGAAAAGCTCTTCCCGATCTTCTAAGAATAGAAGACATTATAAAGGTCTATTATGTATGGAAGATCTTGGTAGGCCTCACAGATCTTCCATTTGTAGAAGACCCCTCTTTGGGTCGCTTAGAGGTTTTTTAAGGATAGCATCTTTTTTCGCAGGTCTTCTAAGGATGGAAGATCTTCGAATTCTTTGGATATATACAGGCGTACACTGGATAGAAAACCTCTTCCCGATCTTCTAAGAATAGAAGACGTTTTAAAGGTCTTTTATAGATGGAAGGCCTTCGTAGGTCTCACAGATCTTCCATTTGCAGAAGACCTGTTTATAATTGTCATTTATAGGTTTTCTTCGGTTCGAAACCAGCTTACATATCTTTTAAGGATAGAAAAGATGATAGAATATAGATAGAAAACCTCTTACCGATCTTCAAAGAATAGAACACATTATAAAGCTCTATTTTGGATGGAAGACCTTCGAAGGTCTCACGAATCTTCCATTTGTAGAAGAGCTCTTTATAATGTTCTTTTATAGATTTTCTTTGGGTCGAAAACCGCTAAGGATGGAAGTCATTTTTCTGCAGGTCATCTAAGGATAGAAAACCTTCGAATTCTAATGATATATACAGGCATACTATGAATAGAAAACCTCTTTCTGATGTTATAAGAATAGAAGACATTTTAAATATCTATTATGGAAGGAGGACCTTCGTAGGTCTCACAGATCTTCCATTTGTAGAAGACCCCTCTAACAGGTCTTCTTTAGGTCAAAATCCACTTAGAGGTCTTTTAAGGATAGAATATTTTTTCGCAGGTCTTCAAAGGATGGAAGGTCTTCGAATTCTTTGGATATATACACGCGTACAATGGATAGAAAACCTCTTCCCGACCTTCTAAGAAGAGAATATATTCTAAAGGTCTACTATGGATAGAAGGCCTTCGCAGGTCTCACAGATCTTCCATTTGCGGAAGACCTTTTATAGGTCTTCTTTGGTTCGAAACCAGCTTACAGATATTTTAAGGATATAATAGAAGATAGAATATAGAAAAAAAGAAAACCTCTTCCCGATTGTCTAAGAATAGAAGACATTCTAAAGGTATATTATGGATTCTATTTACAAAAGACCTGTTAACAATTGTCTTCTATAGGCGTTCTTTGGTTCGAAACCCGCTTACAGGTCTTTTAAGGATAGAAGTATGTTTTCCGCAGGTCTTCTAAGGATGGAAGAATTCTACCTCTTCCCGATCTTCTAAGAATAGAATAGAACACTTTCTAATGGTCTACTATGGATGGAAGATCTTCGAAGGTCTCACGGATCTTTCATTTGTAGAAAAGCTCTTTATAATAGTTTTCTATAGGTCTTCTTTGGGTCGGATACCGCTTAATGTCCTTTTAAGGATAGACGCAGGTCTTCTAAGGATGGAAGACCTTCGAATTTTCTGGTTATATAAAGCCATACTGTGAACAGAAAACCTCTTTCCGATCTTCTAAGAATAGAAGACAATCTAAAGGCCTATTATGGATGGAGGATTTTCATAGGTCTCACTAATCTACCATCAGAAGGACTTTCACAGGCCTTCGGTTGATAGAAGGCCCACGCAGATTTTACATTAATAGAAGGATACTAGACCTTTCACAGGTATTTTGTAGATAAAAAGCCTGTCACTGGCCTTCTGTGGATAGTAAACCTTTCACATTTTATCATAGATAAAAAAATCTGTCGCAGATCTTTCGTAGATACACAGAAAAATTTTTTAGCCATTTGATAATAAAATTCAAAGATTCAATTAAAAATGTATCGATTTTCCGGCAATAAAAAAATTGACATATTGAAAAAATTCAATAAAATTATTTGATAACAAAGTAAAAATACAAATGATAAAATATTTCACCTATTGACAAAAATATTTATCAAAATATTCCACACTTTGCTTGATATGTCAATATTTGAAATATTTTATCAGTTCAATATGAAAAAATTGATAAATATTTTAGTCAATATTAACAATTTATTGTATCAAATAATTTTATCGAATTTCGTCAGTATGATAATATTTTTTTATAGCCGATTTTTTCTCTGTGTAGAAGGCCTCTCACATGCCTTCTGTGAAAAAATCTTTCACCTGTACAGGTCTTCAATAGATAGTGGTTCTGTCCCTCGACCATTGATATTAGGCCTTTTCTGAGTCTTCTGCTGATAGAAGACCTTCCAAAGGACTTCTCTGGATAGAACGCCTCAGTAATGAGATTCAAAACATCTTCCAACTAACAAAGATCTTTGAGAAGCCTTCGACTTACAGAAGTCCTGTGAAAGATCATCTGACTACTAGAAGATCTCACAGCGGCTATGTGAGCGGTTCTCTATCTACAGAAGACCTATGAAAGACCTTTCATCAGTACTGCGATTTTCAACTCTTTTTTTGAGTTATCGACAAAAATTGGTCTGCTTATAATTTCTATAATTAATGCAATTATTTTATAAGTTATAGACCAATAAGAAGTTGTCGTAAAGTTGTACTCATAGCAACAGTGTTGTCATCTTTTATTTGAACTTTTCAATCGTAATTTTGTGTTTTAATGTTAGCGATTTTTGTCGGTAATAGAAGGTTTATCATAGATCTTCTGTAGATAGAGAACCGCTAATATGGCCTCTGTGAGTTCTTCTATTAGTCAGATGATCTTTCACAGGACCTCTGTAAGTTGAAGACTTCTCAAAGATCTTCTTTAGTTGGAAGTTCTTTTGTAGGTCTTGTGTAGATAGAATACCTTGCTTAGGTCTTTGGTAGATAGAAGACCTTTTATAAATTGTCTGGGGTAAAAAGCCTTTTCACAGGTTTTCTTGTATCCTTTTACAGAACTTCTGTAAATAGCAGACCTTCAACACATCATACATAGATAGATTGTTTTCACAAGGCTTCTGTAGACAGAAATCCTTTCATTGGTCTTCTGTAGAGCGAAGACTTTTCACGTGACTTTTATAGATAGCAAGCCTCACTCAGAGAAGAGATATGTAGGAGAAATTATATTCTAAGAATAAAATAGGGTATTTTTCAAAATCTGAAAATGTATATTTTGCTTCAACAATATATATTTTTTCAGGCACCATATTAACACAAATATATTGTTGAATCAACAATATATATTTTCAGATTTTTAAAATACCCTATTTTATTCTTAGAACATAATTGCGCCTATAAAATCTCTTCTCTGCGTGCTTTCACAGACCTTATGTCGATAGATGATCTTTCAGTAAACTTCTGTTGATCGAAGATCTATAAAAGCATCTGCAGATAGAAAAATTATAACAAAAGGCCTTCCACGGGACTTCTGTAGATAGAAAGCCTCTCACTGATCCTCTATAGACGGAAAGCTTTTCATAAGTCGTCTATAATTAGACGACCTGTGCATGTCCTTGTAGTTGGAAGACCTTACAATTTCATAGAAAGTATTTCAAAGGTTTTCTGTAGATAGAATAATGTTTTTCCGAAAGTTTTTATAGATTTAAGTGTATAAGAGACAGAATATTTAATTACGAAGGCCACCGAACACCGCCTAAAACTACGAACACCGCTTAGAAGAACTTTTCTACAGAGTTGACAGCAGCACATTGGTTATAAGCAGATGTTAACATCACAACAACCATTTTAATTAAATAAAAAAACATTTAAAGCAATTCTTAAAAATAACCAGTTACATCATTAAAAACCAATTAATAAAACAACAACGACGTCCCACAATAATTCAATAACATTGAAGTTTTCAAGATCCCCCACCCTCCTCATATTAACAACTCTTGCCTAATCCAATAGAGGAGAACTCAAGAAATTATTGAAATACAAAGAAAAAACACTAAAAGGCCATTGAATTCCAATCGGATTTTAATTATATTTATGCCAAACGTATCCCTTTAGGGCATTATGACTTCGAATGACTGCCAAGCTAGCCTAGCGTTTTTTTTGTTTTAGTCGGGATCAGTTAAGCGTTAAAATTGTTTTTCTAACAAATTGTTGGTTGGTTTCGCTGTGTTGGTGTTGTTGTTGTTGTTTGAGTTTGAAATTTAATAGTTTTTATGTCATGTGAGAAGTGCCTGGTGTCGATCACACACTCCTCCTCAAAACAAACTTTTAATTCCTCAAATTAGCGAATTGGTTAGGAGGGTGGTGGTGGAGCAGGAGAAAAGGCTTTTGCTACAACATCTCTAAACATTCATTCAGTATTTTAGTTCCTCATTTATTTCGTTGTTTGTTGTTGCTCCAGGGGAATATCTTTTTTCTGCTTCTTCTTCTCCATACTTCAGCTAGGTGTAATCCGAAGCTTGTGAAGTGTTTTTTTTTTTCTTTCTTCGCTGTGTGTGTGTGTTTTTTTGTGACGACGATGATGGTGGTGGGGTGTAGTGTAACCCAAGCAAGTGTGACGACCAACTGACTGACTGGCACCGGGTCTAGTTTTTTTCCTAAGCTGTAGATTTTCTGCCTGGTGTGTTCATGCACAGAGCAAGCTGAAAAAAAAACCTGACGAAGCATTAAATAAGTCATAAATGTTATTTTAACTATAGCCGAACATGCCGGCGCGAATGGACAGACAAATAAATAGACAATAATTTACAAAAGCATTTTAATGCATTTAATTTTTTTTTTATAATTTTTGTTATGGGAAAATTTTTGGAAAGAGGTTTTTTTTGGTTAGTTAAGTTATTTTTGGTGGAGAAATTTAAATTGTCATCTTCATAAGCTTTTTCTAAAATTTGAAAACAGTCTTGTGAAATGTGGCAATTATTTTTAAAATGCCCATTGCACAACCAAAATTAATTACAAAATTAATTTTACAATGGATTGAAGTTCGAGGTCCCTATAGTTGAAAGGTCTTCGAAAGGAATTCTTTAGATAGAATACCTTTCACAAGGCTTCTTTTTATAGAAGGACTTTCACAGATCTTCTCAAGATAGAAGACCATTGTAGATAGATGAACTTTCACAGGTAATCTATAGAAAGAAAGACTTTCATAGGCCTTCCCAATATCGAATTAAAAAGAAATGAAAACATACCGTCCCGTTTCATTGATATTCGTAGGTCTTCCTGTTTTATATAAAGTGACCTTCGTTTGGCTAGAAATAACTTTGTGTTTAAACCGCTTACCTTGCCCAAAGTAGGACATATTCTCCCGTATTATGGTTCTCTTTATCTCAAAACTGATGTTGTTCACTACCTCAAACTTCTTGTAGGAGACTAATGGTCATCTATATATCAAAACAATAGAAGTAACAATAGACAGAATACCTTTTCCATGTCTTCTATTGGCGGCAGATTATCTACAGGTCTTCTACAGAGGGAGAATATGTTTTCAAAACCGTTTGCAGGTCCGGGTTCTATAGACAGAAGACTATTTACAGGTCTTCAATAGACAGAGGCAGAAAATCTCCACAGGACTCCTGCAGACATAAGGTCTTCCACTGGGTTCTATAAAGTAACTTTGGTAGGTCTACTACAGACAGATGACCTTTGACAGGTCTTCTGTAGACAGAAGAACTTTTACAAGTAGTTTTTCTTTTAGAATATCAGTTCACATACTCATAAAACAGTCTTCCAAATAGAGAAAACCATCAAAGTCTAAGATCAGGTCTGGTAGTAGACGAATAAGTTTGTATTTAAAAGGTCCGATGTTAGTTTTATAGAGAACCGGTGTCGAAGTGAGACAGCTCCGCAGTCCCCCCAACAACAAACGCAGCATCCAACACCACATGTTGTTGTTCAGCGTCCCGGAAATGCATCGTCATTGCAATTCAATTGCAATGGTCTCTGCAATAAAGTCAGCGACTTTATGAGCCGGAGTCCCGGAAACAAAGCTCACCGTCAACTTTGCGATGGTTACAAGAAGCGGAGGATGAGGACTTGCTTTCCGTATACACCAGTTTATACAGTACAGACCTAGTTTGAGCTCGACTCCAGAGGTGATCCGTACATGGAATATATGGTGGTAGCAGCGAAGTGTGAGGGACTGTCGACTTTGAAGTGCTTAATGTGTACCGATAAATAGCTGAGGCTTGCGTTATGTGCCTGACTTAGCACACTTTTAGAGAGCAGCAATCGTTTAGTTCTAGGGGACATCAACGCTCGTCAGGAGCTTTGGCATTCCGGTCTAGACAATAACAAATTTATATTTTTGGCCTGGTGAACGAAGACGCTCCTACAAGGATAACACGAGATTGCCCCCACAAGCCATACATCAGCATTGTGATAAATTACGTGTCCTGGCAAATAGGTATTTCGCTTGGCCAAAACCAACTGCCTATTATCGTCTCCTTTAACAGATCACCCGACATCATATCCTCTAAATGTCGTACTGGAACATGAAAAACTGCTTAGCAAGGGTTCAGAGAATTTATCAATTTACAGGGACATCATCTAAGCTACAGCACCCACTACATACCTGCTGGTCGAATACTCGAAATTAGACAAAATTTTACGAGAAAGTGAACGGGGCTATCAAATGAACGAGATGAGCTTCGTTATACGATCCCTGAAGACCCATGATATAAAGAACTTACATTCAAAGTCAACAGGTGGGCAAGCACAAGCGGGAAAAGTGGCTAGACCACATGAAGCAATGCAACATTGGTACAGGTTTGAATAAATTGTGGAAAACCCTTGCGCTTTCGACTCCGGGAAAGAAGGATGACAGAACGGCTTTTACTTTCAACCACGTGACAGCGACGGATCCGAAAAGATGCGCGTGTTACTTCAACCCGAATTTATAGAGGACCCCGAGAGTTATAGTGGAGTGTGTTGCGCCGTATAACAGTCCTCTCAAACTATGAGATACCTCCACAATTTACAATGAGCGATGTTACAGATGTCAATTGAAACGCGAAATCGTCCAAGGCGTTAGCCCTACATGGAATCTCAATGGTAATGCTTTAGCAACTGAATGAACCCGCATTTGATTAGTTGACAAGTGTGGTTAATTTATCGTTAGCCACACAGGTGTGCGATCGAACCGTCATGGTGGCTCTTGACCTATCGAAGGGCTTCGATACCGTCAACCAAGCCAAGCTGTTCGAGAATACAGTGAAGACTTCTAACTTCTACCTTTGTGGAATTTCACACCCTCAGACGGCATAGAGATCATAATTTATATAGACAACGCTTCCTTTGGTAGATGACATGTGAGAGGTTAAATATCTCATAGCTGACTTAGTACAGTGCTTTCATCTGAGAAATATGAAAATATCCGCCGCTAAATCTACTGCCAGCCATGGGGAAGAGACGGATGAAATAAGGCTCTTGGTGTCCTGATTCCGACCACTAACTACCACAAATTATTTGGTGCAGCGTTCCGCCGCTAAATCTACTGCCAGCCATGGGGAAGAGACTGATGAAATAAGGCTCCTCCGAACCAATTTGTCGATGGTGTCCTGATTCCGATCGCTAACTACCCCAAGTTATTTGGGGCAACGTTCGATAGAATGTTAAAATCATTAAAAAGGTCGACGTAGTATCTTCTTGGGTATTATCACCATGAGCCTCCCTTCCACAATGTTGTAGACAGGCTTTCCCCCATCCAGGCACGACAGAAGAGATCTTCATGAACTAGAGAGAAAAGTCCGAAGGTATAAACGAGGTGATCTAGATCAAAGAGCCTATCACGCAGGCTTGGATAGCAGACGCACTGATGCAGTTGCACAGGCAGTACAAATGCACAGTGCAAATGCCGTACTCGGAGTCCACCATCATCCATCACAACAGAATATTTCCAGCTGACCCGCAAATACGAGTGTTTTTTAACCCAATTAAGATCTGGAAGGCGCAGTCACCTCAATTTATATTCGGCCCGAATGTGGATTGGGATTGCACGATATGTTGAATTTTTTTAGCTCACCTGTCTTCTGATTCTTTATGGATGCAGCCAATCCAGGCTGCAGAATCTGTAACACGAAGGTACTGGAACCAAATAACACAATGAAATATTAATAATAAATATAAATAAGTTAGTATTCGATTTGTCTGAAACTTTTCATATCCATATCGTAACATTTCTTCTTAACATAACTCAATCTCCGAGAAGATCTATATCGAATCTTCGGGTACTTCCATCACATAAGTTCATAATGTTTGTTGAAGTACACTTTAAGTGGTGTTCAAGAATCGCTCCCAAATTATTACCGAAGGTACTTCTCTTGGTCCGGTTTACAGCTATATAAAGTTTTTCGTGGGCAACTTCATTCTTCCTAATAGTCCAAAAACCCTAAAAATTCCAGCGATGACCAATAAAAGTGGCTGTTGGCACGGTAACAATCGAAAGGAGTGACTGAAATTGGTCCAAACTTGTATCTCCAATTTAAATCAGATGGATAGATTCATAGATGGACTAGATGGGACAACTCCTTCCAATACCCCCTTTCAAAAATTAAAAAATTGTCGTTTGTGCAGTTTTAAAATTTTCATCAAATGTGGTCCTTACTTACTTACTTAGCTGGCCCATTACAGAACATTTGTTCCATAGGCTGAACTAAGAAAAGATCTCCATTCCTCTCTATTTGTTGCTTCGCACTCTGGAATACCGCGCCTTTTCATCTCATCATCCACTTGTTTGCGCCATCTGTTCCTTGGCCTGCCAATTTTGCGTGCACCGCCAAGCGGTTCGTATTTATACGCCTTTTTATTCATCATCGCTCATTCTTATGATATGGCCTAGCCAAAGCAATCGCTGCATCTCGATACGTTTAACAATATTGATGTCGTTGTATAGCAGATACAGCTCGTGGTTCATGCGACGTCGATATTCGCCGTCAACGCAGATTGGTCCGTAGATCTTTCGAAGAATTTTTCTCTCAAACACACCAAGCACTGCCATGCCTGCTTGCTCAAGTACCCAGTCTTCGGAGCCATACATCAGCACGGGTAGTATCAGTGTTTTGTAGAGCGTTATTTTTGTTTGACGAGATGTGGCTTTGTTTTTAAACTGCTTACTTAAACCAAAGTAGCATCTCTTGGTCAATACAATTCTTCTTTTTATTTCACAACTGATGTCGTTTGTTGTGTTTACGGAGGTGCCGAGGTAGACGAAGTCTTTTACTACCTCAATATTATAGGAAGCAACTTCCACAGTCGGTCCGAGCTCAATGGACGCATTGCCCGTCGACACCATCAACTTGGTCTTCTCACCGTTTACCGCCAGACCCACTTTAGCAGATTCTCCTTCGACCTTCATAAAGGTATCAGTTACTTCTTTTACTGATCGGCCCATGATGTCATATCATCAGCATATGCAAGTAGCATGTGACTATTGGTGTAGATTGTGCCGCTTCCTTTGACGTTTGCCTCTCGTATAACCTTTTCCAGCAAGATGTTGAAGAGATCACACGAAAGGCTGTCTCCTTGTCTGAAACCTCTTTTGGTACCAAACTCTTCGGAGAGGTTCTTTACTATTTTAACTGAGGACCTCGTGTCAGTTAAAGTCATTTTACAAAGCCGGATGACCTTTGCGGGGATACCAAATTCAGGCATGGCTTGGAATGCCTTTGAACGCAGAAGGCTGCTTTATAATCGACAAAAAGGTGGTAGGTGTCGATCTGCATCTCTTGGGTCTTCTACAGGATTTGCCGCAGGGTAAATACCTGGTCAATGGTGGACTTACCAGGTCTAAAGTCGCATTGGTATGGTTCAATTATCTCGTTGACCGTAGGCTTTAGTCGTTCGCACAATATCCCTGAGACGATCTTGTATGCAATAGGGAGTAGACTTATGCCCCTATAGTTAGAGCATACAGTCTTATCTCCCTTCTTGTGGACGGGGCACAGGATACTCAGGTTCCAATCGTCGGGTACTCGTTCTTCCTGCCAGATGGTGCTAACAGGCTGATGAATACACCTTATCAGCGTGCCGCCTCCGGTTTTGAACAGCTCGGCTGGTAAGCCATCGGCCCCTGCTGCCTTATTATTCTTCAGCCGATTTATTGCTGTCCTTACCTCATCTGGGCTGGGCGTTATACATTCAATACCATCTTCTGGGATTGTGACTGTGGTATCTTCGTCGTCTTCGCTGCTATTGGATACCAACAGTTTTGAAAAATGTTCTTTCCATATCCTGAGCACACTATCTGTATCAGTTACCAAATTACCTTGCTGGTCTCTACAAAGCCTGTACCAAAGCCATCAGTTTGATGCTTGACTCTTTGGTAGAATTTTCGGACTTCATTCTGGCTCCTGTACATCTCGATTTATTCACACTCCCGCTTTTCCATCTCTCTGCTGTGGCTATCTGTTGTGATTGCAGCTTACTTTGTTTGCTACATTTAAGCGGGTGCGTACCTTTGCTGCAACAAGGTAGTGGTCCGAATCAATGTTTGCGCCTCGGAACGATCGTACATCCAACACGCTCGATGAATGTCTTCCATCTATCACAACGTGATCAATTTGATTTATTGTTTTCTGATCTGGAGACAGCCAGGTGCCCTTATGAATATCGAGATGATTAAATCTGGTACTGCTAACTACCATGTTTTTTGCAGCTGCAAAGTCTATCAGCCTCATACCATTGTCAGATGTTTCACGGTGGAGACTGAATTTCCCGACTGTTGCGCCAAAAATATTCTACTTTCCAATTTTGGCATTAAAATCGCCTAGAATGATTTTAATGTCATGGGCAGGGCAACGGTCATATGTTTATTTTAAGCGCTCGTAAAATATATCTTTGGTCTGTTCGTCCTTTTCTTCAGTGGGAGCATGAGCGCAAATAAAGCTGATGTTGAAGAATTTAGCTTTTATTCGAATTGCAGCAAGTCCTTCATTCACTTGGTGAAGCTTGATACCAGATGTTTTAGCCTCCGACTAACTACGATTCCGCAACCAAACTCATGCTTTATGTCATGGCAGCTATAATACAGTGCGTCACCTTTAGGTGTTGTTGTGACGCCTTTCCCAATCCATCGTATTTCCTGTATGGCAGTAATATCGGCCTTGTACTTTTCAAGTACGTCTGCCAATGCGAAGACTGCACCTTCTCTATAAAGAGTGCGAACATTCCAGGTGCAGATTCGCAGATCCTGGTCCTTAAAATGTTTGCGGGGTTCGTCAACTTTAGAGGGGTTTGTTTTTCTTTTCTTTCGTTTTTTCATAGTAGGCTGTTTTTTTTTTTTTAGGGGGGGGGGGGGGGGGGGTTACTAACCCGACGCCCAAACCCAAGTTTTTAACGTTCTTATGGGTGAACGCACGTGTTAGCTAACTACCTTTAACGGGTGTTAAAGGCAGTTCCCCAGATGACACCACGGGGAGGTCAGTGTCCACTTGGGATGAAAGATCGGTGGTGAATGTGGTCCTAGTGATTGTAATTACAACGATAAATTTTTTTTTCTTTTGCGGGTCCAAACAGAATGGTTGATTGGCAGGATAATTAAACTATCGAAAGGAAGGACTCCGAAAATTAGGCTGAGTTCTATGATCTCCTTTCTCTAAGGTACATACTTTGTAACAATTCAAGAGGTTAAGGCCACTTCTCGCATCGTGTTGTAATTTTGAATAGCGTATAGTCGTTGTGATCAATACTTACTGAGGAAAGTGTTGAAATACGGCCCAGAAATGTTACACTTCTTTATACACCGTTCGCACCACATTCTTTAGTAGTCCTTGTAGTCTTTGTTACAATGCTATAATTATATTGTCCACAATTCTACCGATAATGTTCCAAAAAACACTCGTCCAATTGGTATTTTTGGAATTTTAGTATAGTGTACACTGTGTTGATTGGCGCATTACGACCCATCACTCCTGCTATTTTTTGTAGAGCCCTAGGCTGAGGTTATTTAGCTTTTCGGTACTTTGAATTAAGCCTTTTTTAATTGCCTTATTTAGGTTCTGTGACCACATAACTGATATTTTTTAGAACTTAAGCAGCAACAACAATGAATGAAACTGTTGAAAATTGGAGACTTCATTCTTCAGGAATAATCTTCCTTTCACTTGATGAGCATACTCATTAATCATGTCATAGTTATTTATATAAAATAATTAATTTTGCAAAACTGATCAATTACTGGGGAGGTTTTTTTCGGCAGACAGGTGATGTTCTGATAGGAAGTTGGTTTGTATGAATGTATCTGTAGGAGATCGTGAAGTTCGATTTTTTTATTAAAAACTAAACATGTTCTTCACAAAAAATTATAAATAGATAATTTATTAATCGACAGCTTTACAGGTGGTGATGACTGGCTTCTTATTTGTTTAGCACTAATGGTAATTTAGCAAACAATGGGGCTAGTTAAGCTTGGAAATGTTTGCGGACGTATCACACGATTAAGTTTTTAATGTAATTTGTTCATTGCAATTTAATAATAATTTATACCTCAATAAACAAAACAAAAGCAATTGTGGTAATGAATGAAAAACTTTTGTTTTGGAAGACTCAAAGCAAAATCTATGTACAGACATACATAGATATTTACAATATCGTATATGTCCATTCCACTACGTGGTGGGGAAGTGAATGTGACTGCCGTCATATAAAAAAACAACTGAATGAATGAATTTCAAAAATGCAACTTGCATATTTTCTCAGCTTATAAAATGGCATGTACATTTAATTGTTTTGTTGGTGTTACTTTGTTCCTCTATAAAACCAAAGAAACAACACGTTTAATCATGCTTATTTAATAGTAGTTATTCATATACCGCATGTACATATGTCGATTATTTAGACACTATTTTTGGTTATAAATGCAAATAATTACATAATTACCATACAATAACAACAAAAACAAAAAATATTTCCTATGAATTTTAAATATTTGTTGTAAACAAATTTTGCTGAGAAAAAAATTAACAAACCACATGGTAACATAGACACAATAAAGCGTCGGGTTATACTTGTTTTATATTTTTTTCTGCAAGGAAGTAAGCATTGGCAAGCAAGTGAAAATGGAAATGTTATACTGATGGAGTATCCATAAAAGATTTATTTCTTTAAAAAATAAACTTGAAACTCATAAAAAATTCAAAGCGGAGAAATTTTATGATCACCTTTGATCGTAAAAGTAAAAATATTCCCAAAAACTTACAAATAAAAAAAAAGCCAAAAACAGGCAGACATGCATGACATGCCACACGAGTACCACCCATCGTTTATTCATTGCTGCTGTGTTGTACTTTGTATGTATTTTGAATATCTCCACAACTCTATTCATTCAATACATGACAAATATCTTGCTGTCACTTCAATTTGGTGGCAATCACAAACCACTCCCTCAGTTTCTGTTGTTATGTGTGTGCCATTTATTTTTAGTAACAAATTTATGAATGAAAAACTTATTTTGATAAATGAATTTATTTAAGATGAAAACAACAACAATGCGAGATTTGAATATCTAAAAACAGAAAAAACGTATAAACTACAAACATCAGCATCAAGAGCACCTTTAACAATGACGCATTTCAAAAGGTAAACACGAGCTGTTTAATGTGATAAATGCGATAAGAGTTAATGTAGATGAGTAGTCAATTGCGAAGTGTTGATTTGTGGTAATAATTTTTGTGCACCCTGTAATTACCGTTGCACCGTGGGAGGAATTACTCTGAGATTAAGCCTAACTATTTTGATGAAAAATAGTTAGTTATTATTGAAAGAAGTACTTACTTACTTAGCAAGCACCCATTCGGAATATTTGTTCCATGAGCCGAACTAAGAAAAGATCTCCATTGTCTCTATTTGTTGATTTATTTTGCCGATTCGGGATATCGTGTTTTCTGATTTCGCCTTCCACTTGTTTACTGACTTGGCCTTCCAGTTCTTCGTGTACCGCCATGCGGCCTGTGTTTATAGACATTTCGCTCATTCTCAAGACATGACCTAGCAATCGTTGCAACTCGAAACGTTTAACTGTACTGATTTCGTTGTATGGATCATAAGATCGTGGTTCGATATTCACCGTCAACGCGGATTGGCCCATAGATCTTTCGAAGAATTTTATTCTCGAACACACCAAGCACTGCCTTATTTGCTTGCGTAAGTACCCATGCTTTGGAACCATACATTAGCACGGGTAGTATCAGTGCTTTGTAGATCCTCATTTTTGTTTGACAAGATGTGGCTTTATTCTTAAACTGTTTACTTAACCAAAAGTAGCATCTGTTGACCACCACTACCAAAACAAGTAAAAAAGTGTGAGTCGGCTTTGCCGACAGATATATACCCTCAGGCAATGTGAAGTGAAACTTTCACCTACGGACAGATCGAATGTATTTAAGGTCTCTTCAGAATTTTGTGTCCCTTTCTGGACATTTGAACTTGTCGACAAAAATGTAGATTAAGAATTAACTGAACTAAGACACAAATCTTGGTCCTTAGGGAGGACCGATATGGGTTAAACTAAATTTTGACAAAATATTAGGATATCCAAAGTTTGGACCAAATTGGTTGCCCCATTCAAGGGATATCGTCCTAGCATTTTAGTGACAGTTTAAATATGGGGAGAAGTACCGGAAGTTGTGGACCGGTATTGCTTCATGAAACTAAGTTTGGATATGACCAAGCCCAAATATTGCACAAAATCGCTTGAACAGTTCGAGAGTGATCGTGCTCTCCGACCGCCATATATGGTGACATAGGGATTTTTTACACCTTTCGGGCTGTTTTCCCAAGAAATATGTACTTGCCCCTGAAAAAACTTTTACCGTCGTAATGGAGGTAGCGAATGCAAATCGCTTCAACAAAAATCAAAGTGATTCGAGAACAGGTCTTAAAGTGAAGTTATCCGACATTTTGTGTGAGAGGTACCAGAAGGAGTAGACAAATATAATCCATATTCCAACCTGATATATATCGGGTAGATATATTAGGATGTGCAAAGTATGGATTACATCGGTCACTCTCTTCAAAAGTTATCGTGCGCCAAAAATTGTCCGAACATTTTTTAACTTGCGTGGGGGAGGTACCTGAACGAGTGGACGAATATGGCTTATCTTCGAAATTAAACTATGTTTGGACAAAATATTACGAAAGCCAAATTTTGAACCGAATCGGTTGATCCATTCGAGAGTTATCGTGCGTTCCAGCCAGACAGACAGACGGACGGACATTGCTAAATCAACTCCAAATTGTTTGAAACGGATTTCGTCCAAACATACTTGGGGTCTAAAACTATTATTTCGATGAGGAACATTTTGCCCGTATGAAAGTCTATATACCCTCGTTAGCCTAAATACCGAGGGTATAAAATAAGTAACAATGCAACATTCGGGTTAGTATCGAGGGAATAAAAGTTTAGGGCCAGAGGTGTATGAAGGAGTGGCTTAAATATTGAGATATTCCATATCTCAAGAAGTATTGTCTCCCACTAGCAAAAAATTCTATTTTTTAGCAAAGAGCACAGAGAGTACTCGCTTAAAAATTTTAACACGGTCCGAGAAAGGGCTTAAAAATTTCGTTTTTATCGACTATTTGTTTTAGTTGACCACCGTAGATTTGTTAAATGTTTTGGGTCATTATGTCGGGAAGCTTTGTCTTCCCACGTGTTAGGTTAGCTTGAAAAAATGGGTAATACAGAATCACCACATGAGGGTTGTTGTTCACTCTAATTTGGAGTCAGGAGGAGGTTATAGTTTATAACATAAGAAATTATTAATTAAGAATTAAGAAATTATTAATTACTTTAGAAAATTTCTCTCCCAAGTTTTCAAACTCTATTGTTTATATATAACCTATTCTGTGTAGATGCGCTTGTAGCCCCAGGTGTCCAGTAAGAATGCTTATCAGTATACTAATGTCTTTATTACTCTGTAATATTAGGTCCCTTGTTTTATCCTCGTCTGGGTTTTCCCATAGGATATTTGTGTTTTTTCCCATCTCCTCACTACACCAGAGGGATATATGTATGTGCATTAGGTCGGGGGGATATGTATGGAAGGAAAACACCTTATTGAGCCCATCGCGTTTCTGATTCCTGATTCCGGTGAAAATCGAGCCTCCCGATTTTGACTTTCAGTTTTTTATCAAAACTTCCTGAACGAGCGTTCCCATGTTTTTGCGATGTTTTGGAGAGTTCTTAATTATTGTCTTGGCTAAAATTTTTGTCTTAGTGTTGGATCGAATGGTTTGGCTGTTATATGCAAAAGTATTAAAAAACTTGAATAAAAACTTCAAAATCGGGAAGCTCAATTTTTATCGTAGACATATGGTCTAGTTTAATTTTTTGCTCAGTACAATTCCAGGAATCAGAAACGAGAAGGGACCAATAATACCACACAGGCAATACGTCACACAGGCAAGTTTTGAGTTTTTTACAATCAATACATGTACTCAACTGTACTGTCATGTGTAAACGCAGGGTTATAGACTTTAAACACTCCAAGACAGTTCTAGATTTCACTACCTTGTTTGTTATAGCTTCAATGGATGCTTTACTATCCGTTAGAAGGCTTGCACTGGTAGGCTTTGAGGGAGTGTTAATTTAGTTCTGACACTCTGTTATCGCTCGGATTTGCGTCTGAAGGATCGTATTATGATTCGGAAGTCAGAGGGAGATTCTGGTTTCCGGTTCGTTGATATATAGACCCAGTCCCGCTCTTTTCCGAAACACAGCCACGTCCGTAAACGCTCACTTCCAGCGGGAATCTGTTCTCTTCATCCTAGAATTAAACCCCCATTTTGAGCCTATTGCCCTTCTGCAAGTGG
The DNA here is from genome assembly GCF_047663935.1 of Musca autumnalis. Taxonomy (NCBI): domain Eukaryota; kingdom Metazoa; phylum Arthropoda; class Insecta; order Diptera; family Muscidae; genus Musca; species Musca autumnalis. Next base: position 13,793,271 of record NW_027412088.1, on the reverse strand, counting down.
ACCAACATCTCTGGGCTTTGTTATACTATCTTCAATAGGGTCTTTCCATTTAAGATCCCCATTTAGAATTACTCATAGAAGTGGACCCCCTCTGAACTTCCCCTCTCCGAACTTCCACCCTCCGAACCACACCGCTCGGAAATTCCACCATCCGAACCACCCTGATCCGAACTTCCACACTCCGAACCTCCCCATTCCGAACTTCCACCTTACAATGTTCATATTGAATAGGATCGTTGATCTAAAGATTCTCGCATGTACATCTCTCTGAAGGTCTCTGCTGATGTGCCTGCGTTGGGGAAGCCTGTACACTAGATCGTGGCTGGGATGCGCTCAGGGCGTAACACCCAAACATGTTCTGTATCGACAACATATTATCTTATTGTGCTGAGGTACCGGTAAAAATTGTATATCCTCATGAAGATAGTCCACTGTAGTGAAGAGAAACCAACCTGTTACAGTCCTCAGGGCGGCATTCTGACAGGTTTGAATATTCTTTCTCCGCGAAGCGCTAACATTTGCATAGCATTTGACAACCCATATTTTACCACATGTCGACCAATTGCTTTGTAAGAGGTCAGCAAGGTTTCTTTTTTAGCACTCCAAGTGCTTCTGGCTACAAAACCTTGTTCCTACTTCAGATCTTGTCACACATAGCTGTGGCTATTACCAATATCTTGGTATAGTTAGTGGTCTCAATCAGGGTACCATCGACCATAAATTCAGGGGGAGCCTCATTTCAGTCGTCCCGGTGATGAGCAATGGGGCAGTGAATATAGTGGCGCATATTTTAATTTAAAACAGCTAAAACCTAGAACAGCTTGACATGGTTGACGGTGTCAAAGGCATTCGAAAAGCCAAGAGTCCCACACGAACTGTTCTGTTCAGCAATCGACTTATATCTGTGGATATGACGTGTAATGCTGTTGTAGCACTATGCATTTTCCGAAATCCATTCTGATGTTGGGCAACTGTGAAACTGCTTCTCACTATGGAGAGAAGTAGTGTTTCTGGGACCTTCCCCACTGGCGACCAGAGGAAAATCGGTCTGTTCGATTAGTCTCTACTGGCATCTTACCTAACGTCAGTAGCGGCACCACCCTGCCAACTTTTCAGACTTCTGGATGAATAACGACAAATTGAGGACTTTTGCTTAAGCATCACGGTGCTCTTGAAACAATTTTAAATGGAAGGTGCTTACACCTCGGAAATTTTTGCGGATTCTGAAACTACAATGTTTATAGATGAGAACAATCAAAAAACAAAAAAATCGCCGGAGCGCTTTTTAAATAAATCGCGATTTAAGTTGACATTTTTAGGGGTTGTTTAGGTTTTCGCGATTTTGCTTAGAAACCACATTTCCTATCAAAATTCTCTACAAGATTGACCTTTATGACATTCTCGTCGGTTTTACCGTTTTTGAGATATAGAAGTTCAAATTGGGACAATTCAATTCAATTCTGTATCGCCCCCTTATAAAACAATGTCATGACTGCAAATTCCCAACTTAAACTTATATATCTAAAAAATGTTACAACTAAGGATAAGTTACTTAAGCCAGTCTTGTAGAGAATTTTCACAGCTTTAAGATTTTCTCAGGTCACATGTCGATACGACTTACCGTATTCAAGCAAATTCGCGAAACCCTAACAAAACAAACTAAAAATGTAAACTGAGCTTCCTTATCTCAAAAGTGGTACAAGCTGGGAACAAATGATAAACGTCAATTCTCTAGAAAATTTTGACAGCTACAACATTTTCTTTAGATCCATTTCGATTGGACTTGCGGTTTTCAAGGAAAATCGTAAAAACCTAAAAAAGCACCTAAAAATGTGAATTTTAACCGCGATTTATTTAAAAATCCCTACAGCGATTTTTTCTTGTTTTTGGATTTTTCTCATCTATGAACACTGCTGATTCAGAATTCACAAAAACTTTCCCTGTGTAAGCGGTTTTCATCAAAAGTTAGTTAAGGCGCACCCTACATGACATTGTTTTATAAAGGGGCGATACAGTCAGTGCATTGTCCCAAGTTGAACTTCTGTATCTCAAAAATGGTAAAAACTACGAAAATACCATAAAGGTCGATCTTGTAGAGAATTTGTATAGCTACAATATTTGTTTTAGTCCTATTTTGATAGGAAATGCGGTTTCTAAGCAAAATCGCGAAAACCTAAACAACCCTTAAAAATGTCAACTTAAATCGCGATTTATTTAAAAAGCGCTCCGGCGATTTTTTTTTTGTTTTTTGATTGTTCTCATCTATGAACATTGTAGTTTCAGAATCCGCAAAAACTTCCGAAGTGTAAGCACCTTCCATTTAAAATTGTTTCAAGAGCACCGTGGCATTGCTAATGAGGTTCCCTGTGGACATAACGTTTTGGATGATTTTCCGTTTCGTATGACATATGCAACAACGTTTACTTCTCTTCACACTATTACTCTAAGGGTTCTTTATAAAGTGCCGGTTACTGAAAATAAGTAACTGCGCTTTTATCGTTCTTCTTTCTCAGATTCGAGAGTGATTTAACCGTTGCCCACATTTTGCTTCACCCCATACTAAAGTTGCATAGCTTCAGATGGTCTAGCCACTTTTTCCGCATTGCTAGTTTGATTTCAGGCATTCGATCAGCAGGTATGCAGCAGTGATGATGTACCGGAAAATCTTCTCAGCTACCCCAGAATCTGAGGGAATGGACAGCTGTCTGGAGCAGCGATTGCATTTTCGGGGCGCTGAACAACAACAAGTGATGTTAGATACTGCGTTTGTTGTTGTCGGGGAGAGTGTGGGGGGTCTCGTATTCCTAAGACGATGTTGAAGACATGCTGGAAGATGATCTAGCGCAGCAAAATAACTCTAGCTTTGTAGTTCTGGAGGGGGTTAAGACCAGACCAGCATCTGAAGTACACCCATTCCATACATCTACGTTCAACACAATTGATGATTTGCTTCCGTCATCTATCACAATATGACCGATTTGTTTTATATTGATGTGCTTATATATAGTGCTGCCAACATCCATGTTTTAGCGATGCGAGGTCTTAGGCAGGCATCACTTTCTACGATGTTTTACGGTAAAGGCTTAATTTTCCTTTTCTGTGTTTGCATTAATATCGTATAGAATAATTTGAATGTCATTTGCTATTTCTGGCTAATTGTCTTCTGCCAACTGATGAACGCAGATAAAACTAAATTGCAACTTATCATCTATACAAATTGTTTTTATGTGCAAAGGGTTTTTTATACAAGAGGGGTGAATCTATGGACGAAATGTTTCAGCTTCCACTCAAACCCATATATTGTTTCATATCAGCTGTAACGCAGTTGTGTGTCGCCTTTTCCCTTCCATTACACTTCCTGTAAGTCGATGACATCTGTTTTGAAACGCATCCGCCAGTTTCTAAATCGCATCTTCTTTATAAGCCCGGAAAAATCTAGATGATAATTCGCAGATCATAAATGCAGAGAAGCAATATTTTATTGTAGGCATATAAAATGTTTTTGGAGTAACAATGTATTTCGTGTCATTGTCAGAATGTGTTAATTTCAGCAATATTCCTTCTCTGCGAGGTACACCAAAGTCTCACTAAAGAAATTGCAATATTCGTATTGTAGTACGAATGAGATTATAATGTTTGATTCAAAAAAAATCATGCTGACAAATCGAAAATGTGTCCAACATTTTTCAGAAATGGTGGGTGAATGGATCCAAAACCATACTGACGAGATAGAAATTCTCATAGAGGAACATGTTAGTATCTGAACTCATCTACCGATATCTATGAAATCTATGCCAAAAACTTTCGAAAAGTGTTACAATTTTTATTCAACTTCTTACTATATAAATTTCAAAATCATGGAGTTGCTTAAATTCAAATCAGAATGAATGACATTTAAAGCGATCAAACGTTTAAAATGTCTTCTATTACACACCTAAAATTCAATACAGATGTTTTCAAAAATTCCAAATGTTTTATGACCTTCACGACAAAACAATGTGAAGTTCATGACATCTAAATATAGACTTATTTTTAAAATGTTTTCTAAGAAACTTCCGAAAAGGGGTGAAGTGAATTAAGAAATTGTCTGTGTTGTGTCACCGAACTTCATAAAATTTATTGATGTAATGTGCCATGGAGAATGCACTTTCCCACAACTCATTGTAATTTATTGTTGAGACAAGGAAAGAAGGCAGCAAGCACAAGAAGATTCAGTGGATAGGAAGAAGTGTATTCTATTTTCAATTCATTCATTATCATTTTAGAGAAAGCTTTCGTGGGGTTTGGTGCGTTCAGTCAAAAAATAAAATCATTGTTTTTTCTGTTTTTAGAACATTTTAAGTTGAAACGTGACAATTATTTATACATTGTTATCGATATTATTTGTTATTGTTATTATTTTCTTTTTTCTAAAAAACATTCAAACAATGCAATTAAATCAGAAAAAATAACTAAACAATTAACTCAGCCGCAAATAATTTTATTAATTTCCATTTTTTCTTTGCATTTCAATTTCAGTCTGATTTCGTTGGCGCACTGGAGCACTGATAGACGACGCCGGTCCAATTATAATCCAAGCAAGAGTCTCCAAGCGAGTACGAATAACTGCTTTCAAAAATTCGTCATCAAAAAATAAATAAAACATTTTTTTATTCGGAATGCGATAAAATAACAGATAAACAGAGAAACGCCAAATCAAATACAAACAAATGAGACCACAACAAAAACTGCAACAACAACAAAGGCAACAATTTGTTAAATAATTAGCATGAAAATTATCAAAATTCGCCGCGTTATATTTTAAGCGAAAAACACAACGCCGAGGTGGAGAGGAAAAATAAACAAAAAACCCAACAAAACGGGCACACCAACATTAAAGAAGAACGCGTTCGGAGCAATTTACGGGTTTTGTAAGGTCGAAAAATAATTACAAAAACATCTTAAGTGATAAATAAAACAAAATCAAAGGCCTTTTCAAAAGTGATTAAGAAATTTATGGAAAAAATGTGGTTTTAAGTGAAAAAGTGAATTTTGATTAATAAAACAGAGAAAAAAGCAAATAAAATGTCTTTACCTAACATTGCAATACAAACAATAACAACAAATACCAACACCTCCTCCGTCACACCCACAAAGGCATTGCCATCACTTAACCCCAAATTGCCGCCCTTAATAGTGACACAATTATTGGCACCCGAAGAGGAGGGTGGTAGCATATCATCCGAACAAACAATTGCATCACCACCCATCACCGATACGGGTGTCTCGTCCACTCTATCCTCCAAAGATATCCAAGATACCTCACGCAACTCAGACAGTGGCAAGAGTAGCAGCTGTAGTCCCACCCTGCTGGATTGCAGTTTTGATAGTGGCATAGCTGGAGTGCTAATTGAGACCAGTGACATGCAACTACACAAACGTATACAACAGTATCAGCGTATACTGTTGGCCCTGGAGCGAGAACGGGAACATTTTTCCAATTTGAGAAATCGTTTGAGGTAAGTGATTTTTATTTTCCATTTCTGTTGTTATAGGCTAAGTATTTTATTTCAATAGAATGTGAAGAAGAACGGAAGAACAACTCATTTCCATTTAGAATTTTTGGATATTGGCGAACCATATGTCTCCACCCAGATGTGCTTCACCAGTTTCCGTACATTTTAAGTGGAAGTGAGTTAGATTTTTCTATACATTCGCTTGACTTTTATCTTGATTTGGTTACAGGCAGCTTTATGCAGAAGCCCCTTTGAATGGGACTATACAAATAGAAGCACATTTCCAGAGACCTTCTATAAATATGTAAAATCATAATTTAATGGGGTCTATTAGATATAGAAACTTCCCAAAAATAAGTATTCTATACAGAGAAGCCCTTCTATAGAAGAATTTAATTGATACAAGTTGTCATATGAAGATAGAAATCCCTCTAAAGGTAAGATAAAAAAAGATAAGTCATCTAAATGTGTACTCCATAGGTAGAAGCCTTTCTAGAGAAACATTGTGTAGATGAAGGAGTTCTCTAGACAGACACCTCTCAGTGGTTTTCTACACATAGAAGCCATTCTAAAGGGAAAGGAAGTCCCAATAAACGGATTTTCTATAAATAATAGCCACTATAAAGGATCCTCCATTCATAGAAACCCTGTAAAGGGGTTTTCGATAGATAAATGCACTATAAAGAGGTCTTCTATCTAATAAACGCCTATATAGAAGCTCCCCTAAAGGAGTATACCATAGTTATAAACAGTCCTAAATGTACGCGGACTTATCTAAGAGCTATTCTACACAGAAAAAAATTTTAGCCATTTGATAAAAAAAATTCAAAAATTCAATCAAAAATTTATCGAAAAATTTTCATTTCACAAAATTCGATAAAATTATTGATCACAAAGTAAAATTACAACTGATAAAATATTTCACATATTGACAAAAATATTTATCAACATTTTCCACATTGTGCTTGAAAAAATATTTTCTTGAAGAAAAATATTGTATAAAAAATCGATAAATATTTTAGTCAATATGTGGAATATTTTATCAATTGTATTTTTACTTTGTGATCAAATAATTTTATCGAATTTCGTCAATATGACAATTTTTTTTATCGCCGAATTTTTTTTTCTGTTTATGTATTTAGAAGAATGGTTTAGAGAATAGCCTTTCATGGGTCTTCGGACCAATAAACGTGGATTTTTTTAAAGAGTAGCCTTTCATGGCTAGTCGTAGCAATAAACGGGAATTTTTTTGTTAAGGAATAGTCTTTCATGGGCAATCGGACCAATAAATGTGGATTGTTTAAATAATAGCCTTTCATGCGTCTACCTTCTACAGGTCTTCTGTTGTTCTTTTAAAGATAACAGGCCTACTACAGGTCTTCTATAAATAGAAGACCCTTTCAAGATGTTCAACAGAAAGAAACCCTTCTACAGATAGAAGACCTTCTAAAGATATTCAATAGAAAGAGGGCCTTCTATAGGTTTCAATAGATAGAAGACAAAAAATAGAAGACCTTCTACAGGTCTCCTATAAATACTCGTATAAGATTTTCTACAGGTCTTCCATAGTTAGTACATATTTTACAAGTCCTTTTAAAGGTAGTCAATAGATGGAGGATATTTTACAGCTCTCTTATAAACCTATTCATTTGTTAAAATACTTCCTACAGGTCTTCAAAAGATCTTCAATAGAAGGAGAACCTACACAGGTCTTCTATAGGTAGAAGAACTTCAACAGGTATTCAACAGAAAGATGACCTTCCAAAGGTCTTCCATAGGTAGAACATTTCTACAAGTCTACAACAGATGGAGAACTTTTCTACAGGTCTTCTATAGGTAGAACACCTTCTACAGGTCCTCAAAGGTTCAAAGAAATTCTATAGACATATTAAAGGTCTTCAATAGACAGGCGACCTTCAACAGGTCTTCTGTAGGGTTTTCACCAGAGCTCCGATTCACTCGCGAGTGAAACTTTGGGGGGGAGGTGGTAATCTTTTTGGGTGCAATATTTTTTGTGGTTGTGGGGCAAGTTTATTTGTGTGTGGGAGAAGTTTTTGTTTGGTGTTGGGGAGGGGGCAAGTTTCCCCCCTCAACTTGCTAGAATTCGAGAAGAGTTTCACTCGCCAGTGGAATTCGGGCGAGTATTCGGAGCTCTGGTTTTCACTGAGAAGAGATGGAAGACCTTTTCAAGATCTTCAATAGAAAGAGTATTTCTTTAGGCAGAAGACCTTTTATAGATCTTCTATCGGTAGAAGACTTCTACAGTTCTTCTATAGGTAGGGTATTCTGCAGCTCTATTAAAGGTCTTACACAAATCTTTTGTGGGTCCTCCATAGATAAAATACCTCCTACTTGTCTTCTAGGGATAGAAGACTTTTTAATGATGTTCAATGGAAGCAGGACCTTCTACAGGTCTTCAATAGATAGAGGAACTTCTATAGGTAGAATAACTTCTAAAAGTCTTCAGTAGATAGATGACCTTCTACAGGTCTTTAGTAAATAGAAGATTTTTTTTAAAGGTCTTATATATATAGAACACCTTCTACAGGTCCTTGTATAGATCTTCTATAGACCTATCGAAAGTCTTCAATAGATAGACGACTTTCTACAGGCCTTCCATAGATAGAAAACCTCCAAGAGTTCTTCCATATTAAGAATATCATCTATAGGCCTTCTATAGTTGAAAGACCTTTAGTAGGCCTTCTATAGTTAGAAGACCATCTGCAAGACTTCTACAGATAGAAGACCTTGTATGGGTCTTCTATAGTTGGAAGACCTTTTTCAGGTCTCCTATAATTAGAAGACCTTCTGTAGGTCTTCTGTATGTAGATGATCATCTATAGGTTACCTTCTACGGTCTTCACTAGACAGAGTACCTTTTACAGGTTCCCTATAAATATACGATTTTCTACAGCTCTCCTATAGAGCTTTTAAAGGTATTCAGTAGACAGAAGACAGGTCTTCTGTAGATTCTCCATAGATAAAATACCTTCTATAGGTCTACCAAAGATAGAAGAGCTTTTATAGACATTCAATAGATAAAAGTCTTCAATAAATAGTAAATTGGAGACCTTCTACAGGTCTCATATAAAGAGAAGATCTTCTACAAGTCTTCCATAGGTAGAACATCTTTCACAGGTCTTTGTAATGGTCTTCAATAGGTGAAAGGCCTTCCACAACTCTTCTGTAGACCTATTAAAATGTTCAATAGACAGAAGACTTTCTGTAGGTTCTAAAGGCCTCCAACAGGTCTTTTTTAAAGGTCTTCAATATACCTTCTAAATGTCTTTCAAAGATGGGAGACCTCCTACAGGTCTTTTATAGATAAAAGACCCTTCATGGGTAGTCAGACCAGTAAACGTTAATTTTTTTAAAAAAATAGCCTTGCATGGGTAATCGGAGAAATAAACGTGGTTGTTCGAACAAAATATATGTTTATTTCAACAAAATATATGGTTGCTTTAACAATATATATGGTTGATCCAGCGACCCGAACGCGGGTCGAACTACAATCATAAGATTTAGCTAAACAAGTAAGAACGGCTTTAAGTTCGGTCGGACCGAACTTGTTATACCCTCCACCACGAGTGGTATTTAAGTAAAATGGAACAATTAGCTTCCTTTCGCTTAATTAATACCAAATATCGGCAATTTGGCTAAAACAATGTCTCTAACTTCGGGAGGTACCGTTCGGTCTATATCAAAACGTCGACATATACCGACAAAATTTCTGGCAAAAAGTTTTTAAAATCATAGAAGACTATATACCAAATTTCCGATATTTCAGTAAAATAATGTGGTTAAAACCTAAAAAATACAGTAAATCAAGAGGTACCATTCTATGGGGGATATAGGAAGACGTGGACCTTTACTGATAATTCTTTTCTGGAACATTTTATAACCCCATTAAATACTAAATAACAAATTTCAGTCATTTCGGTGGGATATTGACGTCACATCTTTCACAATTACAAAAATCGGGAGGTACCTTCTATGGGGGCTTTATCGAAATTTCAACCTATTCCAACGAAATTCAGTCCGAAAGGGTTTACTTCCAACGTAGACTAAATACCAAATCGCAGCCATTTCGGTGGGTTGTTATGGTCACAACCTTCAAAATACCTTAAATCGGGAGGTACCGCACTATGGGGGCTATACGAAGGCTTGGACATATACCGACAAATTTCATCTGGAAAGTTTTATACCTCAAATGAGAACTAAATACCCAATTTCAGCAATTTCGGAGGAATATTGAGGCCACAACCTTCAAAATACCGGAAATTGGGAGGTACCGTTCTTCGGGGGCTATATGAAGGCGTGGACCCATACCAACAAAATTCTGGGGGGAAATTGTATACCCCCAACGAACGCTAAGTACCAAATTTCGGTGTGATAATGAAGCTAAAACTTTTCAAAATACCGAAAATCGGGTGGTACCGTTCTATGGGGGCTGTGTTAAGGCGTCGACGTGTACCAACAAAATTCTGGGGGAAAGTTTTATACCTCCAACGAAGGCTTAATACCCAATTTCAGCCACTTCGGATGAATATTGAGGCCGCATACAGAAATTCGGGTGGTACTGTTCTATGGGGACTATATGAAGGGCTATAATAAGGGAAAGCTGAAAACCCCCAACGAAGACTAAATACCAAGTTTCAGCCATTTTAATGGATTATTGTGGCCATAACGGATTATTGTGCCTCCGTGGTGCAATGGTATGCACACCCGCCTTGCACGCTGAAGGTCGTGGGTTCGATTCCCCGGCCAAGCAACATCAAAGAATTTTCAACCGTGGCAAAATACCCATCAGTAATGTTGGCGACATTACCTGAGTATTTCAGCCATCAAAAACTCCTCTGTGGTGTCTTAAGACACGCCGTTCGGACTCGGCAATAAACTGTAGGTCCCATATCATTGAGCTAATATGAATCGGGGTGCACTCATTGATATGAGAGAAGACTCCCTTGTCCCATCTGAGATGTTTGTGAAACAATTATATATAACCTTCAAAATACCGAAAATCGGGAGGTACCGTTCTATGGGGGCTATATGAAGGCGTGGATCTGTACCGACAAATTTCTGGGGGAAAGTTTCATACCCCCAACGAAGACTAAGCACCAAATTTGAGCCATTTCAAAATGCCGAAATTGGGTGGTACCGTTCTATGGGGGCTATATCAAAACGAGAACCGATATAGCCCATTTGCAATAACAAACATCCTAGGAGTAATAGAAACTTCTATACCAAATTACAAAGCTCTATCTTAAAAATTGCGAGCTGTATCTGGACGGACGGACAGACGGACATGGTTATATCGACTTAGAATTTTACCTTGATCAAGAATATATGGGGATTTTTTAGTGAATAGGGTTTACGATGAATATTTCGATGTGTTACAAACGGAATGACAAATTTAATTATACCCTCCATATTATGGTGTATTATACCCTCCATATTATGGGTATAAAGAGAATAGCGAATTACAATCCTTAAGTGGACAGATGCAAACCACTTGTCCCATATGTTAAGAGGAGACCCACTCTTGTAAATTTCTGAAAATCGGAGAATTTTTCTTGGCTTCATTTAAAGTAGAAATAGCGTAGAATATGTGGTAAAATTTTCAAGTCGACCACAACAATATTGCCTGAGATATGAGCTTTGAAAAGTGACTTTTTTGGGCTTTACATGTGGTGGATCATCCCTTAAGAAATGAACCTTCCTATCCTTTACGTGATGTTTACAATTCGAATATCCTGTTTATCAGAACATTAGTGGCGTTTTTTATTAGGATAGCTATTGCAATACAGCTATAGGTGCACAAACTGTCTCTTGTCTGGATTTTAAATCAGGCTGCGGTAATTAGGAACATATTTCAGATCTTTTTATAATAATTTATTTAAGTTCTCCACTCCTGCTTTTATTTTGTGTACAACCATAGGCTAAGGCTAAGACCTTATTATACTTTCCAAATTTCCAGGGGGCAGAAAACGTTCTTTCTCAAAAACATTTATATAGGAACACGTTTCCCCCTTGCAGATATATTTTCCTTATTTATTTATTTTTTCTGTTCAAACCCGACCAATTATATGAAAATTTCAAATTTTAAAATTCACTCCATCATTCCTGCTTTGTATCACCAAAATTCATACATGGCCTTACATTAAAAGAAACCAATCATCCGCCACCGCCTTTAAATCTGGGCTAATTTAGAAACAGAGACAGACTCACACATCATCTTGCCCTGGGGACGGGAATACATAAATATGCATGTAACCGATGCCATTGCATGGCATGGAATGGCATGACAAGCCAAGCCTTATTTTTACGTTACAACTGTCTACATTTTGGCATTAACATTACAAACTGAATGACGGGGGAGAAAAGTAAGTAAAGCTTAGGTTTAGAAAATCTAACCCACAAAACAATGACTATATTTTGGGACAACACAACAAAAGAGGCCGACAAAAACAAATCAAACCGAAAAACACATCAGAATACAATAAATGTAACGAATGAAAAAAATCGCACACAAATTCACAGACTCACTGTCATCGTCGTCATTATCATTTGCGATCTGCGTCACCCCAAACAGATGTGGAGCTAGAGCTAGGTTGGGTCATAGCCATGTCATGCTAAAAAACAAAAAACACGTCTACTTCAGCCATTGAGATACTTGCAGTTTGTTAACAACATTGTAATGTGGCGTTGCCATGTTGGTATTTTGCGACCAAAAAGTTTGGGGGATTTTTTTTTTAAATTTGAGAATTTTTGGGTCGAATTTTTTGGGTGATTTTTTTCAAAGGTTCAATTCATGGTATAAAAAAATATATTGTTTTAGACTGGAGAATGGAAAAATTTTTAGCAAACAGGATGACCAATTATAAGAACAAAAAAGAATACTTCAGATTTAAAGAAATCGAAAAAAAAATAATTATTCATATTAATATTAAAATAATGAAAATAAATAATAGTATTAAAAATAAAAATAAATAATATTCAAATAGGTATTTATTTAAAAATACGTAAATAAATTTAAAAAATAAATTACTATAATTATTTATTTAAGCAAATTTAATTTTATGCCCAACTGGGCAATAATAAACGGGTTTTAAAGAATTTTCTTTGTGACCAAATAAGGGTGAATTTTTTAAACAATTTTATTTAAACACCAAGACCACAATAAGCGTGTATTTTTCATAGAATTTTATTTTCGACCCAAGAGCACAAACGTGGATTTTTTTAAAGAATTTAATTGCCGACCAAAGAGCACGATAAGCGTGGATTTTTTAAAGAATTTTATTTCCGGTCCAAAAACACAAAAAACGTGGATTTTTTAAAGAATTTTATTTCCGGTCCAAAAACACAAAAAACGTGGATTTTTTAAAGAATTTTATTTCCGGTCCAAAAATTAACAATAAACGTGGATTTTTTAAAGAATTTTATTTCCGACCCAAAAAAAAACAAAAACGTGGATTTTTTAAAGAATTTTATTTCCGACCCAAAAACACAAAAAACGTGGATTTTTTAAAGAATTTTATTTGGGACCAAAAATTAACAATAAACGTGGATTTTTAAACAATTTTATTTCCAACCCAAAAACACAATAAACGTGGATTTTTTAAAGAATTTTATTTCCGACCCAAAAACACAAAAAACTTGCATTTTTTAAAGAATTTTATTTCCGACCCAAAAACACAATAAACGTGGATTTTTTAAAGAATTTTATTTCCGACCAAAGAGCACAATAAACGTGGATTTTTTAAAGAATTTTATTTCCGACCCAAAAACACAATAAACGTGGATTTTTTAAAGAATTTTATTTGGGACCAAAAATTAACAATAAACGTGGATTTTTAAACAATTTTATTTCCGACCCAAAAACACAATAAACGTGGATTTTTAAGGAATTTTATTTCCGACCCAAAAACACAATAAACGTGGATTTTTTAAACAATTTTAATTGGGACCAAAAACACAATAAACGTGGATTTTTTAAACAATTTTATTTGGGACCAAAAACACTATTAACGTTGATTTTTTAAAGAATTTTATTTCCGACCCAAAAACACAGAAAAGGTGGATTTTTTAAAGAATTTTATTTCCGACCCAAAAACACAAAAGACGTGGATTTTTTAAAGAATTTTATTTGGGACCAAAAATTAACAATAAACGTGGATTTTTTAAAGAATTTTATTTGGGACCAAAAATTAACAATAAACGTGGATTTTTTAAAGAATTTTATTTCCGACCCAAGAGCACAATAAATGTGGATTTTTTAAAGAATTTTATTTCCGACCAAAAAAACACAAAAAACGTGGATTTTTTAAAGAATTTTATTTCCGACCCAAGAACACAATAAACATGGATTTTTTAAAGAATTTTATTTCCGACCAAAAAAACACAAAAAACGTGGATTTTTTAAAGAATTTTATTTCCGACCCAAGAACACAATAAACATGGATTTTTTAAAGAATTTTATTTGGGACCAAAAAATACAATGAATTATTTATTTAACAAATAAGTGATTAATTAAAAATAGTCTAAAATAAGGATCATTTCAGGGGTGCCAACTTGGTGGTTTTCCCGCTACTTGTGGTGATTTTTGACGTACAAAAACCACTGTTTAAGCAGGAATGTCAACTGTTTTAAGGTAAAAATCGCTACAGACCTATGGTGCGTATGTGGATGTAGCGATTTTTACCTCGGGACAGTTGACATCCCTGGATCATTTTCCCATGGGAATATCGGGAAAACCTATTCGAATTTTGTTACACTATCTTCAGAGAAGTTTAAGCCTGAGACTAACAGATAATATTCATTAAAGAGACCGATGTGGATGCACGTTTAATACGTTTTCTTATTCTTCTTTGTTTTCAATTCACATTTGGGATAAAATTGGCAACTTTGTTGGTCGCATGACAGTGACAACAATTTTCCAAACATAAAAAAATATTATTACCCTTTTTTGCAGACATTTTCCCATTATACGATGCGTTTTATTTGCAAAAATTTTGTTATTTGCCAATCATCATAATTACCAAACATAAAAATTAATGGCAAATTTTGCATTGCAAAATACAGTAACAAAAAAAAAAATAGACATGTCATAGTCACATGAATTTTTGCACAAATAGGAAAACGAATTTTCAAGATTTCGTGTTACGACAAAATTGCAAATTTCATGCCTGAATTGTTGCAATATTTTTTGGCGAAACGTTAGAAGACCAAAAAAAAAAGAATAGTAATTAAGTTAGTTTTTATTTTGGTATTAATTACAGGTCTTAAGAGTCACAACCATTTCAAATATTTTTTTTGGATAAATGAACTTCAAAGTTTCGTGACTGCCACAAAAGTTTTTCCCAACAACATCCTCTTATATGACTCGGTGGGTATAATGATGCTCTCATTTGTAACTAATGATGCCTTTACTATTGACCTTGGGGGAGATAATTCATCATTTCCGATTAGATTATCAAGACAAATTTCGAGATAAAAAATAAGATTGCGTTTATTTCTTTGTAACTAAGGGGATGACTAATGGCGAAATGCAAAGGAAATACAAAAAAATCATACTTTAAAAAAGTCAGGGGTGTGTTACTCATATACAAAAAAAAGAAAATAGAAAAAATGTTATTTGATGGACTTGGGGTCTGGAAACTTCTCCATGAAACATAGAAATACATTCTTTGCCAATAAACCCCTAAAACCATCACGCTATCTCCAGACTTTTTGCTCTAAAAATAACTTGAGTTTTCTATGCCTACCCACACTCTGTTTACATTGCATACAAATGTAAAGCCTACATTCTTAAAATTCACGACGTTCTGAATTGAAAATAACTTCAGCTAGCGCATATCTAATTTCCATGATTATAATGGCATAATGTCTATAACCTCAAAAGCGAGCATTACACTCTATGTAAACATTTCAAACTGTCATTTATTATTATTCCTCATAACACTTTGCTTTGGATGGTGTCCCCCTCTATGACATTTTGTATGCAACTCATTGACATGATCCACTTGTTTCAACCATTTACTACCTACCCGTAGTGTTGGTAACCTGTGTTCTTATTGTAAAACTTTCTTTCTGCACGTAAATAGGAACAGGCGAATAGCCAGACAGACAAAGAAGAAACAAGCAAACAACCAAACGCACCAGACAAGTGACACACCAAAGACATGTCTTTTTGTGAAATTGGGTATTATTGACCGACCGACCATACAATCCAAGTATTCTATTTCAATTGTTTTGATTTTTGTTATGTATTCGGATTATTTACACTCCTGACATTTGACTAGCTGCTGCTAATCGCATTCATATTGTTTTTCTAGTTTCATTTCATGTCGTCTATTTCACTTGTACGACAAACAAATAATTTAGAAAGACAACAGCAGAAGAAACGGAAATGAAAGAACACAAAAAAACAGAGGAAGACAAACACGTATAAATTATAATAATGGGTCATTCAAGAGATATTTTATTTTTCTGCTAGCATTCATTCATCACATACACCTACTTTAGGCACTTTCAGCACCCTGCACAGGGAATGTGGGTAAAGTATGGTTCTTAAGAAGCCCACAAGAAGGGCGGAGTTTTAAACAATTTTATTTGGGCCCCAAGAGCACAATAAACGTGGATTTTTTAAAGAATTTTATTTCCAAACCAAGATCACAATAAACGTGGATTTTTTAAAGAATTTTATTTCCAAACCAAGACCACAATAAACGTGGATTTTTTAAAGAATTTTATTTCCAAACCAGGAGCACAATAAACGTGGATTTTTTAAAGAATTTTATTTCCAAACCAAAAACACAATAAACGTGGATTTTTTAAAGAATTTTATTTCCCACCCAAAAACACAATAAACGCGGATTTTTTAAAGAATTTTATTTCCCACCCAAAAACACAATAAACGCGGATTTTTTAAAGAATTTTATTTCCCACCCAAAAACACAATAAACGCGGATTTTTTAAAGAATTTTATTTCCCACCCAAAAACACAATAAACGTGGATTTTTTAAAGAATTTTATTTCCAAACCAAAAACACAATAAACGTGGATTTTTTAAAGAATTTTATTTCCAAACCAGGAGCACAATAAACGTGGATTTTTTAAAGAATTTTATTTCCAAACCAAAAACACAATAAACGTGGATTTTTTAAAGAATTTTATTTCCAAACCAGGAGCACAATAAACGTGGATTTTTTAAAAAAATTTATTTCCAAACCAAAAACACAATAAACGTGGATTTTTTAAAGAATTTTATTTCCAAACCAAAAACACAATAAACGTGGATTTTTTAAAAAATTTTATTTCCAAACCAAAAACACAATAAACGTGGATTTTTTAAAGAATTTTATTTCCAAACCAGGAGCACAATAAACGTGGATTTTTTAAACAATTTTATTTCTAAACTAAAAACACAATAAACGTGGATTTTTTAAAGAATTTTATTTTCCAACCAAAAACACAATAAACGTGGATTTTTTAAAGAATTTTATTTTCCAACCAAAAACACAATAAACGTGGATTTTTTAAAGAATTTTATTTTCCAACCAAAAACACAATAAACGTGGATTTTTTAAAGAATTTTATTTCCAAACCAGGAGCACAATAAACGTGGATTTTTTAAAGAATTTTATTTCCAAACCAGGAGCACAATAAACGTGGATTTTTTAAAGAATTTTATTTCCAAACCAGGAGCACAATAAACGTGGATTTTTTAAAGAATTTTATTTCCAAACCAGGAGCACAATATACGTGGATTTTTTAAAGAATTTTATTTCCAAACCAGGAGCACAATAAACGTGGATTTTTTAAAGAATTTTATTTCCAAACCAGGAGCACAATAAACGTGGATTTTTTAAAGAATTTTATTTCCAAACCAGGAGCACAATAAACGTGGATTTTTTAAAGAATTTTATTTCCAAACCAGGAGCACAATAAACGTGGATTTTTTAAAGAATTTTATTTCCAAACCAGGAGCACAATAAACGTGGATTTTTTAAAGAATTTTATTTCCAAACCAGGAGCACAATAAACGTGGATTTTTTAAAGAATTTTATTTCCAAACCAGGAGCACAATAAACGTGGATTTTTTAAAGAATTTTATTTCCAAACCAGGAGCACAATAAACGTGGATTTTTTAAAGAATTTTATTTCCAAACCAGGAGCACAATAAACGTGGATTTTTTAAAGAATTTTATTTCCAAACCAGGAGCACAATAAACGTGGATTTATTTTATTTCCAAACCAGGAGCACAATAAACGTGGATTTTTTAAAGAATTTTATTTCCAAACCAGGAGCACAATAAACGTGGATTTTTTAAAGAATTTTATTTCCAAACCAGGAGCACAATAAACGTGGATTTTTTAAAGAATTTTATTTCCAAACCAGGAGCACAATAAACGTGGATTTTTTAAAGAATTTTATTTCCAAACCAGGAGCACAATAAACGTGGATTTATTTTATTTCCAAACCAGGAGCACAATAAACGTGGATTTTTTAAAGAATTTTATTTCCAAACCAGGAGCACAATAAACGTGGATTTTTTAAACAATTTTATTTCCAAAGCAGGAGCACAATAAACTTGGATTTTTTAAAGAATTTTATTTCCAAACCAGGAGCACAATAAACGTGGATTTTTTAAACAATTTTATTTCTAAACTAAAAACACAATAAACGTGGATTTTTTAAAAATTTTATTTCCAAATCAAGAGCACAATAAACGTGGATTTTTTAAACAATTTTATTTCCAAACCAAAAACACAATAAACGTGGATTTTTTAAAGAATTTTATTTCCAAACCAAAAACACAATAAACGTGGATTTTTTAAACAATTTTATTTTCAAATCAAGAGCTCAATAAACGTAGATTTTTTAAAGAATTTTATTTCCAAACCAAAAACACAATAAACGTGGATTTTTTAAACAATTTTAGTTCCAAATCAAGAGCACAATAAACGTGGATTTTTTAAACAATTTTATTTCCAAACCAAAAACACAATAAACGTGGATTTTTTAAAGAATTTTATTTCCAAACCAAGAACAAAAAAAACGTGGACTTTTTAAAGAATTTTATTTCCAAACCAAGAACAAAAAAAACGTGGACTTTTTAAAGAATTTTATTTCCAAACCAAGAACACAATAAACGTGGATTTTTTAAAGAATTTTATATCCCACGCAAAAACACAATAAACGTGGATTCTTTAAAGAATTTTATTTCCCACCCAAAAACACAATAAACGTGGATTTTTAAAGAATTTTATATCCCACGCAAAAACACAATAAACGTGGATTCTTTAAAGAATTTTATTTCCCACCCAAAAACACAATAAACGTGGATTTTTAAAGAATTTTATTTTCCAACCAAAAACACAATAAACGTGGATTTTTTAAAGAATTTTATTTTCCAACCAAAAACACAATAAACGTGGATTTTTAAAGAACTTTATTTCCAAACCAGGAGCACAATAAACGTGGATTTTTAAAGAACTTTATTTCCAAACCAGGAGCACAATAAACGTGGATTTTTAAAGAACTTTATTTCCAAACCAGGAGCACAATAAACGTGGTTCTTTTAAAGAATTTTATTTGGACACCAATACCACAATAAGCATGGAATGTTTTTAACAATTTTATTTGGGCCCCAAGACCACAATAAGCGTGGGTTTTTTTAATTATATTTTGGGACCCAAGTCCACAATAAGCGTGGGTTTTAAAGAATTTTACGTGGGCCCAAGGCGACAATAAACGTGTTTTTTTTTAAATAATTATATTTGGGCCCCAACATTACAATAAGCGTGTGTTTTTTAAGAATTTTATTTGGGCCCTAAGACCACAATAAGCGTGAATTTTTTTAAAGAATTTTATTTGGGCCCCAAGACGACAATAAGCGTGATTTTTTAAGCATGGATTTTTTAAAGAATTTTATTTGGACACCAAGACCACAATAAGCATGAGTTTTTTAAATAATTTTATTCGGGCCCCAATACCACAATAAGCGTGGGTTTTTTAAATTGTATTTTGGGCCCTAAAAGTGTGGGTTTTTAAGAATTTTATGTGGGCCCAAGGCCACATTAAGCGTGGGTTTTTTTAAATAATTTTATTTGGGCCCAAGACACAATAAGCGCACGTTTTTTAAGAATTTTATTTGGCCCTAAGGCAGCGACGACCACAGAAATACAGCCAAAGCGAAGACATGTATGAACGTATGAGTGAAAAAAGCAACAACCACATTATGTTTTTGTTTGTTTTCATTCATTTACACTGTACGTGAGAGAGAGAAGCAAATGCAAAAACAACTCAGTGGGCGCCCTCACTATACGGTCTAAGCAAAGAAGCACGACCCTGCCCTAAGGCCACAATAAGCGTGGATTTTTTAAATAACACAATATGCATGGCCCCAATAACACAATATGCATGGTTTTTTTCTAAGAATTTTATTTGGGCCCCAAAAACACAATAAGCGTGGGTTTTTTAAATAATTTTATTTGGGCCCCAAGACCGCAATAACCGTGGTTTTTTTAAATAATTGTATTTTTTACCATATAGTGGATACCTTGATGTAGGGCGATTCCCCATAACAGCCATGACCACCCTAATATTTTCTCCTAAACCCTTGCTTGGTTGTTTGACAATTCGCAGTGCTATGGCATTTTGCTATTCGTCGCATTAATGTCTAATATTTCATGTCAAGCGGGTGTCTTTTAAATGTAAATCTGTTTTTTTTTGTCTTCTTCCCTTTTGTCACTCTTTCTCCAGGTTTGTGGTTTCAATTTTCTACAAGGGTTGAGACGAACAAAGGGAAAAACAATGGCAAAAAAATCTGCTTTAACATGCAATACCGGAACATAAAGAATAAACTGAAATCCATCAATTGTTTAGTTCCGTATTAGTACTGAACACGAAACGCACAGATTTTTTTTGTTTTTTTTTTAAGTCGTGAGAAAAAAATTCGAAAAAAATCTTAAGCAAAAAAAAAATCCCCAATATCCCTTACAAAAAAAATAAGCTGAATTATTTTTAAATTTAATAATTTATTAATAAGAAAAACTACTGTAACCATACAACACTAAAAAACGCTTAAGAAGAAAAAAAGCTTTTATTGGAAAAGCTAAATGCCGCAAGAACTTCGTCGCACTTATCTATGAATTAAAATTGTGATACGTGCTCCTCGTGCGTGTGTGTGTTAATTTTTGCATTTTGTTTATTTATCAAATTTGTTATTAAATGAGCAAAAACACGGAGATGGCAGCGTTAAAAACGGCAGTAACAACAGCAGCGACATTAACGACAGCAGCAGTCGATAACGACGACGCACTGCTGCTTATCACAAAATGAAAAATATCAGAAGAAAACTGAAAATAATAAAAACAAAAAACACTTAGTAAAGTTGGACTACAAAAGTTAAAGGTACAACGCTAAGGTTAACACCATTAGAAGTTTAGTATTAAACGCGAGATATCAGTTGACGTAACGCGCAGACCCACGTTCGTCCGTTTGTCTGTCTGTCCCCTGTTCGAAATTAAGTGATACGCTAGAGTGACAACGACGGTATTCAAAAAAATTCGAATTTTTTCATTTTGTATCTAACCTGAGAATCACGTTCTTTCAATTAGTTTAGTGCTCCGAAAAGATTACTTAGATATTATATCATAATACGCAACTATTAGTGTGGCGAAAAACAAACTTGGGAAAAGAGAGAGAGCAACAAAATAGCGTAGCAAGAAAATAGTAAAAATTGAAATTAGTGCTGATTTTAAGAATTTTTATAATTCTTTATTAGTGTTCAAATTAAAGAATGACAAATATTCAAAGTCAGGGAGTAAAATAGGTCGAGTAAAATTTGAATGTGAAGCCAATTTTGTTGGATTCTAAATGTGAAGTGACCAAATAAAAACTAGAATATCAAATGAGTGCGGTTGAATGACTTATGCTCATCCCTGCAACAAAATGAACTTAAAAAATATATTCAACAAATATTAAATTTGGATATATACTTGGAAATTTTCCAGTGTTAGCAATCGATTTAAAAAAAGACTATTGGCCAATGTCTATACCATGGCGAAAAATAAGCCTACTTTTGACAAACACTATTCTGATATGAGTTTCCATGATATTACAATAATGTTTTTATAGCAAAATTAAGGACTTTATGGTCAACCTCGGAAAGACCTTGCTGTTGACCTCCTTACATCCCTTATCATGGGCAAACAATATTTGGCATTCTGTTTGTAATTCCGAAATATTCGTTTATGAAAGACTCATTCTATAGATACCTAGCAAGATAGATAGATACTGAAGCAATGAATACCCCTAAATTTTAGAAGCAGCACCTAAGATCAGTTGTACAAACAAATGTTACCCAAATGGCCTTGTATTCATATAAACTATTGTTCAAATATTGAATCACATAATTCGTAGCCTTTTTCTGTGGCGTGGCAATGTATGTAAAGAATCTTGTAACAGACAAAAGCCATATTAAAACGCATGTTGTCAGTGAAAATATACAACAACTAATTTTCAACAAGCCATTTCATAATTAGATAATTATTGTTATCGTTCTACGGCCATAAAGAAACGCTTGTAAAGACCACTATGAATTTAGTTTAGATATACGTAAAAATACAAATAATAAATATACGATGTCGGACCAGAAAAAAAAACAATTTTATTTTATTCGTTTTAATATTTATTTATGAATCAATAAATATCTTGTCACCTTCAAAGTAAAACCCCTCAGTTATAATACACTTATTACAGCGTTTTTTTTTAATCCTCGAAACACTACTGAAACGTGCTTTTTGGTATAGCCACAACTCCTGTTTCGATTTTTCTTTTATCTCCTCAATCTTAGCAAAACGCTTTCCTTACGGTTTTGTTTTTGGCCAAAAATTCACGCAGAAGCATTGATGTGTGAGTTGATGCGTTTATCATGGTGCAAAATCCACAATTGATTTTTCCACAATTCGGTGCTTTTTTGACGACTTTCTTCTCGCAAACGGCTCATAACTTCAAGGCATTATTCCTTATTGACCGTACGACCTTGTGAACTTGACATACTTTTCCGGTCTTGGGTCTTCTGGACGTTTCATTGTCAAAGCCACACACCCATGATTCGTCACCAGTTATGTCTGGATCGTCGTTGACGATGTTCAAAAGCTCTTGAGACATGTCCATGCATTTTTGGTTTTGTTCAAAATTTATAGCAAAATAGAAAAAAATCGAAGAGCACACCAAAACACGATTAATTTTGTATACCCTCAGCCTTTAGGCTAAAGAGGTTTTAGGGCGAAATCTGTTTCAGGCAATTTGGAGTCGAGTGAGCAATGTGCGTCCTTCCGCATGTCTGGCAGGCTGCCATGCACGATAACTCTCGAAAGAAGCAACTGATTCAACATTGGGCATTCGAAAAATTTGTGCAAACTAATTTTATGTTCGAAGATGGGCCATATCGGTCCACTCCTTCGGGAATATCCCCCATAAAAGTTAATTTTTTTCTGTAAAATGGTGTGAACGATAACACTCGAAGGGAACAATAGATTTGGTCCAAATGTTGCACATCGTATTATTCCTTCCAGATATAGATTGGGTTCGGATATAATCCACTCCTTTTGGTACCTCCCACATAAAATTCGGAAAAAGTGAAGTTTGTGTCCAAACTTTTTTATGCTCAATAGTGGCCGCTATCAGTACACTGCTAATGCTGCAAATGTTAAATTTTTGTTTGTTTAAGTGCGGTTAAGGGTCTGTTCATGGATACTTTGGAAATTTTTACCGATGGTAGGAGTACCATGTCCCTGTTTACAGTCCTGGCCCAGTCCATGTGATACAATGGTCCAAAAGTCTAAATTATATCGTGACAAACTGAAATGACTGGTATGCGCGATATCTATTCAGAGTCATTTCTCATAAACTAAGACCCACTTCCATAATGGACTATGTCGGCCCATTCCTTTATGTACCTCCTCCGCAAAACTTTTGAACTTTAATAAAAATCCGTATTTTTGTAGGCAAGTTAATACGCCAAAATTCTAAAAACTCCCCAAATACATAAGTTTTTTTGGGAAAGACGTGTCGCAAAATGTTCGATGCCGAAGATGCAATTCATCTTCATCGATGAATTTTATATGAGCGTGGACCCCAAAAGATGCTATTCATTTTTGGATCCAAAGCATGTCATTGACACCAATGCTTTGACATGTCATTTTCACCAATGCATTGGTATGTCATTTCCACTAATGCTTTGGCATCCCCTCATACCAATTGCGGATATTATTCGAATGTTCGGCACAACTTTCGAAAACGATATCACATTCGAAGAATTGGCAAATGTTTTTCGGGTGTACACAAGCACGTTGTTCTTTTGTTCGTCAAAAGTTTAAAAACGATATCGTTTTCGAACATTTGGCGAATGTTTTTTTTTTTTCACAAGAAAACTGGTTTCGAGAAACATTTTTTACTTTCAACATTTTTTTGTTTCAAAAAAAAAAATTATGTTGTTTGTAAAAAATTCCCATTTGCTTTTTTCAAATAATTTCGATATAAATGCTACGTATTATATAGACAATAAGTGTTGATAAAGACAACATATGGGTAGGTTGCCAAACATAAGACAACAATGTTTATCAACAGTTACATATCGAGTCTAAAACATAAAGAAATAAAAACGGAAAAGGTACATAACAGAAACATCAAGAAGCTCCACAAAAAAGTTTTTCGCCACTATCGTAAAAACTATCATCTTTCATTCGCTAATAATATTATTAACGATATTCGAATTCGAAGGTTTTCCTGCCACAAACTGAGCGACGAATGAATCGTTTTCAATTCGTTCTCGTGTGTCGTTTTCGAACAAAATATCCGCAAAACTATTGAAAAACATTCGAAAACGAATCGTTTGCGATAGCAATGGTATGAGGGGATGTCATTTTCACCAACACTTTGCAATGACATAATCATTACGACGAGATTTTTAACAACGTTGGTTGTGATTTCGAGTCTCCGACAACATCAAGCCTATTGCAAGTATTTAATTTACTTGCATGGGTTCAAATGCTAATGAAAAGATCGGATCTTTCACGACTTCGTTTGAACCAATGCAAAAGATGCCAGGAAATCACGTCATCGCATGGAACCCTTCCTTCAAATTTTGCTGGGTTAATACAGTTTCTTTAAAACAAATTAATTAAATCCTGAAAACACCTAAAATCAAGAGGTACCGTCATATGGGGCTATACGAAAACATGGACCTATGATGGCAATTTTTAATGGAGAAGTTTTGTGACAACTGGGAACCTCAAATTTTGAATTATAGATGGTTCAGTGAAAACATCTAGAATCAAGGGGCACCATTATATGCCGGTATACCAAAATATCGACCTATGTTGACAAATTTTAGTGGAGAGACGTTGTAACCTTTCAAACATCAAATTATAGGTAGTTCGGTCAAGAAATTTAGCAGGCTAAAACCCTCAAAATACCGAAAATCGGGAAGTACCGTTGGGGGCTACACCAAAATATATACCTATGTTAAAAATTTTTGATACTTCAGTCAAAAAAGTAGGTAAAGCTTTAAAATACCGAAAATCGGGAAGTACTCGCATATGGGGGCTATACCAAAACGTGGGTCGATATAGCCCATATTCAAACTTGATCTGCCTGAAAAAAAATACTCGGGTGGAAAATATAGCATTCTAGCTCAATTATTGCGGACGCTAGAGCGATTACAACGGACGGACATGGCGATATAGACTCAGAATTTTATTCTTCTTATAAAAATTCGAAAATTTTGTATCTCACAAAATTTGAAAAAAAAAACGTTATACTTAAGCAAAGTTGGTGAGGAACCAGCAGTACGCTGATACGGTCCACCAGGGAACTTCATCTAAATTTGGAACATTGATTTGATTCCCATGGGCCTTCTCCAGCATGGGGCTTAAGGTGAAGTTGAGGTGGACGGTGAATCTGTCTTGTTTATGCCAATGTTTCATTCGCCATAGGCTTAAGTTGTTCATACGAGTACAGTATGATCTAAAGTAGTATATGCATATTATGCTGACGCCGGGAAAAAGTCTTGGTCTTCTCAAATTTGGTATAAGTAGGAAGCACCCCTTTTGCATTTTACAGGGCGGAATTCAGATAGACCAACAATGTTTTTTTTTATAACCAAAGTTTTACGGATCAATGACTTCAGAGACTTCCCAGAGCCACTATGTTTATTCCCTTAAAATTAAAATTGAACACCATTTATTTTGATTAATTGTTGTTTATATTTCGAACCGGTACACAGAGGACGAAACCATTGATCTAGCGGCGCGAAAGTCAAAAAATCAAAGTATAAAATTGAGAAATGTTTCCCATTATATCGATTACAGACACTCTGCTGACTAAGATTTTGTTTTTACTTTTTTGTTGTTGTAAATATTCACTCAGTTATTCAGTGTCAAGTGCAAGAAATTTTGACGGATCAGATTTTAATAAAATTGTTGCTAAAAACCTGATCTCATATTTGTTTAATTGTTAAATAAATTCGTAATGAAACTAAACAAAGTTTATTTTTTATTGATAGGGGAGAGTTTAAATTAAATTTATATAACATGTTTGGGGCCTGAAGTTACATAGTTATAAAGCAATAAATTTTCAAAAATTATTATTTTTTGTATGTTTTTAGTGCAATATACTTTTGTTGGATGGAGCGTAACTACAAAGGTCCACCGAGGTTCGGTCCAGTTATTTTTTTAATAATTAAATTGGACTCCCTAGATTCCGAATTACCAAAATTTAGCTGCAAATAGCTGCAAATCTTGCTGATAAATGGTCTTGAAAAAAAGCTTAAATCCTCAAAATACCCATAATCTGTCGGTACGGTTATATGGGGGCTATATCAAAATGTAGACCTATGTTCGCAATTTTTGGTGGAGAATTTTTGTGTCCACTGGGAACCCCAAATACCAAATTACACCTAATTTGGTCAGAAAATGTAGCTTTAAATCCCCAAACTACTGAAAGTCGGGAGGTACCTTAAATGGGGCCTATACCCAGACGTGGACCTATGTCCACAATTTTTGGTGGAAAGGTTTAGTGATCACAAGGGACCCTAAGTACCAAATTACAACTAATTTAGAAGGAAAAGGTTGCTTAAATCCCCAAAATATCGAATATCAGGAGGTACCGTTATATGGGGGCTATACCAAAATATTTGCCTATGTTGTTCATATTTAGTCCATAATTACCCACAGACACAGATTGAGTTTGTGCAAAATTTCAGAAAGATATCTTCATTCGTTTCCAAGTTATTAATTTCGCGCCGCTAGATCAGTGGTTTCGGCCACTGTGCGGTACACTGATTTTAAACATAATTCACAAAACTATAATGAAAATAGATGTTTATAGAACACAATTAATAAAATTAAATAATAACAATACATTAATTAAAAATAATAGGATTTTCGTCTGCACTTCACCAATTTTTTTCTTGTTTTCTAATAATCTTCCTTAAAGACTTAAAATAAATTTTATATAATTACGTCTTCACTTGAGCACGACACAAAACAAAACTAACACATTTTTGCTCCGACATGAAGGCATCGACAGATAACGGGACTACAAAATAAAAAAAGTTGAAAAAAACTGAAACACTGCATTCCCTTGTCCTATATTTTGGGAATGTAATAGGTAATTAATATGCATTTTTTGTCGTGTGGAATTACTCACTCGATTCTTTAGGGTAAATTATAGAATATATCTCCAATAATGTATTTAATAATTTTTCTTTCAGTCCAATTCAATTATTCCCTCGATTCTTTCGGATACGTTTTGTAACGTAATGCGTATAATGCATTAATAAATATATTTTCAATGTAATATGTTCCCAATTTTCCCACTGGGTTATTTCAACTTCTCAGTTGGTCGTGAGTAGATGTTGCATGTCGTGAATTCCCCAAGATCTTGGGGTAGTTACTACACGGAATTATTCTCATTATCGCTCGACCCATGGCCCATCAGGTAACTTTATGTATATGACGTATATTACGTAATTTACCTAGCAAATTATTTGTGCTTTTGGCCCTCTTAGTGTCGAATAGCATGAGTCAGTAGGCATGGACCGACGAGCCGCTCGTATGGACAAATGTTTTAACTCCACATTTTTGCACTTAATACATCCCTTTTGGTTTGCGGCTGTTAGACCCTTCTACATTTTACGATCGAGATGACAAAGTAACGGCCATAATGTAGGGCTAGCTGTTCCATAGAAAGATATTCTTCTTTTCGACCTGTTTCTGTCGGGAAGCTTGATAAATTGTCGCTATATATAACTTATTCATTCATTTCATTAAAATTTAGTTAAGGCGCACTTAGCATGATATTGTTTTATAAGGAGGCGACACAGTCAGTGCATTGTCTCAATTTGAACTTCTATATCTCAAAAACGGTAAAACCTACGAAAATATCATAAAGGTCAATCTTGTGGAGAATTTTCACAGCTACAACATCTACAGCATCTTCTTTATGCCCATTTACATAGGACTCGTGGTTTCTAAAAAAAATTGTGAAAACCTAAAGGACCCCTAAAAATGTGAACTTAAATCGCGATTTATTTGAAAATCCCTCCGGCGATTTTTTTTTTTTTTTTGTTTCTTGATATTTCTCATCTATGAGCATTGTAGTTTCAGAATCTGCAAAAACTTCACAGGTGTAAGCACCTTCCATTTAAAATTATTTAAGGAGCACCGTGCAATATTACGATAGCTCAATGATATGGAAACTACTTTTTATCGCTGAGTCCAACACTCCTTGAGACACCACTTGCAAAGACGTTTTGTACATGGTTTAAATACTCAGGGAATGTCGCCTACATTATGCTGAGGTGTATTTTTAAAAACGGTGGTGTTGTCTGGTCTTGGAATCGAACGCGTCATTTAGTGAGCAAGCCAGGCGTGGTTATCATTACACCACTATGGCACTCTGTACAGTGGTTTAACCATCGATTTTTTAATGTTATCCACTTCTTCCGCTTATGCTTACCTACAAACCTATTCTCCTCCGTTAAATGATTCTAGAGTAATTAAAGCCAGAACAGAATCAATCCTCGCTTGCTTTGCTTGCTCCCCCAAATGTCAAATTATAAAGGAATGCCAGAGCCTCTTTGTAAATCCGCCTGTGTTCTCCTTTAGGAGGCTCTGGCATTCCTTTTTAATTTTACATTTGGGAAGCAAGCAAAGCAAGCGACGATTGAATCTGTTCTGGCCTTTAGGGTTGATTCGGCACGCCTCCTCTGCTGCAAAATTTGTATTTATACAAATAAAGCGCCATGATTGTTAAAACTTTGGCATTCTGAGGTGTTAAAGTTGTTGTTTTTGTAGCAATGCGAACATGTTTATTCGTGTATTGTTTTCAGTTATCTGGTTCGCCTGTATCCAGATTCGATGATGGTTTCCGAGTGCGGCATTCACACTATATATTTCAATTGCCTGCACAACTACATTTTATTGTGCTGATGCACTGGTAAAATTTTCATGAAGATAGTCCACTGATATCACCTTGTTGTAGTCATCGGGGCGGCATTCTGCCAATGTGGTATTTACATACCTGGTGGCACATGGTGTCTTAACACAAACCGGCCTATTGCTTTGTAAGAGAGTTGCCGGCCAGCGACTGGAGGATCTTGTTCAAACTTCTATTTTTGGGTGAACCAGCGCAGGCGACTTAAACGTGATATCGAACATAACATGCAATATCTTAGTGTTTGGAATCAGGACAGGGGAAGACTCATTTTATAAAGTTATAAAGTTGGGAACGAGAATAGAGTTCCCGGCTCAAAAAATACATAGCACTCTCCAATAGAATTTCAAGATCTACTGCGGTGGTTCTTTTCGATTTTTTTTTGTTTTTCTTTTTTTAAGGTCTGTGTCATTTCTGGAAAATTAACTTTAACTTTTCCA
Organism: Musca autumnalis; assembly: GCF_047663935.1. Classification (NCBI taxonomy): domain Eukaryota; kingdom Metazoa; phylum Arthropoda; class Insecta; order Diptera; family Muscidae; genus Musca; species Musca autumnalis. The sequence continues at coordinate 13,763,827 of NW_027412088.1, read as the reverse complement.
TATCCTCTGCCACTGCTCTTAAATTCCAACCCATGGGCTAGATGTCATGACCCAGCAAACCAATCGTACCGACATCGTAAGGAAATCGGAACAAAATTCGGACGCTACGTCCAATGTCGGATCCGAAATGGTAACGATATCTTAACGAAAGTTGTATGAAGTAGTTGACATAATTTCGGAACGAAATGTCGGAGCGATTTCGTAACGAAATCTGAAGCAAATCCTTGGGGAATTCGGAAAGAAAATTTCTTTCCGACATTCGCTTCGAAATCGGTACAAAATCTGAACTATTTCCCCTTCGAAAAATCGTTTAAAATTGGAACGAAATCTGAACGATGTTGCTTCCGAAATTGTTCAGACGTGTCGGACATCCGACATTTGGTTTGCTGGGAAGTTTTACATACAATTGTAATACTTCCCAATTGCAATGTTGTTATATCATCGAAAAAAGGGCGGTTCCTTAGAGCAATTATAATTTAACGATGATTGTGTTATCAGACCTCCGTGAGATCTTACTTTGTTCGCTGAAGGGACAAGGGAAACTTCTCTCACCTCAATGAGTGCACATCGATTGCTACTACTTTTACCGAATGGTTTGTCTTGCGACACCACTTGAAGAGAAGTTGTTCGTGGATGAAATACTCAGGAAATAGAAGCCTTCATTACGCTGAGAGGATTTGCCACCGCCGGAAATTTGGATGTTCTCAGGGTCAGGGATTGAACCGGTGTGTCGCTGTAGTCAATGGGGCATAAACTTTTACTGCAACTAGGTAGTGGCCCCAAATTTACTGTCGAATTGAATAGAAGTCTCAGGTCGTTGTGGACTGTTTCACTTAATTTCCAACAATTGGGCCAAAGAATTTCCCCTTTGTGAATAATGGACACGTATTGTTATAGCTCGTATCGTCTTTTTTAAGGTATTGCAAGGTTTTCTCCCACATGTAGTTCTGCGAAGTGCGTTTATTTAAATATAATTTAGTGTTTGGGATATGTTTTCTTTAAGAGTTTTTATAACCCTCAACATGCCCTTGAGAATTCAGTATTACCAACTAACCATTTACAAAAAAACAGACTATTCCAAATTATATTGCTAAAGCAAACAAAAGCAATGCATTTGCAGAAAAAAACCTCAACTAAAAATAATAAACAATCTCTGACAATTTCGACTTTGTGTGTGTGTTTAGGTGGGAAATTTCGTAAATTTATTTATCTAAAAAAACGTAATGCCAAAAGAAACCAACTAATTTCAATGGTCTTCTTTATTTTCTTTTCTCGTTTCTTTTATTTTGTGTTTATTAAAAAGCTTCTTCTTTGTCGTTTTTTCTTATTCACACTTTGGAAATGCTTATCAACAACAGCGGCCGAGCCAACACCTTGTGGTCATCGACGTTGCCGTCACTTGTGGTCACATTTAATTGTTGTCTCCCAACCAATTACTTCGCATCAATCAATTCCCATCAATTATCTTCAGGTGGCAAATGCCGGCTATTTTGTTTGTATGTCCATATTTCCTTGATAGCTATTTTTGTAAGTAAACTGATTGTGGAATTTGATTTTGTTTTCAAAGTAGTTTTTATTTTGTTGGGCAAAATAATGGGAAAAATGTGACAGATAACATACAAGTGTCAGACAATAATAAAAATAATAAATTACAAGTTATTATTTTTGGTATTATTATAAAATAATTAAAGTCTTATTGTTAAATAACAAGGGTGGGATTTCGAATCAATGGGGGTGCCATTGAAGAAGTTTATGTCATATTTTACAGGTTTAAAAGAAGTGAAACATTACCAGTATTTGTGTGTAAAAAGAGAGACAGTGGTATCATATTTTATTCAAGTATTTAATTAGTTTCATTTATGAAATAATTAAATAGCTAAACTTTTGAGAGAAAATCGCATTATATGGTTTACAATTTGAAGGTCTTCCGGTCTTCTGAAAGCAACAAAAAAATTGGCATAACAAATAATTATTTGCAGTTTGTAGTAATGAATCGTAAAGTATTACCCTTTTCGAAATTGCAGAATATCTTGTATGAATATTTTAGTTTATGTCCCAATAAATCAAAACAACTTTTATTTGTAAAAAATTGCTATATTTATATGTGTAATCATGCGTTAAGGTTTTATCAAGCAAGGTCTCCTTATCAGAAATTATGTGTTCATTTTTCAATTCGGAAATCAACGTCCAATTCAATCATTTTTAGCTTTATAATCTAATAAATCTTTATTAGCCTAAATGTACGGAAATGGAGTATATGATAATACATGTATATAATAACAAGTAAAAAGTCGTTAAGTTCGGCCGGGCCGAAATGTTTATTCCCTCCACCATAAAATAGTCTTAATTAAAATGGAATAATTAGGGTCCTTTTACAATTTTAGGTGGAACAACTTTTCGATAATTGTTAGACTCCTACTGCCTCCCGCTATTGCTTAAATTACACTGTGAACACAAATGTTGGGACAGAGATAATTCCTTTTGGAGATGAAAGCTCTTGGTGTGTATATAAAAAACCCCGAAGGACAGATGCGCCGTGATTCGAACTTCCGCGTTATGGCGTGATGAAGTTTTTGCAAGAGACCCTGTAAGGCATCATGAATTAGCATTATATCTTTGTTTGTTGTTTTTGTAGAGCACTTAAGCAACAGTAAACAAAGATATAACGCTAATTCCTGATGGCCCACAAGGTCTCTAAGAAAAATTTAATCACGCCATAAGGCGGAAGTTCGACGCACGGCGGATCTGTCCTTCGGGGTTCATAATATACTCACCAAGGCCTTTCTTCCCCAAGAGGAATTTTCCGTGCCCCAGGCTTTCACCTCCATTTTGTTGCATTTTGTTATTTGATCTAATCTAAAAAAAATGTTCAGCTAGGTGAAAGGTACCACCTACGGGGCTATATCAAAGAGTCAACCTATCTTTAAATTTTTTGGCGGAAAAGTTTTATAGCTGCAGGGAACTTCAAGAGTCAAATTCATCAAAACAATGTAGACCCTCAAAAATGGACCCATGTTGACGAATTTTAGTGAAGAAATTTCGTGACCACTGAAAATTCCCGAAAATCGGGAGGTACAGTTATATGGGGGGATATAACAAAACATGGAATTATATTGACGATTATTTTTGGATAGACAAATTTGTAGCTAAAATTCTCAAAATACCGATCATTACAGCTAGTTCGGTTAAAAATTGCAGCTAAAATTCTCAAAATACCGAAAATCGGGAGATACCGTTATATGGGGGCTATACCAAAACATGAACCTATGTTGACGATGTTTGGTGGAGATGTTTCATGACCACTGAGAACCTCAAATGTCAAATTGCAGATATTTCGGTTACAAATTGTGGCTAAAATTCTCAAAATACCGAAAATCGGGAGGTACCGTTATATGGGAGCTATACCAAAACATAGACCTATGTTGACGATGCTTTGTGGAAATATTTCATGACCACTGAGAACCTTTAATGGCAAATTACAGCTAGTTCGGTTAAACATTTTAGCTAAAATTCTCAAAATACCGAAAATCGGGAGGTACCGTTATATGGGGGCTATACCAAAACATGGACCTATGTTGACGATGTTTCGTGGAGATGTTTCATGACCACTGAGAACGTCAAATGTCAAATTGCAGATAGTTCGGTTAAAAATTGTGGCTAAAATTCTCAAAATACCGAAAATCGGGAGGTACCGTTATATGGGGACTATACCAAAACATGGACCTATGTTGACGATGCTTGGTGGAGATATTTCATGACCACTGAGAACCTTTAATGGCAAATTACAGCTAGTTCGGTTAAACATTTTAGCTAAAATTCTCAAAATACCGAAAATCGGGAGGTACCGTTATATGGGAGCTATACCAAAACATGGACCTATGTTGACGATGCTTGGTGGAGATATTTCATGACCACTGAGAACCTCAAATGGCAAATTACAGCTAGTTTGGTTAAAAATTTTAGCTAAAATTCTCAAAATACCTCAAATCGGGAGGTACCGTTATATGGGGGCTATACCAAAACATGGACCTATGTTGACGATGTTCCGTGGAGATGTTTCATGACCACTGAGAACGTCAAATGTCAAATTGCAGATAGTTCGGTTAAAAATTGTGGCTAAAATTCTCAAAATACCGAAAATCGGGAGGTACCGTTATATGGGGACTATACCAAAACATGGACCTATGTTGACGATGCTTGGTGGAGATATTTCATGACCACTGAGAACCTCAAATGGCAAATTACAGCTAGTTTGGTTAAAAATTTTAGCTAAAATTCTCAAAATACCTCAAATCGGGAGGTACCGTTATATGGGGGCTATACCAAAACATGGACCTATGTTGACGATGTTTCGTGGAGATGTTTCATGACCACTGAGAACGTCAAATGTCAAATTGCAGATAGTTCGGTTAAAAATTGTGGCTAAAATTCTCAAAATACCGAAAATCGGGAGGTACCGTTATATGGGGACTATACCAAAACATGAACCTATACCCATATCCTTTGGTATATAAGTTTGTTGATCATTAGGAACTGTAAGTGCCAAATTATAGCTAATTCGGTCTGCAAATGTGGCAAAGAACGTCAAAATACCTCAAATCCGAAGGTACCGTTATATGGGGGCTATACCAAACAAAAAGTGGACCGATATAGCCCATCTTCGAACTTGACCTGCCTATGGAAAAAAGACCCTCGGGTGCAAAATTTCAGCACTCTATCTCAATTATTGCGGACGCTAGAGTGATTACAACAGACGGACAGACGGACATGGCTAGATCGTCTTAGAATTTTATCCTGATCAAGAATATACATACTTTATAGGGTCGCAAATGATTAGTTCGATGTGTTACAAACAGAATGACAAACTTAATATACCCTCCATACTATGGTGGAGGGTATAAAAAATATATAATTTTGGGTGAAAGACATTTTGACTAATTTTGTTTTATTTTTAATAATCAGTTCCTGATAGACGAATATTCCACGAATATTTCCAAAAAAATTGGATTTTTTTTTAAATTTTTTTCAATTTTTTTTTTTCAAAAAAATATTTTTTTTTCGAAATAAAAAAAAATGCTCCTTGGGTTTTTATAAAACCCGTATAAAACCTCATATATTAAAAAATATCCATTTGTGAAAAAAGCTATAATTTATATAGAAACGAAAAACAATTTTACCCATGTAATTAAAAAAAAAAAATAAACAAAAGTCTTAAAAGGACACAACGGTACTGTTCCCTAAATGTTCTAGTCCCCTAAAGTTGGAAATTTATTACCCGAGGAAAAGTAAAAGCTCACTTCGTGTAAACGCTACGGTAATTTATTGAAACGGTTCTTAAAGACAACAATCCTACAAACCTAACAGAAAAACAATGAACACAATATTTGTTATAGTTTCCGAGAAATAGCTATTTCTTTCTTCAGAAATTTTGCCAAAATTACGTTTTTCCAAAATTGCGAAAAAAGGGTCGTCTTTAGGAGCAGGCCACGCCCACACCTTCCAATATTTTGATCTTTTGGTTCCCTTAGTTTCAATATGTTTACTATCGAATCCCATATAGAAATTAACAATCGGTGACGACAAAAATGGGGATTTTGGCCAGGAAAATCGATTAATGAACCACTATGCGGCGTTACTTTATACCTGAATGACACGCTGAATTAGACTTGAAATCGTTCATGTACAGTTCTTAATTCAGTGAACTAAAATGAACTATATCGAGTGATCTAATTCATAAGATCTCTTCAATGAATCGTTCAATTGAAGTAGTCCATTCGTGAATTATATAACTCTACTTGGGAATAGAAACCCTTTTATCCAGTTGTTGTTCTAGCAGATTCTAAATGTAAAGGTAAGGTCATATTAGGCAAATATTTGCTCCAGCGACCGGCAGTGAGCGCTTACTGACAACACGTGAACAATGCATTGAAATTTATGCTCACTTTGTCTCAATAAGAGCTCACTGCCGGTCGCCTAATGTGACCTTACCTTAAGTGAACTTCTTTATTTTATTGATTCCGCTCTGCTTCTAATCCCAAGTTCAAAGAGGACGCCACCTGGTAAGGATTAGCCCATAGAGAGAGTGGAGTTAGGGCAAATGTTCTGCGTCGTGCCATCAATCCTGGCCTAGAACAAATTTAGGCGGCTATACCAGTGTTAATCACCACTGGGCTCACGAGCCGTGTCTGTGTGAACACACACAATCTCAATTGTGGTGAGTTTGAATGTTACTCTCACCACCGATCATCTTCTTTGTTTTAGGAATGAATCAACGCACACGATGTTTATCTAGAGAGGGATAGATAATCTCGTGTGTGTGCCCAACACAAACGCAGCGGTTGAATTTGTTGTTAATGGTGAACACTGGGCTATACCAACCAGATCTCAGTTGAGCCGAAACAACTCTCGCTTGTCTAGGCAGCTGTTGTTCTTCCCCTGGCACAGATGGTGGGCGATCTCTGAGGACAGTATTCATACGGTAGGCTCTTATAGCCTCAGCGACTGCAGCGGTATGAGTATCTCTCAAGAGATAGAGGTTCTCTTTTGAATCTTTGGACATTCGTCTCTTTCCTGATATGTCTGGGTGGGGAGAACCTATCCTTTAGGTTGTGGTTCAGATAGTTTTGCCAATATTGCATCGACAACAGCCTGTTTTTCCGTCGCACCAGCAAGAAGTCATGTAAATTGTCCACTGAAAACATGAGGAGATACCCTGTTGCTGTTCTCGGGGCGGCATTCTAACAGGTTTCCAAGTTTTTCCATTGTAAATCACTTACCTTGACAAACCACACTGGCGCCGCATAGCTTACGACGCAACGACCTATCGCCTTGTAGGTCCTTAACAAGGTTTTTGTATGTGCTCCCCAAATGCTGTCGTCTAGGGACTTGAGGACCTTTTTCCTGATTATAATCTTATGCAAATAGAAGACTTATTCAGGCTATCAAATGTGACCCCCGGGACTTTGAGGTAGTTTGTGGTCGAAGTTATTCACCCATCGGCCTGCTCATTCAGTGGGAAGTAAATCTCCGCCGTCCATGTGGTGAACAGTGTGGCTATTACCTTAATAATAGTTGTTCCACAAACACCCCAGATGAGACAGGGGGGAATATTATGGCTATTGCCTTAGAGGCCAAAATTTTCCTATTACTCCCGTGGAAGAAGTCAACAAGATCAATGTGATAGTCCTTGATCCTGACACGAATGTTATTAACAGATGTTAAAGAGTTCCGGAGATATCGCCCCTCCTTGGGAAACTCCCTGTTTCACTCTACGGGTTTGGACTTCCACGTATGACTGGCAGCCACCAAATGCTACCACCACTGTTCTATGACACTGTCTGTTCGGGTTGAGACCTCGGCTAATATGCGTTGAAATAGCGTGCAGTGCTGTGGAGGTACTATGTTGCTTCCGGAACCCGTATTGATGATTCGCAACTGGTTGACACGGATAACACCCTTTGATGCTGGGGAGGAGTAACACCTCAAGTATCTTGAATACTGGTGACAGAAGTGAGATCAGCCTGTACGATTCGCCATCATTGCTAAGTTTCAGTAACGAGACCAACCTGCCTATTTTCCCGGCTTCGGGAACTATTAGAGTAGCTAAGGATAGGTTGCCACCGTAGTGCAATGGTATGCACTCCCGCCTTGCACGCCAAAGGTCGTGGGTTCGATTCCCCGGCCAGGCAACATCAAACATTTTCAACGGTGGCAAAATACCCTCCAGCAATGTTGGCGACATTTCCTGAGTATTTCAGCCATGTAAAACTTCTCTACAAGTGGTGTCTTAGGACGCGCCGTTCGGACGCGACAATAAACAGTAGGTCCCTTATCATTGAGCTAATATGAATCGGGGTGCACTCATTGATATGACAGAAGTCTCCCTTGTCCCGTATGGGATGTTTATGGAACAATTAAAAGGATAGGTTGAGGACCTTGCTAAAATACTCGACTCCTGGGTCATCCAGTTGTTTTAGCACAACCATTGAAATCCGTCAGGATAAAATCCTCGGATAACATCTGCAACATCAGCCATCGTAAATTGTGGTGGTTCCTCCTCGGCTGGAAGAGATCGCAAACGACATAAAACATTTCGCTTCGCCCGGTCGCTATCGGGGTGCTCGATAAATTGTGGGCAAAGGTAGCTCACGCTTCTATTCGGATCTGTCATAACCACACCGTTAAACATGACAAATGTCCGATCATCCTTTTTGTCCACAATTTTCTACTACCGGTTCCAATGTTGCAGCACTTCAGATATTTTAGCTACTTCTTCTTTACCTATTGACTTCCATTGTCGTACGGCGAAGCTCATCACGTTCATTAGTTATTCCCGTCGCCTCAGCTGGGAAATTAGTTTTTATATCAGGTATTCGACCAGCAGGAATATGGTGAGCGACTGCTGCAGTGAACTTCAGAGGGATTGGGCAGTTCACTGAAGCATTGGTTGGTGAATTATCTGAATGCTTGCCAATTGGCTTTCCCATGAGTAAGGAAAGTGCGACGTTCAGAGGTTCTGAAGTCGGGTGGTCTATTGATGGAGATGAGGATGGGGAAATGGTCTGACCCAAAGGATATGACGGGTTGCCAAGTCACGTCATTCGTCAGACCAGGTGACACCATGGATATGTCAGGCGAACTAGAAATCTCCTAGGACGTTTACGTTACTTGGGCCGGAATAGTCCATTTCGGAACTTGATCTAAGTTTGTGAGTTACTCCTTTCTATAGTTAACATGCTCACCATTCAGATTTGTCATGAAGCATGGACTTGCCCACGGAAAAGTCGTATCGTTGTTATTGCGACCACAAGGACTGCCTTCAGTGGCAATTTCAAAATGATTTTTAAGCAGCCCTTAAACGGCACTCGAGCGAATTTTGAAAATTTTCCAAGAAGACATCCGAAGACATTGATGTACGTTTGAAAGAAATATTATGATTTCGAAAGTTAAAGTGATCATCAGGCATTTTAGTTGGTGCCTATTCATTATTATTTCAGTAAAAATTCCAAAATGATTCTCTGCACTTAATCAATTTTTTTACTTTCAAGTTTAAGACGTACAAAGAACCAAATTGGTTTATCCCTTCCAGAGTTATCGTATTACCCACACAGCTGAACAGACAGACGGACGGACGGACCATGACAAGACCGACTAGAAAATTGTTTGAAAGAGATTCTGTCTTACCTTTTGTATAGCATACATTCTGGTCGTTTATAAAGATTCCCATCATGTCGTTTTGATTGTTTATAAAAAGTCCTTCGGGACGTCTATACAGATTCCTTGTGGTTGCTTATTAAAACTCCTTGCGGGCATCTATACAGACTCTCTTCTGGCCGTTAACAATGGGTATAGTGAATTTAATTTATATAGGTGTGACCTATAATTAGCCGGTTCGATATTTCGATATTTCGGTACACCCTACAGTATATGGCTACCTGAATAATATAAATCATATTCAAAATCTTAACACACTGTAAAAGGTGCACGTTTTTTAGTAGGACGATAAGATTTAAAAATTACTCAAAATGTAGACTGAAAACAATTAATTAGTTTAAACTATTTACGAATATTGTATTAGGGTGGTTCGAATTTGTACCTTTTAGTTTTAGACTGTTGATTTCCCTCTAGCAAAGTGAACATGAAACCTATGGCAAAACATCAAAACTTTTGATTTCTTAACATATTTTAATTATTTTTAGATTGAAAATAAATATGAAAAAAGTGGTTTGCCAGAACTTAGTTTCTTTTCATTTTTCAAACGAATAAGTTTGTATTTGACTGGAATATGAAAAACTTATAGAAATATACAGAATGCAGGATACCGGTTAACTTCCTTTAAATACCTATTTTTAATAACATCCAACATAATTTACTTAACAATTGTCGCTCCTGCCTATTAAACCGCCACAAAGTTAAGACTTATCAAAGCAAATAATAAACCATATTAACGATAGCAAAACAGGCAAATTATATGTGATTATTATCTTTGTTAAATATGCCAAGCAGAAAAATATTTTGTGAACACTAAAATGTGATGCAAAAGCCAAGATAACCACCACAACCAACCAACTAACAACCCCATTTACCAAGTCAGGGTAACCTTCAGCGAAATTCCCAAAAAAAAAAATCCAAAAAGTAAAGAAGTAAAACGCAGTGAAACAAAATTAAATGCCAGATATTGAGGTAACTGCTTACGGTCAAGTTGGAGGCGTTGACGGGTTTTCGTCAAAGCAAGTGAGTGAATGAAAAACGCGAAAAGTGTACAAAAAACACATAAGCGGTTCGGAATTAATTTCATATGTTATTGTGAAATAATTACCAAAGAATAAATAAAAAGTGAGCTACGACGATAATTTGTAAATAACACCTCTAGAAAAAAAACCATGTGATTGATGAATAAAAAATAAGTTATTTTTTCTATAGATTAAATGAAAAAAGAAAAAAATGTTGAATAGTTAGTTATAGCTAATACTAAGTAGTGCAACAGTTTTAAGTTAGAAAAATAAATAAATAGAGAAATATTTTGCAAAACTAAGTTAAGTGAAAGAAAAAGTGCAACAACAAAAAGAAAAACTCAAACAAGTGAAACTGGGGAGAAATAAGAAAAAAAAAACCCCTTACACACCAAATTAAGAAATTATTACAGCATAACTACAACAACAGCCTCAACCACAACTGGAGAAACAAGAAAAAATATAAAAACTACATCAACGAAATGCGTAATCACTTGCATATTGTGGAATTTCCACCGATCCGTTGCAATAACCTGGTGGCCGGCATAACAGCCGTTGTCGGCATCATTGGCGGTGTCCTACTCTTAACACAAACAACGAAAAACTATTTGGGGTAAGCTGAAAACACAGAAAAAACGACAGACAAACGGACAGACAACAATAATAACAAATAACACCACCAGATATGTTACAATTAATTGGATAACTTAAAATGTAGTCTTTTTTATTTAATTTTTGCATTACAAAACAATTAGCTGGGTTAGTTAGACTGTTACGAGGTTCCAATGCATCTTTGTGAGCGACTGATAAATGGTGTAGAATTGAAAAATATATATATTTTACTGGTGACCATGTCAGAGTGCTCTGAAGATCGATTACTGTGTAGACTTACACACACATTTTCATATGTTCCCACAAACATCCTCGAAGGGGCAAGGCATACTTTTCTCATATCAATGAATGCATCCCGATTAGCTCAAGCATATGTAATCTAGTTTTTATCATATAATACTCAGGAAGTGTTGTCTACTTTACTCTGAAGTATATTTGCCACCATGGCAAATGTGATGTTGTCTAACCTGGGAATCTAACGCGGACATTCTATGTGCAATTTTCCAAAATAATAAGAACAATTGTGACGTTTTAGCCATATAAAATATATAAAATATAAAATAAACAATTTATATATAAAATATAGAATGTAAAATATAAAATATAAATCTATAAAATAAAAACTATAAAACATAAAATATAAAATATAAAGTATAAACTGTAAAATATAAAATAAAAAATATGAAATATAAAATTTTAAACATAAAATATAAAAAATAAAATATATAATAAAAAAAATCAAATAAAAAAATTAAATATAAAATATATAATATAAAATATAAAAAATTATAATATAAAATATAGAATATAATATATATAATACAAAATAAACAAGTGAGCAAAGGCTATAGTCGGGACGGGGCCGACCATGTGATACCCTACACCACTACCCCTGTGCATAAGGTTTTCACTGGTAAACATTTCTTTTAAGGAATATAATCCGACTACCACCAAAAATAATATGCCTCTTTCTCTCTGGGACCCCCATAAGCAACCAAACTTTAGTGACCATCCGATCAAAATTACGACCTGTAGCTTCATTATTGTGGTATCTCCCTTGTTTGACCACCTTCGCCAGCCTGCTTTACGCCAATGTAAAGGTAATATTTTCTTCTTCCATTGACAGGTTTTGCCGTTGGAATACCCCTACTAAAAGCCAACATATTCACAAAGAATAAAACTTTGAATTTGTCTCCGAATGTGTTTTTGCCCATTCCGACCCCTAAATATTATCCGACCATCATTAAAATCAGTAGGCTTCTTCCTCTGTGGGACCTCCATTAACCCCTAAAATGTCGTGACGATCCGATCAAAATTGCAACCTGTGGCGTGATTACAAACTAATCGGAAAATGGGATGCATTATCGATTATTGCCATATCTCTGCTATTTGACCACCTACGACAACCTACTTTACATGGTTGTAAAGGTGATATTTTCTACTTTCCTGGCCGGAGATATTGGGTTTGAAATAAAATGATGACCTTTCTCCAAATAAGTGTTTGCCCTTTCCGACCCCTAAATATTATCCGACCATCACCAAAAACAATGGGCTTCTTCATCTGTGAGACCCCCATTAACCCTCAAATTTTCGTGACGATCCGATCAAAATTGCGACCTGTAGCGTGATTTCCAAAAAAATACAAAAATGGGATGTATTAACGACTATGGCGATATCTCCGTTATTTGGTTACCTACGCCGACCTAGTTTGCATCATTGTAAATACGGGATCTTCTACTTTCATAGTCAGGCTTTGCTTTTGGAAAATGTTCAACCAAAGCTGTGATATTCGCCAATATAATTAAAATCGCGAAAATTAAAATTGGGGTTTTATTTGCTACTATTGTGATATCTTCGTTGTTTGAAAACCTACGAGCACCTACTTTACATCATTCGAAAGGTGATACTTTCTGCTTTCATTGTCAGGTTTTGCTTTTGGTATACCCCATATAGAAGCTGAGATATTCGCTTTGGAAAAAAACGTTGTCTTTTTATCCACCTAAGTTTTTTGCCCTTTCCGACCCCTAAATATTATCCGACCATCACCAAAATCAATAGGCTTCTTCCCCTCCGGGACCCCCATCAACATCCAAAATTTCGTGACGATCCGATCAAAATTGCGACCTGTAGCGTGATTGCAAGGTTTAGATGGACAGACGGACGGACGGACACACAAAGCCAGATCGACTCAGCTCGTCGAGACATTCATTTTGGTATATACAAGTATGGGTCTACGACAATTATTTCGATGCGTTACAAACTTTTTGGCCAAAACCAACTTATAATACCCTCCCCACATAGTGGTGTAGGGTATAAAAATAAAAATTCCAGCACTGTCCCTACACTCAACAGCAAATTTAGTACTTTTCGTATACTTATATTACGTATTTCGAGAACCACATATCTTAACCCTACACTGACATTAATTCAAAATTATAACAGTAATCTTAATTCCAAATCTCAAGATTCCAGCTGTATCCGTTCGCTCAATACCAAATGGTACCAAACTTAGTACCAGTTAGTACTTTTCGTACCCATAAGTACGATTTTGCAAAACTACCTGAATTCTACACTTCGACAGTAATCATAATTTCCACTTTTAGGATTCCAGGGCTATCCGTTCACCCAAATCCAAATTGTACGAAATTTTGTACAATTTTGTACTTTTCGTACCCATAAGTACGAATTTCCAAAACATCTTCAATCCTACACTCCAGCAGTAATCTTGATTACTAATACCAGGACTGCAGCTCTATCCGTTCACCCAAATCCAAATTGTACCAAATTTAGTACTTTTCGTACCAAAGGTACCAATTTCCAAAACTTCGTCAATCCTACACTCCAACAGTAATCTTAATTCCAAATTTCACGGTTCTAGCTTTATGCGTTTAACCAAATCCAAATTGTACCAAATTTAGTACAACTCAGTACGTTTCGTGCCCATAAGTACGAATTTTCAAAACTTCCTAAATCCTATAGTCCAAAAGTAATTTTAATTCAACGTTCAGGATTTCAGCTCTATCCGTTCGCTCAAGTCCAAATTGTACTTAATTTAGTACCAATAAGTACGCTTTGTCCCCTTTAATACGAATTTCCAAAACATCCTGAATCCTACACTCCCACAGTAATCTTTATTCCAAATTTCAGGATTCGAGCTCTATCCGTACCATTTAGTACTTTTTGTACCAATAAGTGCGAATTTCCAATATATCCTCATTCCTACATTCCCACAGTAATTTCACGATTCGAGCTCTATCCGTGCTTTCCGTACCCATAAGTACGAATTTCCCTAACTACCTCAATCCTACTCTCCAACAGTACATCCAACAGATTCCGTTCACCCAAATCAAAATTGTACCAACTTTAGTACCATTTAGTACTTTCCGTACCCATAAGTATGAATTTCCATAACTACCTCAATCCTATTCTCCAACAGTAATCTTAAATCCAAATTTCACGATTACAGCTCTATCCGTTCACCCAAATCCAAATTGTACCAAATTTAGTACTTTTCGTACCATAAGTACCAATTTCCAAAACTTCATCTATCCTACACTCCAACAGTAATCTTAGTGTCAAATTTCAGGGTTCCAGCTTTATTGGTTCAACCAAATCCAAATTGTACCAAATTTAGTACAACTCAGTTCGTTTCGTGCCCATAAGTACCAAACTTCCTAAATCCTACAGTCCAACAGAAATTTTAATTCCAAATTTCAGGATTTCAGCTCTATCCGTTCGCTCAAATCCAAATTGTACCAAATTTAGTACCATTTAGTACGCTTTGTCCCCTTTAGTACTTTTCGTACCTATTTCCAAAACATCCTCAATCCTACACTCCCACAGTAATCTTTATTCTAAATTTTTAGGATTCGAGCTCTATCCGTACCATTTAGTACTTTTCGTACCAATAAGTACGAATTTCCACTATATCCTCAATCCTACACTCCCACAGTAATCTTAATTCCAAATTTCACGATTGGAGCTCTATCCATTCACCCATATCCAAGTTGTACCATTTTCGCACTCATAAGTACGAATTTCCATAACTACCTCAATCCTACACACCAATAACAATCTTAATTCCAAATTTCAGGATTCTAGTTCTATCAGTTCACCCGAATCCAAGTTGTACTAAACTTAGTACCATTTATTACTTTTCGTACACATAAGTACTACTGTCCAAAGCTACTTCCATATCTGAATCCTACACTCCAACAGTAATCCTTATTCCAAATTTCAGGCTTGCAACTCTATCCGTTCACGAAAATCGAACTTGTACTAAATTTAGTACCATTTAGTACTTTGCGTATACATAAGTACAAATTTCTAAAACCATTTCCTGACATCAATACCACTTCGCAACCTTGATTCCCATACCAAATAACAAGATTGTAGCTATATCCGTTAAATATACAGAATTGATAAAAAATTTAGTAACTTTTAGTACTTTTCGTACACTTGTAGTTCGAATTTCCAAAAACTCTTTGGTACATCTTTCTAACAATACAGAGGGTACCATATTTAGTACCTTTTAGTACTTTTCGTACCCTTCCCGTTCGAATTTCCAAAAACCCTGCCTTACGAGTATCTCGCCCCTATACACCGACAGCAACCCGCAATGACAATTTCAAGCTTCTAGCTTCAGCCGTTTCATCTGGGCGATGATATGTCACTCAATCACTTATCACTAAGCTCTTTTATATAATAAGATGTGTATTTCTTATCAGTAATCGTAATATTCGAATAACCGATTGTCGCGATTAGCTTTATTTCATCGATAAAATTGTGATATAAATATTAAGCACTTTTTCTATGAGTAACAATTATTTATTTTATGATTTGAAAATCTAGAACAGCTGTCCATTTTAACTGTATTATTATTATTATTTTTATCGTATGAAAAATGACGTGACCATGAAACATAAATGACGCAGAATATCACGCAAAATTCTCTTATCTTCAGAAAAATGAAAATAAACGAAATGACTTTATTTAGAGATGAAAAGCTAAAAATAAAATTGAATTTTTTTGGAAAAATATATTTGATAACAAGTCAAAGTGTGTCTCGGCATGGTAACACTTTTAAGGTAGAATTAGACGTGACATAGCCATAACGCCATAACCATAGAAAACCAAAACACAATTGGTTTCTTATGGTTATGTCACGTCTAATTCTACCTTTAACCAGGATCCAAATAAGTTTTTCTGTTTCCACATTTGTTTTGGTACATTCTCATACTGTATACTCATTATTTCATTAATACTCACCACCTCGCTAGCAGTGACACCAACTAAGTTTTTCAAAATTAAAACATTAATGTCAATTGATCTGATTTGGTTAATAGAATTCACGGAAATTCCCTGTGCTACCATGGTTGCCTCTTAAATATCTAACCAACTTTCCAAACTCTCTCTCGTACTTTCATAACTTGAAAACAAACAAAAAAAATGACAAGAAAAATATTACATAAACTAGCAAAGTATCACAAAACTCTCCATTTATGGGATAGCGAGGAGACAGGAAAACTGCCACAAGAAAAAAATATCAAGCCCATATAAAAATCCAAGCATAACATGGCCATTAGTGGTTTGCGGGCCAATAAAAAAATAGTGGCAAACTCTTTTAATAGTCAAGCGTATGAACGGATCGACTCATGTTACCTAATGTCTGAATTTAAATGCTGGGGACGTTTTTTTTCCTTTCCAACAGTACGCAAAAAATAGAAACAGAAATAATTAAAACAATTTGACAAACAAGAAAGACAAAAAGAAAGACCTCATCATCATAAACTGATAGATGGACAGACGATAAAAAAACAACCTGTAACAACAGACCCGCAATGCGTACTTATTTTATGCAGACGGACCACCGTAATCACCGTGTTAGGTTTTCTGCTTAAATACTCATGTCCCACCCAGTCAGCCAGCACCTCTTATAAATGTCATTTGAAAATGTCTTTATTTTCTTTTTCTTGTCGTTGTTTTTTACTTTTTGCCACAATTAATTATGCCACCAGAAACAAACAGCGAAAATAAATAATGTGCGGCGTTATCCATGGCGAATGGCTGTCGCCAAAGTCATCATCATCACCATCAGCCAGCATGGAATACCTACCATCATTGCTATAAACGTAAATAACATTATAATAAATTGAATGTAATGCAAAAAATAAATAAAGGAAAAGAAAAGAAAAAAACAACACGAACGAAAGAAAGAAACGAAACGCATTTCAAAGTGTCAATATTTGCCATTTGAAGACAAATTGAAGACTTCCGCCACACTTGGAATGTTGGCATTCATGTTTTGCAAGAAGTCGTTTTTCTTCCTTTACTTTTTTACAGCGGGATTATGGAGTTAGAGAAGAAATATGCATGTACATATGTCCCTGCACACCAAATTAAATTGGACTGAAGGCCACTTATGAAGAGAAAAGCGCTTGAGCAAAAGTGCTTGAAAGGGATAATACGGGCCAATAGCTTAGCCTATACAGTCATATCCTCTAATATAAGATCCTTTGGTCTTCTTATTGTGGAAAACCTAAATATGTCCTTAAAGGTCTTCCTTACAACACGTCTTCCTATAGAAGTTCACAAGATCTCCCCATAAACGACTACAACTTTTTGCTATTGAAGACTACAAGGTCTTCCTATCGATGACTACAAAATCTTTCTCCAGAATACCACAAGGTCTTCCATACAAGTCGAATAGGTTTTCATATAAAAACAACAATGCCTTCTTTGAGACCAAAAGGTCTTCATATAATGGACTACAATTGTTCCTTATAGATGACAGCAAGATCTCCTCATAGAAGCCTACAAGACCACAACGACTTCTAATAGACGAAAAGAAGGTCGTCCTAGAGAAGACCTCAAGGTCTTATAGAAGACCGCAAGATCATTTTATAAAAGGTATCCTTGTAGAGGTCCAAGGTCTTAATATAGAGGCCAACACGGAATACCTTTTGACCTTTTTATAGAAGAACTTTCGGCCCAGGGTTTTCGTTTAGAAGACCACAGGGTCAAAGTATAGAAGACCTCAGGGTCTTCATATAGAAGACCTAAGGAACTTCAAATAGAATACCTCAGGGATCTTCGTAAAGAAAACCTCAGAGTCTTCATATAGAAAGACTCAGGGTATTCGTATAGAAGAAATCTTCGTATAGAAGACCTCTTCGAATAGTAGTCCTCAGGGTCTTCGTATTGATGATCTCTTCATATAGTAGACCTCAGGGCCTTCCTATAGAATACCTCAGGGTCTTCGTACAGACGACCTCAGGGTTTTCGTATAGAAGACCTCAGGGTCTTTGTAAAAAAGATCTCAAGGTTTTCATCTAAAAGATGTCAAGATCTTCGTATAGAAGACCTCATGGTCTTCGTATAGAAGTCTTCATGGTCTTCGCATAGAAGACCTCATGGTCTTCGCATAGAAGACCTCATGGTCTTCGCATAGAAGACCTCATAGTCTTCGCATAGAAGACCTCATGGTCTTCGCATAGAAGACCTCATGGTCTTCGCATAGAAGACCTCATGGTCTTCGCATAGAAGACCTCATGGTCTTCGCATAGAAGACCTCATGGTCTTCGCATAGAAGACCTCATGGTCTTTGTATAGAAGATCTCATGGTCTTCGCATAGAAGACCTCATGGTCTTCGCATAGAAGACCTCATAGTCTTCGCATAGAAGTCCTCATGGTCTTCGCATAGAAGACCTCATGGTCTTCGCATAGAAGACCTCATGGTCTTTGTATAGAAGACCTCATGGTCTTCGCATAGAAGACCTCATGGTCTTTGTATAGAAGATCTCATGGTCTTCGCATAGAAGACCTCATGGTCTTCGCATAGAAGACCTCATAGTCTTCGCATAGAAGACCTCATGGTCTTCGCATAGAAGACCTCATGGTCTTCGCATAGAAGACCTCATGGTCTTTGTATAGAAGACCTCATGGTCTTCGCATAGAAGACCTCATGGTCTTTGTATAGAAGATCTCATGGTCTTCGCATAGAAGACCTCATAGTCTTCGCATAGAAGACCTCATGGTCTTCGCATAGAAGACCTCATGGTCTTCGCATAGAAGACCTCATGGTCTTTGTATAGAAGACCTCATGGTCTTCGCATAGAAGACCTCATGGTCTTCGTATAGAAGACCTCATGGTCCTCTTCGCATAGAAGACCTCATGGTCTTTGTATAGAAGATCTCATGGTCCTCGTATAGAAGATCTCATGGTCCACGTATAGAAGACCTCATGGTCTTCGTAAAGAAGACCTCATGGTCTTCGACCTCATGGTCTTCGTATAGAAGACCTCATGGTCTTCTATAGAAGACCTCATGGTCTTCGTATAGAAGACCTCATGGTCTTCGTATAGAAGACCACATGGTCTTCGTATAGAAGACCTCATGGTCTTCGTATAGAAGACCTCATAGTCTTCGTATAGAAGACCTCATGGTCTTCGTATAGAAGACCTCATGGTCTTTGTATAGAAGACCTCATAGTCTTCGTATAGAAGACCTCATGGTCTTCGTATAGAAGACCTCATGGTCTTTGTATAGAAGACCTCATGGTCTCCGTATAGAAGACCTCATGGTCTCCGTATAGAAGACCTCATGGTCTCCGTATAGAAGACCTCATGGTCTTCGTATAGAAGACCTCGTGGTATTCGTATAGAAGACGTCATGGTCTTCGTATAGAAGACGTCATGGTCTTCGTATAGAAGACCTTATGGTATTCGTATAGAAGACCTTATGGTCTTCGTATAGAAGACCTTATGGTCTTCGTATAGAAGACCTTATGGTCTTCGTATAGAAGACGTCATGGTCTTCGTCTGGAAGACCTCATAGTCTTCATATAGAAGACCTCATGGTCTTCATATAGAAGACCTCATGGTCTTCATATAGAAGACCCCAGGGTCTTCATATAGAAAACCTCATGGTCTTTATATAGAAGACCCCAAGGTCTTCGTATAGAAGACCTTATGGTCTTCGTATAGAAGAC
This sequence comes from Musca autumnalis, assembly GCF_047663935.1. NCBI lineage: Eukaryota > Metazoa > Arthropoda > Insecta > Diptera > Muscidae > Musca > Musca autumnalis. Next base: position 13,743,993 of record NW_027412088.1, on the reverse strand, counting down.
CTTATGGTCTTCGTATAGGAGACCTTATGGTCTTCGTATAGAAGACCTTATGGTCTTCGTATAGAAGACCTTATGGTCTTCGTATAGAAGACCTTATGGTCTTCGTATAGAAGACCTTATGGTCTTCGTATAGAAGACCTTATGGTCTTCGTATAGAAGACCTTATGGTCTTCGTATAGAAGACCTTATGGTCTTCGTATAGAAGACCTTATGGTCTTCGTATAGAAGACCTTATGGTCTTCGTATAGAAGACCTTATGGTCTTCGTATAGAACACGTCATGGTCTTCGAATAAAAGACCTCATGGTCTTCGTATAGAAGACCTCATGGTCTTCGTATAAAAGACCTTACGGTTTTCGTATAAAAGACCTCACGGTCTACGTATAGGAGACTTCAGGGTCTTCATATAGAAGACCTCAGGGTCTTCATATAGAAGACCTCAGGGTCTTCGTATAGAACACCACCAGGTTTTCCTATAGAAGACCACCAAGTCGTCGTTAAGGAGACCACTGAGACTTCTTATAGAATACCACCTGGTCTTCTTATAGAAGACCCCAGGACTTCCTATCGAAGGCAATCAGGTAATCCTATAGAAAACCACCAGGTCTTTTTATAGAAGGCCACCAGGTCTTCCTATAGAAGACTACCAGGTCTTATTATAAAAGACTACCAGGTCTTATTACAGATGATTCACAAGGTCTTCTTATAGGCGACCACCAGGTCTTCATATAGAAGATCAACAGGTATTTTTGTAGGGGGCCATTAGGTCTTCTTCTTACAGAGGTCTCTTCATAGAAGACCGCAAGGTCTTCTCAAAGACCACGATATATTCTTAAAATGTTTGTTCTTTAGCTCCATTTCGCCATTAATTTGACATTTCTTTTTTTCTCTCTCTCTCTCTTAAAATGAACTTTTATGAGCCTAAATGCAAAGTTCTTTGACTTATTGATTTTGTGTTTGCCCCTTGCCATTTTTGGGGCGGAGGTGGGCTTTAACAATTACACATTTGGCTTCCTTCCGCGATTTTTTAAACAAAAATACTTTGCCAAGACGTGTCTGGAAATTAGAAACACTTGAACACCCACCAAAAGACACGACCAACATCAACAACACCATACCCATCACTCGGTACTACCGGCAATTGGTGACCATATTTGCCAATATTTATTGGCAAAACGCCGGACGCCGGCTGTTGTGGTGCAGACAGACGAAGTGCACAATAAAAAATGCAATTGTTTTGTATAGTTGGTTGATGGACTAACTGCAAATGCAGTTCGTAACGCAAAGGGTAGATGCAAGCAAAGAAAAAACGTCGAGCCAAAACATATGTCAAAAAAGTTATCAACTATTTTCGTGATTTTTTGTTGTTTATGTTGGGTCGTGTCGTCGTCATTCAATTTGGCGTTAGATATGGAATAGTGGCTAAATAAGCGGCAATTTATTGCTGTCGTCGTTGGTTGGTTTTCTTGGTTGGTGTTTTCCTATTTAATGTTAAATTTCCGGTTTCAAACGTTGAAGACCACCTTTCTTGCGCTTTCTTCAAGAGGAGGTCGCGTCTTGTTAGTTTTCCATATTGTGGCAGAAGGTGAAGAAAATATAAATAAATTTAATTTATGTTTGAGTGTGTGTGTGACATGGTAATAATTATGTTAACGATTAAATAAATGGTTATGATAGTAGGACAGGCAGTAGAGAGACAGGGGTGGGGGATAGAAATAGAAATTATGCATAAATAGAAATTTGTTATGTCCATATTTAGTTGTGGTGGGCCGTGTAGGGGGCAAATTATCTGGTCATACGTATCGTCATTTACAAATTAGGAGAAATTTTTTGTAAAATGTATAAGGGTCATGACTTAAGTTTAATGGTTTGGGCATTGAGCCGGAAAGACGATACAGAAAAAATATAAATAAAATTCTTAAGAATTCTTAAGAAGGTTCGTAGGCAGAAGATTGTATCAATATTAATATAATTTAGTGTCATTCGCAATGACGAAAATTACCCGTGAGTTTTGTCACTTTCTCCCTTAAGTTGAAACGGCGGAAAAACAAAAACTCACGGCGAATTTTCGTTCAGAAATAGCTCAATGACCTACTTTTGATTGCCATAGATACTTGTAGATAATTTTTAGTAACTAAATATATTTTTAAAAAATAATAGCTTTAAATAATAATTATTTAATTGCATCATCAGGGACTAATCTACAAAACAATATAAATATTTGTAGATTAGCCGCTGATGATGCAACTCAATATTTGCGAAATGTTGGGAGTAAATGAAGAAATAATATAAACAACTATAATGACCTCAAGCTCGACAAACCTATTATTATTTCTAAATTGAATGGAAAACGTCGAATAAAACCAAAAATCTAACAATTGTAACTAAATATAAACTATTAGACTTTGTTTTTTATGAAGAGGGGATTATCAAGCTGTAAAGGCGGAGGAAGGACTTGTTCTGCTTTTCATTTAAAAAATGGAATTCCTTAAAATAGTTTGCCATTATCCTTTTGGTATCACTATGTTTTAGCTACAACTTTTTACTGGGATATTATATCAAACCAATTTGGTCATTAACACGGACTGATATTTTAAGTATCACCAATTTGAATGGCACGAGTATCTCAAAGAAAATATAATGCGCCCACCACAAGCATTTTATAAAAAATAACCAACATTTACCATGTTCACATTGTGGTCGATAACATTACCTTTCATATTGATTTTTGATAATTTCTAATGGCCATTCAATTTAACGGTCTTACAACCTCGACAGCTAAGCTCCAAACCATTGAACGTAATGAATATTTAATATGTACATTTAACAAATTAACATTAAGCTTTCTTACTAATACTCTTTGATAAAAAATAATTCTCTCTAATGACAAACACTCTTTCTACCACTCTCTTTCCCTTCCGTTTAACATTAAACGCTTATTAATTTAAACACCCATTAAAAATAGTAAATTCTTAGCGTTATTCACGGAACAAATGCTATTTACCAAATTTAGGTATGAATGAAATTTCTATTGGCACTTTCCCCCAAACCAAACAGAAGCAAACGAGCGCACACACACACACACATACTAAGAGTGTGTGTATGTGCTGTTTGAGTCGAAAAATATGAAAAGGTGTTCAGTTTTTTTTTTTTTTTTTAATTTTTTGGCCATTGATCAAAACAAACAAAATTCCAATTAGAATACAAATACCAATCGGCAATTTAAATTATGCTTGTAAAAGCACGTGGAAAACAAAATAGCTTAAGTAATGATTTTAAAAAATTGGAAATTTTAAATGATAAAACAGTATATGAAAAGGTCATAGAAGACCGTTAATAAATTCTATGTCCATTGAAGACCTGTAAAAGGCCCTCTGGCTATAGAAGACCTCTAGAATATCTTCTGGCTATAGAACCTCATAGTACTCTTATAGAACACCACCTGGTCTTCTTATAGATTATAATCAGATCTTCTTAAGAAGACTTCCAGGTCTCCTTATAGATGTCTATCAGATCTCCTTATATTTTGAAATTTTGCCTGTTAGGGCGAAGATCATTTTTAATGATTTTTATAAATTTTTTCGTTTAGAGTTAAGCTTGATGATCGGAAATTTTTGCAAGTGAAAAAGGAAAGCCAAGGACTCGAACCCACACAGACACCAAATTACGTTACCTGGTTTCGCTGTTGGTTAAGCAGCTCTTCAGACGTATCGACTGTCGAATGGCTTCTCTGCCCTAGAACTTTTCGTTTTTCAAATGCAAAACAGGCTGAGCCCGGCTGGGATTTGAACCCGTGTCCTTGAAAACATATCAAAAAATGTTGTCACGGCGTGTTAGCGTTCAAAGCCAAACTCATAACTTCAAAGGCAGCGCAAAATAGCGTTTGTCATAAAGAAATAAATTTCAACGGCCAAATATCCGTAATTGTATAAAAACACATTTGTATTTGAAAAACGAAAAGTTCTAGGACAGAGAAGCCATTCGACACTCGATACGTCTAAAGAGCTGCTTAACCAACAGCAAAACCAGGTAACGTAATTTGGGTTGTGGGTTCGAGTCCTTGGCTTTCCTTTTTCACTTGCAAAAAATTTCCGATCATCAAGCTTAACTCTAACGAAAAAATGAATAAACAGGTCTCCTTATAGTTGATCACCAAGTTCTTCTTATAGAAGACTAACAAGTCTTCTTATAGATGACCAATAAGTCTTGTTCAAGAAGACCATAAGGTCTTCTGACAGCAGATTTCAAGGTGTTTTTGTAGAATACCAAGCATCTTATTTTAGACGACCACAAGGTCTTATTTCAGAAAACAACCACGTCTTCTTAGACGACCACAAGGTCATTGTAAGAAAATCACCAGGTCTTCTTATAGACGACCACCAGCTCTTCTTATAGACGGCCGACAGAGCTTCTAATAGGCTGCCACCAGTCCTCCTATAGAAGACCACCGGGTCTTCCATTAGGCCTTTTTATTCAAGGCTACTAGGTCTTCTTATAGAAGATCACCAGGTCTTCCTATAGAATACCACCCCTTCTTCTAATTGAAGACCAGCGTAAATTCCATAAGTGAAAACAGTATAGAAGAGCTTTTGAAGCACTTCTATCCATAAAAGACCTGTAAAAGATCTTTTGTCTATTAAGGACTTGTAAAACGTCCTCTGTCTATAAGAGACAAGCAAAAGGTCCTCTGGCTATAAAATACCTGTAAAATACATCAGGCTATAAAAGACCTGTAGACGGCATTAGGTTATAGAAGCTCTGTAAAAGGTCTTCTGGCTAAAGAAGACCTGTAAAACGCTCTCTGGCTATGAAGGCCTCTAGAAGATCTTCTGGTTATAGAATTCGAAATGTTAAAACAGGATAAAATGCTTCTAAAGACCCTTCCGTCCATAGAAGGCCTGTAAAAAATCGTCTGTCTGCAAAAGACATCTGGCTATAGAAGAACTGTAAAATGCCCTCTGGCTTTAAAAAATCTTCTGGCAATAGAATACCTGTAGAATGTCTTCTGGCTATAGAAGACCAGTAAAAGCTCTTGTAACTATAAAAGACTTCCAAAAGACCTGTAAAAAGTCTTCTGTCTATTGAAGATCTGTAAAAGATATTCTGCCTATAGAAGGCCTGCAAAAAATCTTCGGTGCATGGAAGACCTGTAAAAGGTCCTCTATCAAAGATCTCTGGCTATAGAAGGCCTGTGAAAGGTCATCTGTCCATAGAAGGCCTGTAAATGGTCTTCTGTCCGTAGAAGACCTGTGAAAGGTCCTCTGACTATAGAAGACTTATCAAAGATCTTCTGGCTATAGAAGTCCTGTAAAAGGTTTTCTGTCCACAGAAGACCTGTAAACTGTTCATTGAAGTCCTGCAAAACGTCATCCGTCCATAGAAGACCTGCAAAAGGTCTTCTGCCCATAAAAGTCCTGTAAAAGGTCTTCTATCCATAGAAGACCTGTAAAAGGTCTTCTGTCAGTAGAAGTGCTGTAAAAGGTCTTCTGTGAATAGAAGACCTGTAAAAGGTCTTCTGTAAAAAGAAGACCTGTAAAGATCGTCTATCCATAGAAGACCTGTAAAGGGTCTTCTGTGTATAGAAACCTGCAATAGGTCTTCTGTCCATAGAAGACCTGTAAAAGGTCTTCTGTCAGTAAAAGACCTGTAAAAAGTCTTCTGTCCATAGAAGTTCTGTAACAAGTCTTCTGTCCATAGAAGTTCTGTAAAACGTCTTCTGTCCATCGAAAGTACGTCAAAGCATTCTGTCTTTAGAATACCTGTAAAAGGTCTTCCGTCTAAAGAAGACTTGTCAAAGGTCTTCTTTTTAGAGAATACCTGTAAAACGTCTTCTGTCTGTAGAATATCTGTAGAAGAACCTCTGTCTGTAGAAGACTTGGGTAAAGTCTTCTGTCTATAGAAGACTTGTGAAAGATCTTCTACTATAGAGGACCTGTAAATTGTCTTCTGTCTGTAGAATATCTGTAGAAGAACCTCTGTCTGTAGAAGACTTGGGTAAAGTCTTCTGTATATAGAAGATTTGTGAAAGATCTTCTACTATAGAGGACCTGTAAATTGTCTTCTCTATATAGAAGACCTGTGAAAGGTCTTCTGTATATAGAAGACCATAAAAGGTCTTCCATTTAGAGATGACCTGCAGAAGGTCCTCTGACCGGAGAAGTCCTGCCCTTCTTTAGAAGAATTGTGGAAGATCTTCTCTCCTCAACAACATCATCTACCTATAGAAGACTTGTAAAATGCCTTCTGTCTATAGATGAACTGCAGAAGGTCTTCTGTCCAGAGAAAACCCATGGAAAGTCTCCTGTCCTCAAAAAGGTTTTCTGTCTATAGAAGAATTATGAAAGATCTTCTCTCCTGAAAACTGTCTTGTGCCTACGGAAGACCCGTAAAGGTCTTCTGTCTATAGATAACTTGCAGAAAGTCTTCTGTCTATAGAAGACCTGTGGACAACTTCTGTCTATTGAAAATCTGTAGGTGGTCTTCTGTCTATAAAAGGTATTTTGTCCCGCACAACGTCTTCTGTCTCTAGAAGACTTGGGAAAGATCTTCTCTCCTGAAAAGGGTATTTTGCCTTAGCTTCTATCTACAGATAATCTGTAGAAGATCTTGTGTCTAAACAAGACCTGTGAAACGTCTTCTGTCCTGAAAGAAACACCTCTGCCTATAAAAGACCTGCAAAATATCTTTTCTCAGTTGAAGCCCTGTACAAGGTCTTCTGTCTATTGAAAACCTGTAGAAGGTCTTCTCTCTTTAGAAGAATTGTGGAAGATGTTCTCTCCTGAAAAAGGTGTTCTGTCTAGACTTCTATTTACAGATGATCTTCCGTCTAGAGAAGATCTGTGTCCTGAAAAAAGGTCCTGTAAGAGATTTTCAGTTTATAGGAGACCTGAGGAAGATATTCTGTCTATGGAAGACTTGTGTAAGGTCCTCTGTCTTTAGGATGTCTTCTGTAAATTGAAGATCTGTAGGAGTCTTCTGCCGATTGAAGAGCTGTGGATGGTCTTCTGTCTATAGAAGACCTGCAGAAGATCTTCTGTCTGCAGTAGACATGTGGAAGATTTTCTGACCTGAAAAATGTTTTCTGTCTATAAAAGACCTATGGAAGATATCCAGTCTATAGAAGACCTGTAGAAGTGTTTCTATCTATGGAAGACCTATGAAAAGTATACTGTCTATAGAAGACCTATGTAAGGTCTTCTGTCTATAGGAGATCTGAGGAGAATCTTCTGACCTGAAATTGGTATTCTGTCCTGTGAAGGGTCTTGTGTCTATGTAAGGTCTTCTGTCTATAGTAGCTCCTCTATAGACAGAAGACCTTACATAGGTATTCTGTCTACAGAAGACTTGAGGAGCATCTTCCGTCTATTGAAAACCTGTAGAAGATATTCTGTCGTTAGAAGAATTGTGGAAGATATTCTCTCCTAAAACAGGTATTTTGGCTAGTCTTCTACTTATAGATGACCTGCATAAGATCTTTTGTCTAGAGAAGACCTATGGAGGGTTTCTATCCTGAAAAAAAAGTCTTCTTCCTATAGAAAATCTGCAGAAGGTCTCCTCTCAAAAAGAAAGTTTTATGTATATTGAAGACCTGTAGAAGGTCTTCTGTCTATAGAAGACATGTAGAAGTTCTACTGTCCTGTAACAGGTTTCTGTCTAAAAAAAAGAATTGTGGATGATCCTCTGTCCAAAAAAATTACCAGTAAAAGGTACGTTTATTGAAGTCCTGAAGAAGGTTCTCTGTCCATAGAAGACATGTATAAGGAGTTCTGTGTATAAAAGACCGGTTAAAGGTCTGATGTCTATAGAATATCTATAAAATGTCCACCGTATATAGCAAATGATTTTCTGTGAACAGAAAATGTGTAGGTCTTTTGACCTGAACTACCTGACTATAGAAGACGTCTAAAAAGTCTTCTGTATATTGAAGTCCTGAAAAAGGGTTTTTAGTCCCTGCAATTTATCTAGTGTGTATAAAATACCTGTTAAATATCTTTTGTCTATAGAATACCAGTGAATGACCTTTGGACTATAGAAGACCTTTTGAAGGTTTGCTGTCTATGAATTACTTGTGGAAGGTATTCTGTATGTAAAAGACCTGAACCTGAATTGAAAACCTATCTGGTATTTATTGGTATTTAGATGGTTTTTTACTTCTATCTACAATATTTTAAATTACAAACATTATTTTGTACTTTATACTCTTTTGCATTTTACCTATCGTTCTTTGCATTTAACCTGGTTTATCGAATAGCTGTTTATATTTTATTGTAATTTCCTGCTGGAAATGGCAACTAACAACAACTACTATGGTGCATTAATAACAAACATATTAATGGGTTCCTCGGTATATATGTATGTGTGTGCAAGTTCCGACCAAATATGAATAAAACAGAATCGATCAAATAATGTACTTTGTTACGGGTATGGACAGCTGCGCGCATGCGCACCCTCATAAGCGGTGAAAAGCCACCATAGCACATGATATGCCCTCTGCTATAACATGGCTTATTGTACGTTGTTGTTGCTGTTGTTTCAATAAAATTAATGCTTCGTTCCATTGGCCAGCAGGCAAGAATATTCACCTGTAGAGTGAAAATTTGCTTTCAGTTCCCTTGATATGCGTAACGAACTTAGTCTGAATTTTGTGTTTGTGTTCTTTCGTTTTCGTAAAAAAAAAAATTAATTTTTGATAAAAACAAATATAATTAATAACAAATTAACAACAAAATATACCTATAATTTAACCAACATTACAAACAATTTGTTTTATATGATTTACTTCGAATATCATCGCCGTCCCCCGCATTTGATGTTGCAATGACGACCATCATTGAGTTTTATGCCACCATCCGGTATGTTGAAAGAAGAAAAAAACTATTGTTGCCGAATTCAGCATGTGTGTGAATGTTTGCGTACATGTGTACGTGTGTGTGTTTTCTAAGCTTTAATTTTTCATGAAAATGCAATATTAAAAAAAAGTTAAAATAAAACCATTTTTTCGCAATAAACACCTGTCTGCCGGTGATTGCTTTTTGAGTGTTAAAGTTGAGTTTTTTTAATAAAGCATTTCCTTTCGCCCATTTGTTTTGAAAAACGAAACAACAACAACAAATCGCCATGAAAACCAACGAATATCATTTGTGTTAATTAAATTTTGTGAAACGTTGCAAATTTTTATGGAAAACCATATTTACATTTTTCCAATACTTTTTTTACATTTTTCTCGTCTCTGTTGACAGTGCCCACAGCGAGGCTTCTCTAATGAAAAAAATATTCAGTGAAAGGAAAAGTGCAAGGTGGTGTTATTGTTCAATCAATTAAAATATTAGTGAAAGGATTTTAACAAATTTAATCATTTTTATATGAAATTTATAAATAAAACAAATATGTATGTCATAAAAGTGACATTGAATGGAAATTCATAAAAAAAATGGAATGGAAAGTCTCTCCGGTTGGAGGTCTTCTTTCTATAGAAGATCTGTCCTCTTAAAGGTCTTCTGTCTATAGAAGGCCTGTAAAAGGTTTTCGGTCTATAGAAGACCTGTAAAAGGTCTTCTGTCTATAAAAGACCTGTAAAAGGTCTTCTGACTTTAAAAGAACCGTAAAAGGTATTCTGTCTATTGAAGGCCTGTAAACATTTTTCGGTCTATAGAAGACCTGTAAAGGGTCTTCGGTTCATTGAAGACCTGTAAAAGGTCTTCTGTCAATAGAAGACCTGTAAAAAGTATTCAGTCTATAGAAGACTTGTAAAAGGTCTTCTGTCTATAAAAGACCTGTAAATGGTCTTCTGTCTATAGAAGACCTGTAAACGGTATTCTGTTCATTGAAGACCTGTAAAAGGTCTTCTGTCAATAGAAGACCTGTAAAAAGTATTCTGTCTATAGAAGACCTGTAAAAGGTCTTCTGTCTATAAAAGACCTGTAAATGGCCTTCTGTCTATAGAAGACCTGTAAACGGTATTCTGTTCATTGAAGACCTGTAAAAGGTCTTCTGTCAATAGAAGACCTGTTAAAAGTCTTCTGTCTATAGATGAACTGTAAAAGGTCTTCTGTCTATAAAAGACCTGTAAAAGGTCTTCCGTCTGTAGAAGACCTGTTAAAGGTCTTCTGTCTATAGAAGGCCTGTAAAAGGTCTTCTGTCTATAAAAGACCTGCAAAAGGTCTTCTGTCAATAGAAGACCTGTTAAGGGTCTTCGGTTCATTGAAGTCCTGTAAAAGGTCTTCTGTCAATAGAAGACCTGTAAAAGGTCTTCTGTCTATAAAAGACCTATAAAGGGTCTTCTGTCTATAGAAGACCTGTAAATTGTATTTTGTTCATTGAAGACCTGTAAACGGTATTCTGTTCATTGAAGACCTGTAAAAGGTCTTCTGTCAATAGAAGACCTGTTAAAAGTCTTCTGTCTATAGAAGTCCTGTAAAAGATCTTCTGTCTATAAAAGACCTGTAAAAGGTCTTCGGTTCATTGAAGACCTGTAAAAGGTCTTCCGTCTTTAGAAGACCTGTTAAAGGTCTTCTGTCTGTAGAAGGCCTGTAAAAGGTCTTCTGTCTATAGAAGACCTGTAAAAGGTCTTCTGTCTATAGAAGACCTGTAAACGGTATTCTGTTCATTGAAGACCTGTAAAAGGTCTTCTGTCAATAGAAGACCTCTTAAAAGTCTTCTGTCTATAGAAGACCTGTAAAAGGCCTTCGGTTCATTGAAGACATGTAAAAGGTCTTCCGTCTGTAAAAGACCTGTTAAAGGTCTTCTGTCTATAGAAGGTCTGTAAAAATTTTTCGGTCTATAGAAGACCTGTAAAGGGTCTTCGGTTCATTGAAGACCTGTAAAAGGTCTTCTGTCAATAGAAGACCTGTAAAAAGTATTCTGTCTATAGAAGACCTGTAAAAGGTCTTCTGTCTATGAAAGACCTGTAAATGGTCTTCTGTCTATAGAAGACCTGTAAACGGTATTTTGTTCATTGAAGACCTCTAAAAGGTCTTCTGTCAATAGAAGACCTGTTAAAAGTCGTCTGTCTATAGAAGACCTGTAAAAGGTCTTCTGTCTATAAAAGACTTGTAAAAGGCCTTCCGTCTGTAGAAGGCCTGTTAAAGGTCTTCTGTCTATAGATGGCCTGTAAAAGGTCTTCTGTCTGTAAAAGACCTGTAAAAGGTCTTCTGTCTTTAAACGAACCGTAAAAGGTCTTCCGTCTGTAGAAGACCTGTTAAAGGTCTTCTGTCTATTGAAAGCCTGTAAAAATTTTCGGTCCATAGAAGACCTGTAAAGGGTCTTCGGTTCATTGAAGATCTGTAAAAGGTCTTCTGTCAATAGAAGACCTGTAAAAAGTATTCTGTCTATAGAAGACCTGTAAAAAGTATTATGTTCATTGAAGATCTGTTAAAAGTCTTCTGTCTAAGAAGTCCTGTAAAAGGTCTTCCGTCTATAGAAGACCTGTAAAAGTCTTCTGTCTATAGAAGACCTCTAAAAGGTCTTTTGTCTATAGAAGACCTGTAAAAGGTCTTCTGTCTATAGAAGGCCTGCAAAAGGTCTTCTGTCTATAGAAGACCTGTAAACGGTATTCTGTTCATTGAAGACCTGTAAAAGGTCTTCTGTCTATAAAAGACCTGAAAAGGTCTTCCGTCTGTAGAAGACCTGTTAAAGGTCTTCTGTCTATAGAAGGCCTGTAAAAGGTCTTCTGTCTATAAAAGACCTGTAAAAGGTCTTCTGTCAATAGAAGACCTGTTAAGGGTCTTCGGTTCATTGAAGACCTGTAAAAGGTCTTCTGTCAATAGAAGACCTGTAAAAAGTATTCTGTCTATAGAAGACCTGTAAAAGGTCTTCTGTCTATAAAAGACCTGTAAATGGTCTTCTGTCTATAGAAGACCTGTAAACGGTATTCTGTTCATTGAAGACCTGTAAAAGGTCTTCTGTCAATAGAAGACCTGTTAAAAGTCTTCTGTCTATAGAAGTCCTGTAAAAGATCTTCTGTCTATAAAAGACCTGTAAAAGGTCTTCGGTTCATTGAAGACCTGTAAAAGGTCTTCCGTCTGTAGAAGACCTGTTAAAGGTCTTCTATCTATAGAAGACCTGTAAAAGGCCTTCGGTTCATTGAAGACATGTAAAAGGTCTTCCGTCTGTAAAAGACCTGTTAAAGGTCTTCAGTCTATAGAAGGTCTGTAAAAATTTTTCGGTCTATAGAAGACCTGTAAAGGGTCTTCGGTTCATTGAAGACCTGTAAAAGGTCTTCTGTCAATAGAAGACCTGTAAAAAGTATTCTGTCTATAGAAGACCTGTAAAAAGTATTATGTTCATTGAAGATCTGTTAAAAGTCTTCTGTCTAAGAAGTCCTGTAAAAGGTCTTCCGTCTATAGAAGACCTGTAAAAGTCTTCTGTCTATAGAAGACCTCTAAAAGGTCTTTTGTCTATAGAAGACCTGTAAAAGGTCTTCTGTCTATAGAAGTCCTGCGAAAGGTCTGGTTATAGAAGACCTGTGAAAGGTCTTCTGTCTATAGAAGACCTCTAAAAGATCTTCTGTATTTTTAAACACCTGTAACCGGTGGAAGGTGTTTCATCTATAGGCGACCTGTTATTTTAGAACACAGTTTCTAGCTAATCCACCCAAGTGATAGGTGTTGTTGGGAACACAAGTCTAATACCCAGCATACAATGACCTTCAATTAAATGTCAGTCAGTCAGTGAAAAAATGTGGAGTAAAAAATAGAATAAAAACAAAAACACAACAATTTTCATACTGAAATGTTGCTGATGCTGATATTTTAATGGCTTTCCAGCGAACTATGAAAACAATAACGTTAAAACCCTCATCTGATTGTTTGTGGAGTTTTTTTTGGGAAATGAGAATCAGTTCAGCAGTAAAATTAGAAAAATAATGCCGCCCAAACCAAACAAGCACCCGATTGTGTGATGACGATGATGACCCAGGTTTATGAGAAGATCGTTTTATTGTTTTGTTTTTAGCTTTTTTCATGGTCAATGACTGACGGGACGGCGCGGCATGTTGGCTCACTCTCTAGCTAGTTAGCTGCATACACCTGCTGGCCAGCAGTGTGCTATGAACTTAATTGAGATATTTGTTTTGTTTTGCTTTTTTTGTTAAGCTTGACTTTATTTTGGTTGTTGTTTTTTTCTCAACTTTTTTTATTTTGTTTTATTCGTTTATAATGAAAATGTCATTATGAAGCAGAGTCATAATTTTCATTATGACATGAAAAGGAAATAAGGCTGGCTAATTAATCCTCTACGAGTAATAAGTTTTAGTCAAGATGAAATAAAATGTGGCCCATACTTTCTAATATTCCACGATATTATACATGGGAATAATTGAGGATATGGAGTAATGGAATGCGTAGCAGCCCAATTTGTGAAACTCATTTTTAAAATGAAGTTTAAAGTTTTTTGGTTGCAATTTATGAATGGCTATAAAGTATTGAGGAAAATTTCATTTCCTTAATTACTCTGCAGATAAATCAGCGATGAAAGTTTTACCTATCAGCAAATTAGCTTAAGTTGTCAATATGTAACCTGTTACATAATTATTGGCAATTTACAAGATAAGCAACAAAGCTTTGCAATTAAGTTATTTTATAATTACAAGGTATTTATCTTCGCAGGCCGAAAAATGAAACACCAGCCACTACAGTAAATCACAAACTGACAGATTAAGTGCCACTAAAATTATAGTTAAACGTTCCTCAAATGTTTTTAATTCGCCTATCGTTTGTTATGGATTCAGAAACAAAATCAAGCGTGGTCGAGCTACATTTCTGCTAGAAATTGTGACAATTCCACAGTTTTCGTTTTCGAAACTTTTTAAAATTTTTTTTTGATAGTAGTTTTTTATTAGTTTTACTATTAACACACTCAATATTAGATCCTCCTCTCACGGATTAATATTTGTCAGTACATAAAAAAACTATTGCAGTCCAAAAGTAAGAACTGTCTATTGATTGATTAAAATTTTTATTTGATGAGATTTGATTAGTCGTTTTATTTCATTGCGTTAAATAAAAAGTTATTTCTTCCATTATCAATTTTCACTCCTTATTAAATTTCTCTTATTTGACAATTAAACCACGTCAAGAGTTAAGAATGGACATGTTGTGGTTTAATACCTTACTAAAATCAAATGTTATATTTCTTGGCATACTTTTAGGCTGAGACAGAGAATTTCGCATTACCCACTTACATCATAACTGACATTTAAAAACGAAAAAAAACAAAGTAAAAATTAAACCATGGTAGAATAAAGTGAAGGTAGGCCACAGCTAACAGCTGATTACAATTTTTTTTCTTTTTATGACCTAATATGTCAAAAGCAGGGTTGACATTTTGTACATTATGCAATCATAAAGGTAGATGTATCGCTGAATTGTTCCAACAAAAAAACTTCTGCTGTAACACTATATCTTAAAATTGAAAACAAGGACAAAAAATGTTTATTCGAGTGGCAAAATAAAATTGTTGATTTTTTTAGCAAAACTTACGAATGGACGATTTATCAAATATTGATATTAATTTAAATTTGTTCCAAAAGTACGGGAATGTAAAAAATAAAATTTTTGTAAAAATTCTGCTGACATTTATCTGCAAATCGTATGCCAGCAATCACGATGTCAGATTAGCCAAACTTGTCAATTAGAAAATAAGTGAATGACATTTTTTCACTGTCATAAGTTTGGGAAGAACTTTTGCTATTTTTGGAACACTTTTCCAACAAGAATATTCTGGAGCCTAGCTAAAGAAATGTTTTTACACTATATGACACTTTTAACATATAAAAAGTGAAGCTCTAAGTTCCATATGTTTTTGTAATACGGGATAGCTATGCAGGTGCATCTACCATTATTATTGTACCATGCCATTTGACGTTTTAAGCCATGGCTGCAGGGTGGCATTTCTCAGTGATTTTCATACCTGGCCTACCTCTACTTTATTGTGCCATGAATTAAACCATGGACTAATGAATGTGCATAGACAAATAATAGAATAGACAGAGATATTGTAGTGTGTTTGTTTTTGTAGGGGTCGTTGATCGGTAAAAGTGGAGAGTGACTGAGTTTACAAAGTGATGTTTTTTTGTAAAATTTGTTAAATTTTTAATAAATTTCCAACTACAAGTAAAAGATTTTAGTATAAAATCCCAACAAAAGTGTTTATTTTGCATGTTTTGTACAAAGTTTGTGGGAAATACTAAATTTTTTTGTAAACTCCCTTTAGTTTTGCAAGGGAGATTTTTTGGAGGAAAACACATGTTTAAGAGCGTTCATGATACCTACTTTTTCTCCATCGGAATTTTTTCCTTGCGGATTTTTTGTTTGTGATAGCAAAGAAGGGAAAAGAGAGAAATTCCGCACGGAATTTTCATTCATGATTGGGCTGATAGACTAATGACACATAGACTAATGAATGAGTAGACGAAGAAATCCTCTCATATGCAATGTTTGATACATCGCAAATACGGGAAACATAGGCCAAAAGATTGCTCAAAACACAAAATACTAAAATCGGGTTTTTAAAAACAAACTGTTGGTAAACAGTACCCTGACCCTTTTCTCCATTCGTTATGACCATCCGCAACTTTCTGCGGTTAACCAATCCAACACAGCAGTCGATTGAAATTGGCCATAATTGAAGGAAAAAGTACATGTTCGAATACTATAAAATTAGGTGATCATTAAAATAAAACAAGTAAAAAAGTGTCAGTCGGCTTTGCCGACAGATATATACCCTCAGTCAATGTGAAGTGGCCCTTTTTGGACATTTGAACTTGCCGACAAAAATGTGGATTAGGAATTAACTGCACTAAAACACAAATGTTGAACTTTTGTGGGGGAGGTATCTGAAGGAGTGGACCGATATGGCTTATCTTCGAACTTGAACTATGTTTGGACAAAATATTACAAAGGCCAAATTTTGGACCGAATCGGCAGATCCGTTCGAGAGTTATCGTGCGCTCCAGCCAGCCAGCCAGACAGACAGACGGACGGACATTGCTCAATCGACTCCAAATTGTCTGAAACACATTTCGTCCAAACATACTTGGGGTCTAAAACCATTATTTCGATGAGGCACATTTGGCCCGTATGAAAGTGTATATACCCTCGTTAGCATAAATGCTCTTTCAGATGAAAGAACAACTTTTCAAAAAAAATTGGTAGTTTCTTTGAAAAAAATCGTGAAAAATGAGTTTTTTTGGTCTGCACAACAAGGGATAATCCCCTAAATTACAACCTTTTTTCAATAAAAAATTGTTCTGGGCCATGTTAAAAAATAGTCAATGTTAAAGAAATCAAAATTAATCTGATGTGTATACTTAAAAAAAAAATTGCGATTCGCTGCGTAAAATGAGGCATAATTTTTCCATGTTAGATCAAATTCCGAAATATTTGATATTTTGCTGGTACCAACTTATGTCTCGGACACACAATTTTGGAATTTTTATATTGACTGTAAAGAAAACTTATGCACCAAAAATTGTCGACAAAGGGCCAGGAGGTATACCCGCCATATAAGGGTACCCCCAATTTAAGATATTTTGCCAATTTTAGCCATATTTTTAAGCTGATTTGGCTGTAATTCTACATTTTGACATCATAGAAGTTGCAAACCCTTCGTACCAAAAATTATTAACATAGGCCAAAATTTTAGTTCAGACCCTATACAATATAATATTATAAATAAAAATAAATATCAATACAAATTCCTTTGGCCATAAAAAAATTGATTTGGGACCATAGTGCAATGTTAAGAGCACATATAAAACAAGTACGAACGGCGTTAAGTTCGGCTGGACCGAACATGTTATACCCTCCTCCACAAGTTGTATTGAAGTAAAATGGAATAATTAGTTTCCTTTCGTGTATGAAGAAGACTTAATACTAAATTTCAGCAATTTCGGTAAAACAATGTGAGGCACCATTCTATGGGGGCTATTTCAAAACGTCGATCTATACCGACAAATTTCTGAAGAAAGTTTTTAGGCTCAAAGAAGACTAAATACCAAATTTCCTATATTTCGGTAAGAGAATGTGGCTAAAACTTAAAAAATACCGAAAATCAAGAAGTACGCTTCTATGGGGATATGGGAAGACGTGGACCTATACTTATAATATTCTTCTGGAATATTTTATAACTCTTGGAAGACGAAATAACGAATTTCAGCCATTTCGGTTGGATATTGACGTCACAATCGTCAGTATTACGAAAATCGGGAGGTACCGTTCTCTGGGGGCTATATCGAAACGTAGACCTATACCGACGAATTTTTGTCAGAAATGGGGCAATATGAAAGAGTGGACCTGTACAGACATATTTCTGGCGAACAGTTTTATATCACATTGAAAACTAAATACCAAATTTCAGCCACTTTGGCGGAATATTGAAGACACAACCTTCAAAATACGAAAAATCGGGAGGTACCTTTGCATTGGGGCTATATGAAGGCGTGGACCTATACCGACAAATTTAAAGGGGAAGTTTGAGTACCCCCAACGAAGTCTAAATACCAAATGTCAGCCATTTCGGTGGTATATTGAGGCCACAACGTTCAAAATACCGAAAATCAGGAGGTACCGTTCTATGGGGGTTATATGAAGCCATGGACCGATACCGACAAATTTCTGGGGGAAAGTTTTATACCACCAACGTAGACTAAGTACCAAATTTCAGCCATTTCGGTGTGATAATGAAGCTAAAACCTTCAATATACCGAAAATCGGGAGGTACCGTCCTATGGGGGCTATATCAAAACGTAGACCGATATATCCCATTTTCAATAACAACCATCCTGCAAGTAATAAAAACTTCTGTTGACTCCCTATCTTTAAAATTGCGAGCTGTATCTTGATTTCAACAGACAGACGGACGGGCGGACTTTATAGGGTCTCCGACGAATATTTCGATGTGTTACAAACGGAATGACAAATTTAATTATCCTCCATATGGTGGAGGGTATAAAAATATTCATGTGTTAGTACCAAATATGTATATTAAAGAATTATTCCAAACAGTTATTTCTTTAATAAATATTTTATTTAATACAAAAAATATTTTGCATGAAGATGCCGAACACCGTGCCCAGCGCTCGCGAATAGAATAAAATATGGGATCTGATTTATTGTGACGCTTGAATTTATTCATATTCTAGAAACGTTGAAAACTAACAATTAACCCAATATTCGACAGACAACAAAACGTTACGATTTATTTTTTTGAATTTAGGCCAACATATGTTTTGGCTACAATAGACGGTGGTCGCGGCGGCGCACCTCTGTCTACGCACAAATACTATGCCAAAAAGTATAGGTGTATCCTATTTTGACTTTGAAATGATATGGAAATTCTAGATTTACACAATGACTGGCATTAAAAACGGTTAAAACAAAATCTAAACAAGGTGTCATGTGAACAACAACAACGGCATACATCGAAACGATATTCGATTTCAATGTTTTTTGTTGTATTCATATTGAAATGCTGAATCATTGCCGGCTTCAATCAAACTACGGAAGAAAGTTGTACTACTGATGTGAATGTTTTGTGAATTTTAAAATCAAACAAAATAAACGAACATTACAAAATGTTGCAAATTATTATCGATTGGATGTTTATATTCCATTTTGATTTACAATACTGCGGTTATTGCCTTCAACTGGACAAAGCATTTGATGCGAGATAAAAAAAAAATCAAAGGCAAACGTGCCTAATCGTGTTGGCTTAGAAACAACTATTAGAATGTGGAAATCGATTTAAATACACTGTTAAAAAAATGGGGAAAGTATATTTTGTGTGCATTTTGGGCATTGGAAAAATCCATGAAATGAAATAAATCTTCGAAATAATCCATTATCACCGCCTTATAAAAAATACATGATTATTACATAGATATAAACAATTACAGTCGAAATCTAAATTTGTCGCTATAACCGATATGTCGTTATAAGCGATAGGGCTATAAAGGGCCCCAAAGATTTGGGACTTTTGGATATCGTCGTTATAACCGATATGACGTTATAAACGACGACGTTATAAGCGATTTCGACTGTAATTTCTATTTATCTATAATTGTTGTCGTTACAACCTTTAACTACTGACGCAAACGCACTTCGGATGCATTGAAAAATATATACGTTTGAAGACTCGGATATAACAAAAAATTACCGTGTATGAAAATACCCATTGTTTTAAGTCTACTGGTAATGCAGAAGGTATCTTATTTGCATTACTTTGCAATGGGTTATTCGGCTCATGTAGCTCTCACATTTTTGTTGGGCACGTTGCATAGTGGTAGGTGTTTTTGATATTTCTTGGAGTACACATTCTTAACTCAACTCCTCGAGACAGTTTACAAGAAATTCACCGTTTGGGTTAATATAAATCAATAAAACATTTTTCTTTTTTATAAAGAACAAATATATTTATTCTCATTACCTCCCTGTGTATGTCAATTACTTGCAGTCATGAGGATATCACCCATCCATCCATCTCCACTTGTCGTTGTACAACACAAAACCTCCATTAAATTATTCTCGACAATTTGCAATAAATTAGTTGTCTAAATCATCAACACAACTATTAAATGGAATCACAATACCGAGCCACTAGAATATTTTTCCTTGCTTTTACAGTTGAAATCTTTATTAGAATCTCGTTTTATTGTATTCTAATCTGTTGCTAAAAGTTAAACCTTGTTCTCATCACGTAGATGTGATTTTTTATAATGGGAGATAATAAAAAGGAAACAATCAGTGAGAATTCTCGAAAAAAAGCTTTTATTACTATAAAACATTTATTTAATTGAACAAAACAACTACAACAACAAAATAATAACTTCTACTGCTGTTGTGTCAAGAAACCAATAAATTCACCAAATGACAGTTAGAAAAATGTTTATAGAATTTTAAATATGGTGTTGTGATTTTGTAGTAGAAGGTTTAATGGATTTTATTAATTAAATAGTAATAAAATTGTTACAAAAACTGCGGATTGAGTTGCAATATTTGCACTTCATCATCGGGCTAAAAAAAAAACTCTCGAATTGTGTAGAAAATTTAATAACGGGTGTACAACTGCGAATTTTTTACTATGGAAAGCCAATACTTCCCTTTAGATGGGCCTTTTCGCTTTAGCCCATTTTAAGGGGTTTTTCAAAGATTTCACTGAAGATTGTTCTTGTGATACTGCTTACAATGATACATTAATTGCTTATAATAATTGCTAATCCATCTTCAAAATCGAAAAATTAAGATTTAAAATTTTTAAGATAAATTCGTAAATAAAACAACAAAACAAATGTTAAAAAAATTATTTTTTAATTTTTTTGATAGAATAACAAATATTTCACACGGATATAAAGGAAAAAATTTATTGACAAAATATTAATTATTCGAATCCCTTAAAATTTTTGTAATTAAACGTAGTTTAATACAAAAAAATTTCAAGAAAATCGAAGTACAATCATGATACAATTTAATTTTAAATATTATATTATATTTAATATTATAATATATTTTAAATATTATTAAATATTAAATCGCGAAAATTGCATCCAATCCCACTGTGCAAATTTGTTTCTACTTTTTATTAGATAGCTAATAAAACAACAAAACATACAAAAAAGGATTTATTATATTTGGGCCAATCTTAAATAAGCTTTGAGTAGTTTTTACTGAATTCGACTTTTTCAAGGCCGTTAGTCAAAAAAATCTGAAAATATACTAAAATGTTTTACTGATGAGCAGCATCACCACAGCACAAAATAAAGGAAATCAAAAACCACTTTTTTAAAAAGTGTTCGATTTCACTCAGAAATCCCCATATATTAATGAGTGCACCCCGATTCATATTAGCTCAATGATATGGGACCTACAGTTTATCGCCGAGACCGAACGGCGTGTCCTAGGACACCACTTGTAGAGAAGTTTTATATGGCTGAAATACTCAGGGAAATGTCGCCAACATTACTGAGGGGTATTTTGCCACCGTTAAAAAGTTGATGTTACCTAGCCGGGGAATCGAAACCACGACCTTCGCCGTGCAAGGCGGGTGTTCATACCATTGCACCCCGTTGGGCTATATAGGCCCACGTTTGGGTAGCCCCCATATAATAGTACCACCCGATTTAAAGTATTTTGAGGATTTTACCTACATTTGTTTGACCGAACTAACTGAAATTTTACTCTTGATGTTCCCAATGACCAAAAAACGTCTCCACTACCGAACTAGCTGTAATTTGAAATTTAAAGTTTTCAGAGGTCCCGAAACTCCTCCGCCAAAAATCGACCACATAGGTTCACGTTTTAGTATACCCCATATAAAATCGATTAGTTTTCAATGAGAGCCGTACCTAAAATTTTCTGAGCGACATTTGTGCAGAACATTTCGAAGCTGAAAAACGTCATCTTGTTATTTTTTTATAGCGGCTCTTAAAATAAAGGACGAAAAGGACATTGAAGGAAGCGAGTTAGAAGGTCGAAATGCTCTACGAAAATAATCCTCATTCGATTTGACTGAAAACATGTCATCTCAAAAATAAGCTAAAGCAACAGTGAACAAAGATATAACGCTAATTCCTGATGGCTTACAGGGTCTCTGGCAAAAATTTCATCACGCAATAACGCGGAAGTTCGACTCACGGCGGATCTGTCCTTCGGGGTTCTTAATATACTCACCAAGGGCTTTCATATCCAAAGGAATTATCTCTGCCCCAAAATTTGTGTTCACAGTGTTATCAGTGGAGTAATTAGATCCACTGTTTGTAAACTTTCCAAAATTTCTTCTATCAACTACGAAAATGTAATTTCTTTTTAATGTTAGGGATCTACTCGTATGGCATTTAGATCCACAACTCGTGTTATTGTTTTTTAATACAATCAGCCTTTAGGCTAACGAGGTTATACACTTTCATGCTACCAAAGCTTCATCGAAGTAATGGTTTTTGGCCCCAAGTATGTTTTGTGCGAAATTCGTTTCAGACAATTTGTAGTCGATTTAGCTAGGTCTCTCCGTCTGCCCGTCTGGCTGGCTGGAGCGCACGATAACTCTCGAACGTATCAACCGATTCGGGTCAACATTCGCGCACTTTTTTCGGGAAACTCCCCATAAAAGTTTACAATTTTTGGTTAAAGTGATGCCCACAATAACTTTCGAAGGTAGCGACCATACATTCAAGTCCATACTTCCTGAGAAAATGGCCCAAAAGCTGTAAAAACCAGCTAAGGCACCATGTGTGGGGGGCGGATGCAGCGCACGATAACTCTCCAACAAATAAACCAATTCGATCCAAAAATTGGCACGTTTACAACTTTTGGCCAAAATGATGCCCACAATAACTCTATATAGCGACCGATTTAGCCCATGCATATATCTGTATCGAATATGGACTATATGGGTTCACTCCTTCCGGTATCTGCTCTCGAATAGCTTTAAGTTTTTCAGGAACAACTTGAATTTGCTGCCCCCATTACGATGGTACAAGTTTTTATGGCCAAGTCCGTACTTCCTGAGAAAATGGATGCTGCGCACTACAACATTCGAATTGGATACTGGGTTGTTTAAAACTTTGCATATCGTAAAATTTCAACAAATCGAAGATGGTACTTATCGGTCAACTCCTTCCGGAATCCCACCAAAGTTCAAAAATATTCGATAATATGGTAGGCGCTATATCTCATAAACGGATCAACCGATGTTCGAGGATCCATTGGACATTTTTGCCGAAGGTACTCCTTGTGGTACTGTTTACAGCAATATTATGGAACTACTCCAAAGACACACTTCCAAAATGGACTATTCCGACTGATACTTTTTTATTTTTTGTACAGTCATAGTCTGGCGGTATTTAGCGATATACGATTTCACGTTGTCGTACAGTTATTTATGGTACGTGGACTACATACAAATAGTTGAAGTATAGGTGGCGTGGCGTTTGTCAAAAATAACTTTTAAGACTTTTTATACACTTCCATTGCAAAATTACAAAAAACAAAAGCTCAATCTTATCTCGCACCTTAAGACCACTAGTGAACCTGATGTAAACATTTATGATCCTAGCTTTTACCGGTTGTATATGGAATAGATCACAAAAGTGTTGAATTTGAAATATAGGTGGCGTTCGTCATCAAATATATAGTAGCCAAACTCAGAACCAAACGTTTACTCTGTTTTCAGTCATTCATCAAATACATTTTTTATATATAGACTAAGGGTACTTAGAAGAATTTTTTTAAGCAACAGTGCTATATCGAGAGATGTAATTGAGGCGCTAAGTGCCAAAACGGCCTAACCCACATGCCCAACAAAATCAAAGATTTAACTGGAACCTTATGAAATAAATTCTAAAAAATTCCATATTGCATTACTTTAGAAGGCAGCATAACCTTGTGTTATTCAATGCAATATGGAATTTTTTAGTAGTTATTTGAAATGATTCTGGTTAGATCTTTATAGCCTGTTTGATGTTTGTGGGTTAGTCCGGTTTGGCGCTGAGCGCCTCAATTGACCATATCTCTGACCTTCCCACACATTGTTATCGTTAACCATTTGTAAAAATATGTAATTTTAAAATGTCCCTATACTTTTTTTATATAATAATAATAATTTTATTATATTCTTTGTTTCTTTCTTTTTAGGTAAGTTCGCATATATTGTAGAGGTTTAAAGAAAACAAACGTGAGTATTTTCGCACAAAGAATGCCCAAAAATATTGTTAATATTTTGAATTTTTTATTGTAACGATATCCAAGACAACAACAAAGGCTATATTCAGGACAAAAGCGACTGTAATATTAACATCAATTTAAATCTCAAATGGTCGCGGATTCCATTGTTGGAGCACAAATGATAGCAGTATACATATTCTATAGAAATTGCCAGTTTTCCCGCTTTTCCGTGGAATTTCGACTCTAAATGAGCATACTTCTTATTTGAATACTTAGGCACTCATCTTCACGTTATCTTTACCAACGGTTGAATATTTGATTATTCTTGCTGCCTTTTTTGTCTTGAGAACTTATGTAGCTTTAAGTTCTCATTTGAAAATAACATTTAAATACATATTTTGTGTGAGTGCGACGTGTTACTTCAAATCGTGCGTTCTGTGTTGTAAAGAACTTTCGTACAAATTCAATAACTTCAATGCCAACAAACCCAAAGAAATTTATCGCAAGTCAATAACTTAAGAATACATATCATTCCTCTTTGGCACGATCATGTGACTTGGATCCTTTTATTACTGGTTTTAAATTAGTAGAATGCAAAAACTATTCAACATTCTTGTCTAAATTATAATATTATCCAACTTTTTGTTAACAAAAATAATTTTCAATTCAATTAATTTTTATATCAAGACAAATTCAAGTTTTATTACTTTATCCAGGAGTATTAATAAAAGTGGCAAAGAAGATAGTCTGGTTTTATAATTATTACCTGCTGCAATAGACAACAACTCCATGAAATCCATCAAATTATTCCTGTTCTTTGGAATTTATTGAAAACTAAAAACAACTAAAGCGCAACATTTTTTGGAAAGGTAATAAATGTTTTAATTAAATGCAGGTGAACATGTTTGCAGTTTAGCATGTTAGCAAGTCATCCAGTAGTACAGCCGCATCTAAGTTGCGAAAGTAACCATAATACGGATTCTAATATTCTATTCTAATAGTATGCATGATGCCTTGTGATAATAGCTTTAATATGAAATAACTTGGGTAATGGGATGGATTTAAAAAAGTCTTTAAAAGTCCACAAAAACCTCATTGTCTTCACACGTTTTTAATTGGTTAACACAAAATATCAACTGATAGCCGACCAATGAAGCCGAAGATTATATGGTAGGTACTTACGTAATTGACTTTGGTCCCACTACTGATTACATTGCGGAAATTGATAGTAGCAGAGGTCATTGTGCCCAGAAAACAACACAAAAGAGGAATTGATTTTAAACAACAACAAAATTGTTTAGGTATGATGCTGCTGAAGACAATTCCATTGATTATTGTTACTCCATGAAGTTGGAGTCATGGTGTAACAAATAAAGTGTAAGTGACAAACAGTTGATTTCTTTATTTTCTTGTTGTAAATAAAATTGTCAGAACTTATTAAGCTCTAAATAACTCCAAAGGTGACCAACTAAAATGGATTTCTGCTATTGAAAACTATGACACCAAAAATTAGATCCATTTCCAAAATGGATGCCTTCAGATACTTACGCTGAAAAGTTTAGCACTTCCGGACTTTAAACCAGTAGGAGGTCACTTCTGGAAAGGGTCTTTAGAAGCACCCTTTCCTCTGAAGAGGGTCTACAGAAGCACCCTTCCTTCTGGAAAGGGTCTTCAGAACCACCCTTTCCTCTGGAAAAGGCCTATAAAATCACTCCTTCCTCTTAAAATGGTCTACAGAAGCACCCTTATCCCTGGAAAGGGTCTAAAGAAGTACCTTTTCCTCTGGGAAGGGTCTATAGAAGCACCCTTTCCTCTGGGAAGGGTCTATAGAAGCACCCTTTCCTCTGGAAAGGATCTATAGAAGCACCCTTTCCTCTAAAAAGGGTCTAAAGAAGCACATTTTCCTCTGGAAAGGGTCTAAAGATCCACCAGTTCCTCTGGAAATGGTCTATAGAAGGGTCTATAGAAGCACCTTTTCCTTTGGAAAGGGTCTTTAGAAGCACCTTATCCTCTGAAAAGGCTCTATAGACGCAACCCTTCCTCTAAAAACGGTCTACAGAAGCACCCTTTCCTCTGAAAACGGGCCAATAGAAGCACCCTTTCCTCTAGAAAGGGTCTATAGAAGCACCCGTTCCTCCAGAAAGGGTCAGTTTCCTCTTGAAAGGGTCTTTAGAAGCACCCTTTCCTCTGCAAAGGGTCTACAGAAACACCCTTTCCTCTGGAAAGGGTCTATAGAAGCACCCTTTCCTCTGAAAAGGGTCTAAAGAAGCACATTTTCCTCTGGAAAGGGCCTATAGAAGCAACCCTTCCTCTGGAAAGGGTCTATAGAAACACCCTTTGCTCTGGAAAGGGTCTATAGAAACAACCTTTCCTCTGGAAAGGGTCTATAGAAACAACCTTTCCTCTCGAAAGGGTCTACAAAAGCACCCTTTCTTCTGTAAAGGGTCTATAGAAACAACCTTTCCTCTCAAAAGGGTCTACAAAAGCACCCTTTCCTCTGGAAAGGGTCTATAGAAGTACCCTTTCCTCTGGAAAGGGTCTTTTGAAAAAGTTTATACAAGCACCCTTTCAACGGGAAAGGGTTTATACAAGCACCCTTTCAACGGGAAAGGGTTTATACAAGCACCCTTTCAACGGGAAAGGGTTTATACAAGCACCCTTTCAACGGGGAAGGGTTTTTACAAGCACCCTTTCAACGGGAAAGGGTTTATACAAGCACCCTTTCAACGGGAAAGGGTTTATACAAGGACCCTTTCAACGGGAAAGGGTTTATACAAGCACCCTTTCAACGGGAAAGGGTTTATAGAAGCACCCTTTCAACGGAAAAGGGTTTATAGAGGCATCCTTTCAACGGGAAAGGATTTATAGAAGCATCCTTTTAACGGGAAATAGCTCCCTTTCCTCTGGATAGGGTCTATAGAAGCACTATTTCCTCTGGATAGGGTCTATAGAAGCACCCTTTCCTCTGGATAGGGTCTATAGAAGCCGCCTTTCCTCTGGAAATGGTCTATAGAAGCGCCCTTTCCTCTGGAAAGGGTCTTTTGAAAAAGTTTATACAAGCACCCTTTCAACGGGAAAGGGTTTATACAAGCACCCTTTCAACGGGAAAGGGTTTATACAAGCACCCTTTCAACGGGAAAGGGTTTATACAAGCACCCTTTCAACGGGAAAGGGTTTATACAAGCACCCTTTCAACGGGAAAGGGTTTATACAAGCACCCTTTCAACGGGAAAGGGTTTATACAAGCACCCTTTCAACGGGAAAGGGTTTATACAAGCACCCTTTCAACGGGAAAGGGTCTATAGAACCCCTTCCTCTGGAAAGGGTCTTTAGAAGCACCTTTTCCTCTGGAAAGGGTCTTTAGAAGCACCTTTTCCTCTGGAAAGGGTCTATAGAAACACCCTTTCCCCTGGAAAAGGCCTATAAAAGCACAATTTCCTCCGGAAAGGGTCTATAGAAGTACCCGTTTCTCTGGAAATGGTCTAAAGAGTCACCAGTTCCTCTGAAAATGATCTATAGAAGCCTATGAAACACTTTTTCCTCTGGAAAGGGTCTATAGGAGCACTCTTTCCTCAGGAAGGGGTCTATAGAAGCACGCTTTCCTCTGGAAAGAGCCTATTGATGCATCCTTTCCATCTGGAAAGGGTATATAGAAGCACTCTTTCCTCTGGAAAGGATCTCTAGAAGCACCCCTTCCTCTGGAAAGGGTATATAGAACCACCCTTTCCCCTGGAAAAGGCCTATAAAAGCACAATTTCCTCCGGAAAGGGTCTATAGAAGTACCCGTTTCTCTGGAAATGGTCTAAAGAGTCACCAGTTCCTCTGAAAATGATCTATAGAAGCCTATGAAGCACCCTTTCCTCTGGAAAGGGTCTATAGAAACTCAAGAACACTATTTCCTCTAGAAGGGTCTACAGAAGCACCCTTTCCTCTAGAAAGAGTCTATAGAAGCACCTTTTCCTCTAGAAAGGGTCTATAGAAGCACCCTTTTCTCTGCAAAGGGTCTAGAGAAGCACCCCTTCCTCTAGAAAGGGTTTATAGAAGCAGCCTTTCCTCTGGAAAGGGCCTATAGAAGCACTCTTTCCTCTGGAAAGGGTCTATAAAAGCACCCGTTCCTCCGGAAAGGGTCTTTATAACAATCCGTTCCTCTGGAAAGGGTCTATAGAAGCACCCCTTCCTCTGAAAAGGGTCTACAGAAGCACCCGTTCCTTTAGAAAGGGTCTAAAGAGCCACCCCGGAAAGGGTCTATAGAAGCACCTTTTTCCCTGGAAAGGGCCTACTAAAGCACCCTTTCCTCTGTAAAGGGTCTACAGATGGAAGGAAATAGTTATAAGTTCAAAATACTTCATGGTGGAGGGTATTAAAAGTTCGGCGGAGCCGAAAATATTTTGTTCTTGGCAAATCCTACGGGTTCTCTTTTGACTTGTTTCAGAGCTGCATTGCAGATCCTTGTACGTGAATTACTTATTACTGATCGAGGGTTAATTAAACATAGAATTACTAAATTTTGCAAATGCGTTAATTAAACATGTTAAACAATTCTCATATGCATATTCCCATTTTTAATGTCAAATATCAACTGACGTCCATCCACACGTCAGTAATATTTTAATATTTTTTATATTTAGGAATAAAATGTGTTAAATAATTCCATTAACGCATCCCAGAACAAAAAAATTATGAACGATTGACAATATAAATAAATTTTAAATTAAAAAAATGTGAATAATATAATTATTAAATGCTTTCATTTATTAAAAAAATAATAATAATTTTCGTAATTCAAGATATATCCACTTAAAAACATTTTGTTGTTATTCAAATATTTGAATACAACAAAATAGGGACTCGAGCTATAATACACAGCGATAATACACAAAGATGTAAAATTCTGCAGTCCAACAATAAAAAACGCCAACAACAATTCAAGATTTATATAAAATCATTTCCCTAGTAACAATCTTTTGTTGAAAGTACAGAGAGGCGAGGCAACTCGCTGCCTCTCACCACCATCTCTCACCGGCAAATTGGCAATAGCCTCAAGAAAAACTGCCTAATGTAAATATGTGATTATTACGTTTTCTTCTTTTAATATTTGTATAAATTTAAAAAAAAATCATGTTGAATCATATCATATATAAATTTCAAATAAATGTGCCCCATATTCCAGTTATTTTTCCTACGAATTTCATAACCATAAATACATATACATATATTGAAAAAATATTATGTATATGGCGCCAGTTGTGCTTCTAATCCAACTTGTCTCCACTATCAGCTAATATGGGACAGTTGCCACAAACAAAACGAGAATTATATTCAAACAGACAAAGAAACAACTTTCCACTGAAGTCAACTAACCCAGCTACATACTAAGGGATAGGTGGCCTTGAATAAAACTATCACTTATCTTGAAAACTAATTCTTACTTATCGTACTCAAAAAACAGCAAAAAATTGAAATGTCAAATGGCATTTCTTCTAATAAGAAAGTCACATTTATTTATTAACCCAAAAATTCTTGAATAGAATATGCAATTTTTATTTTTAGTTTCAAGTTTCATATTTCAAATTATTGATACCTTGACAATCAAAACAGAGCTGGAATGAGAATATCAACAAAAAATGTTGTGCAAATTTTTCCTCATTTGAATATGAATTTTAAGTGGATGGAGAATAAAATCGTAATGGAGCATTGTGACGAAAACATAGTTTATCAAACTGGATTTTCAACAACATAAAAAACATAATTCAAAAATAATATATTTTTTTGTTTTTTTGGTTTGTTAATGCCAATTGTTTTGCCGGTAATCATTATTCATTAGATGCGTTTTAGCGGATAACAAAACAACAAGCATCCAATTCCAATGTAATCCAGTTAAAACTCATATATGTATATAAATACAACAAAAGATTTGACGGCGCTGGCGCTTGATACGCATGACAATGCTCCTCTGCTACTACTAATTACTGAATGACTTTGACAACGGTTTTCTATGCCTACGAATACAGATTACATTTTTTTTTTTTTGCTAAATGGCATATGAATGTTCATTAATTTCTATAACTGCCATATGTTGAGCTTTTTTGCATATTTATCGCCTGCGTCTCTATAGTAGAGGTAGGTAGTATTATGTATGTATGTAAATCGCCAGACTTATAATGACCATTCATATGCGAAAACTGGATTTTGCACAGAAAATGATATAATAACAGAAACATACGAAGTTACTAATAGCTCTTCACTTGGCGTTATTGTAGAGTGAGCGTGTGTAATAGTGATGTTGGGGAATTGAAGCGTGTATAGATTTATTCGGATCTTGTCAGTAACCGAAGAGCGCAGTCGCACGAAAAGGGGGAAATTAAATTACCTATCTTAGTCTACTTTATCTCGAAAATAGACGAAAGCAAGTTTCTCTCAATTGAACTACTGTGTGGACAAGTTTAAAAATTAGAATTCAGAAACTCTACATTTCGTAGACAACTTTCAATTTTATATGTATTATACTGGCTTAGTCGCTTCTGCAATATGTTAGGATTCGTCGATAGGGATAAACAAATATTTGTATTAAATTTGGAAATATTTATAAACTAAGTCGATTTTTTATATCAACTTTTAATTTTCACACAGAACACGTTTTGAGGATTCAATAATTATTTAAATTATAATTATTCAAAAATTGGTTGGTTGGTTATTGGTTGATTAGAGTTGCTTATGCATATTTCTGTCAACATAATCGTGCCGAATCGTGTCTTTTGTAGAGTTGTGGAGTTCCGGAACGAACTAGTTCCAAGGACAAGACAAGGAACTAACTATGGAACTATTTCCAGCTCTTGCGTTCACATAGTTCTTGATGAGCATATAGTTCCCTTCATTCATACCCACAAAATTTGAAGAAGGGGTTCTGTGCGATGCCGTGATTTCATTGCATCTTATGCATTGGTTCGAAGGAAGCCGTGAAAGATCCGATCTTTCCATTAACATTTGAACCTATGCAAAGGAAGTCGTGAAAGATCCGATCTTTTCATCAGCATTTAAAACCATGCAAAGGAAGTCGTGAAAGATCCTATCTTTTCAACAGCATTTGAACCCATTCCATCGATCCAATATAGATGAATTTTATATTTTTATTTATACACATTTTCCTAAATATATAAGATTAATTCTTTACAATAAGCTTGATTTAGTCGGAGACTCGAAATCACAACCAACGTTGTTAAAAATCTCGTCGTAATGACAATGTCATTGCAAAGGGTTGTTGAAAATGACATGCCAAAGCATTGGTGTAAATGACATGCTTTGGATCCAAAAATGAATAGCATCTTTTGGGGTCTACGCTACGATGACATGCCAGATCGCTTTCACCCATGATTGAATGGCATCTTTGGCATTGAACATTTTGCTGGGTATAGTTCATCTCCTTCCTTTAATTCCACACTCTCTTCGATCGTTCGTTTCGTTCATTATTCAGATGCTACCAAATTGTTAAATAAGTCGATCTAGAGACGCATAATTTCATGCATTTTTTTCAATGAAACCACTCTAGTGTGGACCGGGACTAAACTGACTTAAAATTTCACATCTCAACCAAGTTATGCTACATTCTACGAACTATTTTGCTTTTAATTTTCCAAATAACCGGTTACTTAATAACCAGCAACACTGGTCAGCAGCAAGATATCGTTTGTAAGCAACAACAGCAAAGTTTAGGCAAGCGTAACAGCATTTCAAGCAACAATCGACAACATAAAGAGAGTGAGCGAGCGTGGCTTTCAAAACAATTAATTCAATACAAAAGTAACACTCGGTCGAGAAAGTTGTGTTGTGTTTCTGCCAAGCGTCGTGGAATGAGCGAAGCGAATAAAAGAAAGAAAAAAAAATAAACTAAAAACAACCAAAGATCAAAATAAAAAGAATAATTGTGTGAAAAGCCAAATACATTTGTTGTGAACAGAAAAAAAGTCACACAGAACGAAAATAATTGTGCAATTATTTACAATTATAATTAAATAATTTAAACGCTCAACGTTTTAACGGTTCTAAATAAGACAACAACAAAAACAACGTTTATTTTTATATTCCGTTTCAATTCCGTGACGTTTCGTTCCGTTCGTTCGCCAAAGCACCGTTCAAAATGATTATAACGCCATCCCTAATTGGTGGTTGGGAAAAACTCGAGTTATGGGATCATACCCCAGCCCTACTGCTCGGACTCCTATTTATGGTGTGTTCCGTTGAAGTGATAATTTGGAATATGACCAATTCTTTGTTCTTAAGCACAAATCATTTGATCGAACAAGATACCGATTATACCGGCTCCGATGAAGATGAGAATATCTATTATGAACATTTGACCAACGAATACGATAGAATGATGTATCGTATGCAGAGACAACAACAACGAATTATGGAAGAAAGAAGGCGTCGCTTTTACGAAGACGATGGCCTACTTGATGATGAAAGTTCTAGAAGTTCGCGAAGAAGCAGAAGATTTTATCCCGGCCATTCATCGGCAATTGGATTATTTCGTTTTTTTAATTAAGGCCAAAATTTCAAAATTGATAATTCCAGGGGGAGGATGTGTAGAGTTAAACAATACTGGGGCATATGCATAAATATGTGCAGTGAAATAATCTATTAATAGTGGAGATATAGTGAAATGAAAAATTTGACTATTGTGAAAAATTTATATAAAAAAGAGAATGATCAAGCACCTCTGTCTCGGACATTTCCAGTGTTTCTTCTTGTATATTTTTCACTGCAATATTATTCTGTAAATAGTGTAATTAATTATTATTTAATTTTAGTTATGTATAAACTGTAAAAATTCTAAAGGATAACTAACTGTATGTGTGTGTGCGTGAAAAGATTCAAAACAGTGATGTGTATTTTTGTGATAAATGGCCAGCTTTTCTTTTCAAATTTTCAACATCATGTCATTATGATTTTTCTTTAACAATACTATCATTCAAACAATCATCATCAGTCTGAATATGAATGAAATCTATCAAAACATATTTGAAATTGCCAAAGAAATTTGCTAAAAAATTTGCTTTGCAAATTTTTTTAATTTTTCGTCAAAGTCATTTGCTGTTTTTATGCGACCATTAACTCTATTGGAAATCAAACAAGTTTTAAGCAAAGAAATTTAGTATTTCTATTCTATACGCCAAAAGATGTTCCAAAAGTAAGATAACCGGTTTTAGAAAGGATAGTCATTGTCTATAATCGTCTGAATAACAACACGTCAGTGAATTTTACAAGCTAAACTTCAAAAATTAATTAATGGCAAAGTGGTATAGAGGTGCGAAGAGGAATAACTGAATAATAAAGAATCTTATTGAGATAATTTTTTAGAAGTTCTGGGGACCACACGGAAAGGCGAAATAAAGTGTTTTTCATTCCTCTATTTCTCTTTTTATCCATAAACTAAGAAGTAGTTCATGAAATATTTCAGCGCCTGTTGTCGGTTGTACGAGGGCTGAACGATAACTATATGACCTAACAATGAAAACGCGAATATTTGCCATCAAAAATAGTTTTATTGTTTTCTTAAACCAATTGTTGAATCCCTTTTTCAACTCCTATTTAGACACCTCCAAAACATGGTTTTTGAAGATTCTGTAACTTCTGGTTACGAAAATCGTTGATCACGCCTTTTTTTCTTGTTATGCTGGAATAAAATAAAGTCATTGGATCCCCAGTCAGGGCAGTACGGCGGATGACCACCCATCAATTCCACGTTTTTTTTTTTTTGGCCAAACAGGCGCTGGTTTGAATCCATGTGTGAGAGATTGCATTGTCATGATACAGAATGATTAGTCTTCCTTCTCTTGTTCGTTTTACAAATTTCTCAGGGGACTTCAGGCAAACAAATTGTGGTATAGTCGCCTCACGGTCAGTTTTGCCGAAGAAACAGGCGACCATTTACTTCGAAGTGCTTCTTACATGAACAATTTTCCTTGGATTTGGCTCGCTTTCGAAGACCTAAACATCCGATTCCTGTTTTGTTTCGGTCTCCTAAGCATAGATCCAAGATTCGTCGTATGTGACGATCTTATAAACGTCGTTTGATGCACCGCTATCGTTTTCATTCACAATTTCTTTGCACCAATCCTCAAGAACTTGTTTTTGAGCGATGAATCGCTCGCGATGAGAACAAGTAAGAAAATATCAGTCAGATGTGCTGACGGAGATATACCCTCAGCCACTGACAAAAACCAGTAAGGAAAGGATCATAGCCGGGGCCGACTACATGATACCCTACACCACTGTGAATATGTAAAATATAGGAGATATATGTATGTATATCAATTTGAACTGAGTTCTATATAATATAGTACACTTATTACTAGACAAAATGCTGTCACACATTCCAAAGTTCATCAAAATTTGCAGATATAGGGTGTTTGGTGCAGCAAATACGTGAAATCGGGCGAAAATATATATGGGAGCCATATCCAAATATGAACCGATTTCGATATAATTTGGCACATTAATTTTAGACCGAATTCAGTCACACAAACCAAATTTCATAAAATTCGGTCGTATATAGCGTGTTTGGTGCAGCAAATACGTCAAATCGGCCGAAAATATATATGGGAGCAATATCCAAATCTGAACCGATTTCGATATTATTTGGCACATTTATCTATAGACCGAATTCCGTCATAAATTCCAAATTTCATCAAAATTGGACAGATATAGCGTGTTTGGTGCATCAAATACCTCAAATCGGACGAAAATGTATATGGGAGCTATATCCAAATCTGAACCGATTTTCACCAAAAGCAATAGCGTTCTTCATTAGGCTAAAAAATGATCTTCCTTAATTTTCAACCAAATCTAACAATAAATGCGACCTGTACGTTGCGAACGGACGGACCGACATGCATAAATCGACTCAGAAAGTGATTCTATGCATATCCCTAGAAGGAACTATGGGTCTATCTCTTTTCCTTATGCATGTTACATACAAATGCACTAACACATAATACCCCTTACCAAAGTGTGGTGTAGGGCATCATCCGGCAAAAAGGGGCACACGTGCCCTTGATGAGAATAACAACAGAACAACCACCACTCAGTCTTCGTTCAGAAGTCAATGAAGAAGGTTCTGTTGTCGCTTATTTAAATGATTTTTAATTTTAGCAATGCATTAACGCACACGCTGTTTATGTAGAGAGAGTCGTATGCGTGAGGCCGAAAACAATGCGTTTGTATTTGTGCCGATACCTGGTGTAGGGTATAAAAACAACAAAACCAAACACAATAATTATGCCGTATATACAATATATTGTTTTTGTATCACGAGTTTAATTTAAAATATGTATGTACTGTATGTACCGTAATGTGGGGCTATACCAAATCATTGAAATATACCAAACATTTTCAGGAACCAAACTTCTTCATAAATGACTCGAAAGATTAAATTTCGTTAAAATAAGTTTGAAAGAAAAAAGTTTTTAAAGAAATTTTTGAAAAAAGTTTAGAGTTATTTGCACAATAGTCATTTTAGTATGTGCCGGCATGGGTTTCAAGCTTTTGGGTCATTATCTCAGGAAATATTGACTTACTCCGAAAAAATGTAGCGTTGTAAATGAGGCCGCTAGATCAACCTACTGAAAAAATAATCAAAACGATTCGAGAGGACCTCTTAAACTTCAGTTTATCAGAATTGTGTGTGTTAGGTACCCGAAGGAGTGAACCAATATGGTTCATATTCCATCCTGATACATGGCTGGATGAAATAATACTATGTGCATAGTCTACACCTATCAGAAATTTCCTGCGAGAATTTTCTTGCGGATTTGCCATTTTGGTCGGTGCCATTAGCCGCAAAAACAACTCACTGAAAAAAATTTCAAAACGATCTGAGAGGAGCTCTTAAACTTTACTTTATCAGAATTTTGTGTGGGAGGTAACCAAAGGAGTGGACCGATATAGTCCACATTGGAACCTGATCTATATCTGGAGGGAATAATACGATGTGCGAAGTTTGGACCAAATCAAGTTTTTTCATAGTTCTATAGGATGGTCCTTTATCGACATACATAAGATTTAATTTGATCGATCATTGTGAAAAATGATCGGACAAAAATGTTCACAAGTAAATTCCATTTTTGTTTTTTTTTTACATAGTGATTTTTTCTAGTCACTTGGTCTGTTCCAGAACTCCAAGAATCATTCAATCAAAATTAAAATATTCTGCAACATGTCAGTTCGTTTTGAAAAAATATTGCTCTCTGTAATAGAGGGTAATAAATGAAGTTGAGCCAATGGGGGAATACTCCAACTCAAGCAATCAAATAAAGGAAACCTGCAAGAAGCTACTATTTTTTACTACGATAACATTTTTTACTTTATGTTATCGGAAAAAATAGTAAAAATTAGTAGATTCTTGTAGTTCTGGAACGGACCAATTGTTATCAAGTAAAAATGTTAGATTCTTGCAGGTTCTGGAACAGGCATACTGTAAACAACACAACGAATGTCTGTCCTGAGTACGTTCAGGGTAAAAACTGTCAAAATTTCAAATGGCGCAGCCCTCGTATAGTTATGAATTCTTCATTTGAAAGTCAGCGCTCTACATTATGAGAATCCATGTGAAAAGGATAGAAAAATATAAAATCCCGGGGAAGGGGAGGTGGTGTAAACACATGTTATAAAATGTCTCCGTAGGGATGCCATGTTGGTAGTTTTCCCGCTACTTGTGGTGATTTTTGACGTACAAAAACCACTTTTTAGGAGTTGTAGCGATTTTTATACCCTACACCACTATGTGGGAAGGGTATTATAAGTTGGTTTTGGCCAAAAAGTTTGTAACGCATCGAAATAATGGTCGTAGACCCATACTTATATATACCAGATCGACGAGCTAAGTAGATCTGGCTATGTGTGTCCGTCCGTCTGTCCGTCTGTCCATCTAAACCTTGTAATCACGCTACAGGTCGCAATTTTGATCGGATCGTCACGAAATTTTGGATGTTGATGGGGGTCCTGGAGGGGAAGAAGCCTATTGATTTGGTGATGGTCGGATAATATTTAGCGGTCGGAAAGGGCAAAAAAACTTAGGTGGATAAAAAGACAACGTTTTTTCCAAAGCGAATATCTCAGCTTCTACATGGGGTATAGCAAAAGCAAAACCTGACAATGAAAGTAGAAAATATCTCCTTTCTAATGATGTAAAAGTAGGTGCTCGTAGATGATCAAACAACGAAGATATCACAATAGTAGCAAATAAAACCCCAATTTTCATTTTTGCGATTTTAATTATATTGACGAATATCACAGCTTTGGTTGGAAACTTTCCAAAAGCAAAGCATGACTATGAAAGTAGAAGATCCCATCTATACAATGATGCAAACTAGGTCGGCGTAGGTGACCAACTAACGGAGATATCGCAATAGTCGGTAATATATCCCATTCTCCATTTTTTCGAAATCACGCTACAGGTCGCAATTTGGATCGGATCGTCATGAAAATTTCGAGGGTTAATGGAGGTCTCACAGAGGAAGAAGCCTCTTGATTTTGGTGATGGTCGGATAATATTTTATTTGGAGAAAAAGTCAAAATTTTATTCCAAAGCAAATATATCAGCGTCTATAAGGGTATATAAAAAGCAAAACCTGGCAAGGAAAGTAGAAAATATCACCTTTACAACGATGTAACGTAGGTTGTCGTAGGTGGTCAAACAACGAAGATATCGCAATAGTAACTTTTCATTTTTGCGATTTTAATAATAATGACGAATATCACACCTTTGGTTGGGGACCATCTAAAAGCAAAGCCTGACTAAGAAAGTAGAAAATCCCATCTTTAAAATTATGCAAAGTAGGTTGGCGTAGGTGGTCAAATAATAGAGATATCACAATAGTCGGTAATACATCCCTTTTTCCCAATTTTTCCGCAATCACACTACAAGTCGGAATTTTGATCGGATCATCACGAAATTTTCTCACAGAGATAGAAGCCTACTGATGTTGGTGATGTCGATAGTAGTCAAATATAAAATTAAATATTAATTATTTTGGTTCAGTCATTTGGTATAAAAGCCAGATAGGTGAAAACTTTCGTAACTCCCTAAAAGAATTGTTTTCGAGTGAAAAGATGATGCACAGAGGTAGTGGTGTAGGGTATCACATAGTCGGCCCCGTACCGACTATAGCCTTTTCTCACTTGTTTATTCTGATATATTTTATTTCGTGACATTTTCTTGCCCAAAAATGTAAACATTTTAATTTGTTTACATTGAACAGCTGATTAAAAGTCAGGCTGGCACACTTGCAATTTTTTACGAGAAAAAATTTTCCCCGCAAAAAATTTGAAGTTCTCAGTCACAGAACTGTCAAAAAATCTCTCTCAACTCGCTCTTTTTTACTGAGCAATTTTGTTATCAAACAGCATTCAGTAAAAAAATTTTACGAATTTTTACAAATTTTTGGGTTATCGTACAGGCCAAATATCAAATAAAGTAACATTTCGAGGAATTGGTTAAAAATTGCATTCCCAAAAATTGGTGGAAAAACTATACCACTGAATTGGTGAAAATGTAATTCCAAGACTTTATTGAGATTGTCATTCTAAAAAAGTGGTGAAATTTCCATTCGAAGTAATTGGTGAATGTACATATGTATCACTCTTTTTGTAAAAAGAATGAATTATTCATCTAAATAAATGCAGTTCGAAAACATCTGTCCCGACTGAGTATATTGAATATATTGTCGAAATCAACAACTCCACAAAAAGTGCAAGGTAATATTATCGCATTGCAAATTACGATATTTGAATTATAAATAGCGATCTTAAAAAATGCAAAAAATATTGGAGAACGTTTGAAGAATATAATTGGAATATTAATTTTGTTTAATTCTAAAATTAATTAATTTTTGTTTACTTTATCTGCAATGTATTCCTTAAGGTCTTTGGGCCATTTGGCATTGTTTTTTAATGAAAATGCAGCCAATGGTCTCATAAATTAAATGAATTTGCTTTACCTTAAGCATGACACTGTATAAATATTCTGCAAGAAATTATATATCGGATTAAACGGTTTATAAACCAATTTTACACTTTGATTTTTCGTGACAATTGTGGCATGTCATAAATTAATTGTATATTTTTTATGACACGAGCCTTTAATTTAGGTGTGGTTAAACATGTTTTTGTTACAAAATGTGTTCAAAATTTACCGATTTTTGTGAAGGCCCGGAGCTCATGAAACAACATTAAATGGAAGATGCTTACACCTGGAAAGCTTTTTTTGATTTTCGCGGATTCTAAAACTACAATGTTCATATATGAGAAAAATCAAAAAACAAAAGAAAAATCGCCGGAGCGCTTTTTAAATAAATCGCGATTCAAGTTGAAATTTTTAGGGTTTTTTTTGGTTTTCACTTTGCTTGGAAACCGCAAGTCCTGTCGAAATGGGACTAGATAAAATGTTGTAGCTATGAAAATTCTCATCAAGATTGACATTTATGATACCTTCACAGGTTTTACCGTTATTGAGATATAGAAGTTCAAATTGGGACAATGCATTGACTGTATCGCTACCTTGAATCGCGAGTTATTTAAGAGGCGCTCCGGCGATTTTTTTTATTTTCTCATCTATGAACATTGTAGTTCCAGAATCCGCAAAAACTTCCCAGGTGTAAGCACCTTCCATTTAAAGTTCCTTCAAGAGCACCGTGAAGGAGTTTTTATTGCTACATATAAGCTGCGTTCCTTTACTTACCTGAGATTACCATTTGTTACCATTTTTAACCTGCAAAGCGTTCCTTAACCCCAAAAAGTGGTAAAACTGGCAGCAATTTTTAAGAGAGTGAGAGAGAAGAGAGAGCGTATATGCCTTTCTCTTCTACCACAGGCTACCAGACAAATTTCTGTAGGTAAAAAATGGTAGAACTGATTTTTCGACTTTTGTTTGACGATTATTTCACAATGTAGAAAAAAATGGACGAAACACAGAAGAAAAAGTCGAACGCAGATAAAACTAAATTAAAAACAGTGAAATAAAAGACGAAAATTGATGTTGTATGTTTCTTTTTGATATTGCTACCAGATCTAACATACCAGATCTACTACTTTTCTGGTAAAAATGTTCATGAGAGAGCAATTTTGACACTTTTCTCTTTTACCACTTTTACCATTAAAAAGGCAAAGGAACAAAGCTATAATATTTCAAAATATTGCAGAGTTTTAAAAAATTTTTAGCAACAAATGTGATTTGTTGGCGTATGATAAATACAAGACCAAGGCAAATTTGCTGTCAAAAAAATTTTGCGAGCAAACCTTGGAGTAAATTGTTCATGTAGGTCCGTCCACCTGCGTGATTTTAAAATTCTTAGAGACAACTATCGATGTATTCAATTTTTGTTTTCAATTTTTATTTAGGCATATTATCTAATCATTACTCGTTTCATTTGTTTGTCTGCTTGCAGAGAAGATATATTGTAGGAGCAATCATATTCTAAGAACAAAATAATGTATTTTAAAAATCTAAAAATATATATTATTGTATTGACACAAAATATATTGTTGCGCCAACAATATTTATTTTTAAATTTTTAAAATGCAATATTTAGTTCTTAGAATATGATTGCTCCTGCAATATCTATTTTCCGCAAGTAGAAAAACAAATCTAAATCAGTTTCTATGGAAAACAAGACATACATAAATTCTACAAAACCAAGCCCTATTTTGTAATTGTAATTAATGGCTTTAAAATTGAATAATAGTTGTTTTGATTGTTTAATAGCTTATTTTACAATTGTACTTCATTATGTTAGGTTTATTTGTCTATTAAATCAGTTCGAAGACACCAATCCATGTTTTTTTTCTTTTTGCTATGCAAATGTAAAAAAATAAATTGTGGTGTAAGACAGGCAATAGATTTAATTAGCCGTTTTATATGCAAACAGTGTACAATTGAAAACAAAAGCCTTTCGCAAATGGCTGTCAAATGAGAAATCAATGAAACCGAAAGAAAGAAAGAAGAAGAAAACAATAAGTAAAAGCTTCATAAAATAAACCAAAATTGGTTACGCCAAAAACAAAATCCATAATAAACAAATTGTCGTTACAATGAACTCATTTTGGCCAAAAATAAGAAATATTCAAATATTACTCAAAACCGGCCGACACATTCTTTCACATAATGGCAAATCTGAAAACAATATGAAGTTACATATGTGATTAAAATTGCAAATTACAATGAGTTTTGTTTTTGGAAAATTTCAAATAGAAATAGTCAAAATTTATATAAAACAAATTTACTTGCGGCAATTTATTTTTGGAACGACAAATTGACAATTGCCGCAAATAAAATTGTCTGATGTAATTCTGGATTTCAATTTGTATATTTAAGTAATTTCTAAAACTAATTTTCTATAGACAGTTTTTGCAAGTGGTTTACTATATCTTTCACGCACACACACATGCAAATATAGTTTGTAAATTAACTTAGATCTAAGCCGATCATTTAAGTGTTTTGAAGTTCAACAACTGATAGACTGACTGACTGATCAAAATCAAGACTCTAAAAATTAATTTAATCCTAAGTATATAAATTAATTGTCATTATATATATATCTAATCTGTATCTAATTAGAAACTAATTACCATGCCACGAAATTAGAATTTAGGCAAACCAATGCGAAAAACAAATTGTGTTTAAAATCTAAGGAGATTTTTTTATATTTGTGATATTTTTGTTAAACAAAAAAAAAAAACGATTCGAATGAAATAAAATTTAAAAAACAAAATAAAAACAAAATAATTTCATGTGTTTTAATGAAGGAATCGAAGTAGAATACAATTAATTCATTAATTGATGATTGAAAATAAAACAACAGTTCATTTGGGGCAACAGTAATATATTATTCGACATGACTAAATCAATAAAAAAGGTTATAATTGTCACGGCGTAAATGTTCATTAGCATTCAATTAAACATTTCAAATAAATTGAATATTCCTTTTTTTCAAAATCGAATATTTTGTGTATATATTTTTCATAATATGGAGGTGTTAATGATAAATAAAAAAGTGAAAGTCGTTGTGACTGAATTCTAGATATTCTATACAACAACGTGCAACAGGATGCACGTAGAAAGAATTATCGGTGAGATAACGTCATATTATCCAGATGGCACTTAGAAGGTCTTCTCTCTATAAAAGACCTATAGAGAAGGCCTGTAGAAAAGGTATTCTGTCTATGGCAGACCTTCAAAAGGACTACTGTCTATAGAGGGCCTTCAAAAGATCTTCTGTCTATAGAAGACCTTTAGAAATTCGTCTGTGTACAGAAGACCTTCCGAAGGTATTCTGCCTACAGAAGACCTTTAGAAGGTCTTCTATCTAAAGAAGACCTTTAGAAGGTCTTCTATCTAAAGAAGACCTTTAGAAGGTCTTCTATCTAAAGAAGACCTTTAGAAGGTCTTCTATCTAAAGAAGACCTTTAGAAAGTCTTCTGTGTACAGAAGACCTTCAGAAGGTATTCTGCCTACAGAACACCTTTAGAAGGTCTTCTATCTAAAGAAGACCATTAGAAGGTCTTCTATCTAAAGAAGACCTTTAGAAGGTCTTCTATCTAAAGAAGACCTTTAGAAGGTCTTCTATCTAAAGAAGACCTTTAGAAAGTCTTCTGTGTACAGAAGACCTTCAGAAGGTATTCTGCCTACAGAACACCTTTAGAAGGTCTTCTATCTAAAGAAGACCATTAGAAGGTCTTCTATCTAAAGAAGACCTTTAGAAGGTCTTCTATCTAAAGAAGACCTTTAGAAGGTCTTCTATCTAAAGAAGACCTTTAGGAAGTCTTCTGTTTACAGAAGACCTTCAGAAGGTATTCTGCCTACAGAACACCTTTAGAAGGTCTTCTATCTAAAGAAGACCTTTAGAAAGTCTTCTATCTAAAGAAGACCTTTAGAAGGTCTTCTATCTAAAGAAGACCTTTAGAAAGTCTTCTATCTAAAGAAGACCTTTAAAAGGTTTTCTGTCTATAGAAGACCCCTCGATGGTCTTCTCTCTATAGAAGACCCTTAGAAGGTCTTCTGTCAATAGGAGACCCTTAGAAGGTCTTCTGTCTGTAGGAAACCCCTAGAAGGTCTTCTATCTAAAGAAGACCTTTAGAAGGTCTTCTATCTAAAGAAGACCTTTAGGAAGTCTTCTGTTTACAGAAGACCTTCAGAAGGTATTCTGCCTACAGAACACCTTTAGAAGGTCTTCTATCTAAAGAAGACCTTTAGAAAGTCTTCTATCTAAAGAAGACCTTTAGAAGGTCTTCTATCTAAAGAAGACCTTTAGAAAGTCTTCTATCTAAAGAAGACCTTTAAAAGGTTTTCTGTCTATAGAAGACCCCTCGATGGTCTTCTCTCTATAGAAGACCCATCGATGGTCTTCTCTCTATAGAAGACCCTTAGAAGGTCTTCTGTCAATAGGAGACCCTTAGAAGGTCTTCTGTCTGTAGGAAACCCCTAGAAGGTCTTCTATCTAAAGAAGACCTTTAGAAGGTCTTCTATCTAAAGAATACCTTTAGAAAGTCTTCTGTGTACAGAAGACCTTCAGATGGTATTCTGCCTACAGAACACCTTTAGAAGGTCTTCTATCTAAAGAAGACCTTTAGAAAGTCTTCTGTGTACAGAAGACCTTCAGAAGGTATTCTGCCTACAGAACACCTTTAGAAGGTCTTCTATCTAAAGAAGACCTTTAGAAAGTCTTCTGTGTACAGAAGACCTTCAGAAGGTATTTTGCCTACAGAACACCTTTAGAAGGTCTTCTATCTAAAGAAGACCTTTAGAAGGTCTTCTGTCTAAAGAAGACCTTTAGAAGGTCTTCTGTCTAAAGAAGACCTTTAGAAGGTCTTCTATCTAAAGAATACCTTTAGAAAGTCTTCTGTGTACAGAAGACCTTCAGAAGGCATTCCGCCTACAGAACACCTTTAGAAGGTCTTCTATCTAAAGAAGACCCTTAAAAAGTCTTCTGTGTACAGAAGACCTTCAGATGGTATTCTGCCTACAGAACACCTTTAGAAGGTCTTCTATCTAAAGAAGACCTTTAGAAAGTCTTCTGTGTACAGAAGACCTTCAGAAGGTATTCTGCCTACAGAACACCTTTAGAAGGTCTTCTATCTAAAGAAGACCTTTAGAAGGTCTTCTGTCTAAAGAAGACCGTTAGAAGGTCTTCTGTCTAAAGAAGACCGTTAGAAGGTCTTCTGTCTAAAGAAGACCTTTAGAAGGTCTTCTACCTAAAGAAGACCTTTAGAAGGTCTTCTATCTAAAGAATACCTTTTGAAAGTCTTCTGTGTACAGAAGACCTTCAGAAGGCATTCTGCCTACAGAACACCTTTAGAAGGTCTTCTATCTAAAGAAGACCTTTAGAAAGTCTTCTGTGTACAGAAGACCTTCAGAAGGTATTCTGCCTACAGAGCACCTTTAGAAGGTCTTCTATCTAAAGAAGACCTTTAGAAGGTCTTCTACCTAAAGAAGACCTTTAGAAGGTCTTCTATCTAAAGAAGATCTTTAGAAAGTCTTCTGTGTACAGAAGACCTTCAGAAGGTATTCTGCCTACAGAACACCTTTAGAATGTCTTCTATCTAAAGAAGACCTTTAGAAGGTTTTCTATAGAAGACCCTTCGAAGGTCTTCTGTATATAGAAACCCTTATAAGGTCTTCTCTCTATAGAAGACCCTTCGAAGGTTTTCTGTCTATAGAAGACCCCTCGATGGTCTTCTCTCTATAGAAGACCCTTAGAAGGTCTTCTGTCAATAGGAGACCCTTAGAAGGTCTTCTGTCTGTAGGAGACCCCTAGAAGGTCTTCTGTCTATAGAAGAATCTTAGAAGGTCTTCTGTGTATAGAAGACCTTTAGAAAGTCTTCTGTTAATAGAAGACCTTTAGAAGGTCTTCTGTCTATGGAAGACTCTTAGAAGGTCTTCTGCCTATAGAATATCTTTAGAAGGTAATCTGTTTATAGATGACCTATAGAGAAGGTCTTCTGTCTGTAGAAGACCTTTAGAAGATATTCTTTCCTTTAACTGGTTTTCTGTATATGGAAGACCTTTAACCCAGATATGCCCATTGCTTGATCGTGATCATTTCAAAAGTATTTTTATATTATTTTAGAAGCAAATGTGAAATAATAACAGTATGTTTATATGTTTTTTAAAAATTTTTTGAAAAAAGTGGTTTTTGAAGCCACTTTTGGACACAGGGTTTTATCTTATAACTGGGAGTTATGGGACACAAAACATTTGACATGTAGTCCAAAGACACCTTTTCGGCATCTAGTTAACGTTTTTTCATAGTAGGCTCCACATCGTG
This sequence comes from Musca autumnalis, assembly GCF_047663935.1. NCBI lineage: Eukaryota > Metazoa > Arthropoda > Insecta > Diptera > Muscidae > Musca > Musca autumnalis. The sequence goes on along the minus strand of NW_027412088.1, from coordinate 13,699,026 downwards.
TATGTTTTCGTTATAAAACTACCCAATAATTAATCGGTCATAACGCAAATCATTGTAAAAACTAAGCGATAGGTGGCAACTTTGATGAGCTAGACCTCAAAACTCAAAAATAGTAGCTCAAAATAATGGAATCACATAATATCCCAAGAGCTACAGATGTGTACTGAGTATATCACCAAAATAAACGGTACTTTGATAAACATAACATATCAAATTAGCAAGAATTTTGTGTGTCCTATATATAGGACGTTGGGCATATCTGGGTTAAAGGGGTTCTATCTATAGAAGACCTTTAAAAGGTCTTCTGCCAATAGAAGACCTTTAGAAGGTATTCTGTCTTTAAAAGCCACTTAGAAGGTCTTCTGTCTCTAGAAGACCCTTAGAAAGTCTCCTTCTAAAAAAGACTTTTAGGAGGTATTCTGCTACAGAGACCTCTAGAAGGTCTTCTGTTTATAGAAGACCCTTAGAAGGTCTTCTGTCTATAGAAAGCCCTAGAAGATCTATTATCTATAGAAGGCCGTTAGAAGATTTTCTGTCTACAGAAGATCTTCTGTCTACAGAAGACATATAGAAGGTGTATAGAAGAGCCTTTAAAGGTCTTTTGTATATACAATACCTTTCCATCATGCGTTTTCCATACTTTTTGTATAAAGAGGCCGGACATTGCAGATACAGATATTGCGGGTATTCAACATTTGTGGTTTTTTTATTTTTGTAGTAATGTGTTTTATTCTCAGGGCAGAGTTACTTACCCAACGCCTAATTGGAGAAGGAGGTATTGGATAGTTTAGCTCGCCGATCTTGAGATCGTGGGCACTTGAACATTTACGAGGGAAGTCTTCCCCTGATCCCTTAAATTGCCCGCGGTGCCACTCAACTATGCTTCCACGAAAGCCAGACAAATCTACATGTATGCAGAATATCAGCTTCAGATGAGCTATAAACCAGCAATGACACAGTCATGCCCATAAAACTTCAATGAATACGCTACATTAGCAGCGTATATATGCTTACGGTTCCATTATGTTTACATTTCAAATCAATGTACGCTGTCATGCGAAAAACTTCCGCATTTTTCCAAAAAAAAAAAAGCTTGTGTGTGTCATAATCGCTGCGACTATTGCTGCAGCAAAAAAATTAAACAACTCACAACGTAAATAAAACACAAGTCCGCTAATAGAGGCCAGAAAAACCACTAACAGCTTTACCATTACCCCACACCACTGTACACAACACACCATATCACCGAGAGATTAGTGTAAAGTGGTCAAGTAGGAAAAGTTTCAAGTTTCCATGTAAAGAGACTGACTGAACGAGCGAGCTAGCTAGCTAGCCAGAGAAAAAAGCAAACAAAAACTGCTCTGACACGCAAAAACTTTTTTATGCTGAGCAGCTGGTTTTTCATAGTGAATATTGCTGGCTTGATTTTCCTACATTTCGGGGGGCTATTATGTGAACACTTAGATTTTATTTTTTTGTTATTTTGCATTCGACAGTTGTTGGTTACTTTTGTGGTTGCGCTCTGGAAAAAATGGATAGTTGGGGTATTTTTTTTCAATTTTTGCTTTAGTGCGGGCGGCCGTCACTGACCAAAGTGTTGGCGGTGCGGTCAAACTTTGCAACCGAATGACATCTACAAATTGCGACAAGACAGCCAACCTTTTTTGTTGTTGCTAATGAATGACTAATTTTGCCGTAGTTTGAAACTATTTAATTACACGGATAATAAATCTTTAACTCGATTGGAAGATGTGTTACGAAGAAAAATGTGATTTTTTGCTGGGCGATATAATTATAAGATACTCGTAATAAAAATGGTTTATGAATTGAGACTTTTTGTAAGAACTTTTGTGACCTTAGAATTGGAGAGAATAATTTCAAATATGTGACATACACATTTTATGGTCAAAAAATTATAATAGTAACAAAATGAGAACAAGTAGAACTAGTTAATTTTCTAAACCTAGCGACGTCCTACTGAGAGGGTGCAGTTTATTGTTACCATACAAAAAACTATGGATGTGTGCTAATTCAGAGATCTGCAAGAACTGATTCTGTCGTACTACAGATTTATGTATTTAATGCTTTTGTACTGCTTGCCGCTTTATCGATCTCTTAGTTGAATTTACTCCTTCGCTCAATCTCTTGCCTTTTTTGGGGTCATAAATTATATCAATACAACAAATATTCATTGCACTTGATCTATGTACAGAATCTTGGTCTACTAAGGATTCATTGTTACTTGTTCGATATAAGTATTTATTTGCCTTTTACGAGGGCAACTAAAAAAGTTTGTGGCCTAGGCAACACCCAGTGATGCCAGACGCCATTTGACATTTTTTTTTTAAAGTTTGATAGTTTTTACGCTAAACGTACTCGGGACAGTTTGATATACGATCATGTGTTGTTTACAGTGGCTTGATTGAGACACATCCAAAACATGGTTTTTGATAAACATGGCATGGATCGTTGCTATTTTTCGGGCTCATAGGCATAGTTCCATGATTCGTCACCCTTTGAAGCACTGAGATCGTATTTTTTCGAAATTTCTTTCATAGCAGAAAACCCCCATTTACGCCGCCAAGTGCTCATGGGACATCAAATGTTAGTTGGTGGAATAAATGCCCAAGGATGTCTCTATCTCACGGTATATAACATAGCGATCTTGCATCACGAACTTCGTTGTTTTTTAGCGAGTATCGGCCACGATTGAATTCATTAAACCAGTTTCTCATAGTGCCACAGGATGGTCATTTATTTAATTTAATCGATGCCATTCCATTCGTTGTACTTGCGAGTGGTTCAAATAGCAAATAACACTGTGCAACAAAATTCAAAATGGTGGGAAAAACCGAGTTGATTATGAAAGTAGAGCTAAAAATATGAGACACGTGTATCGGCGTTTTTAAAGTTTACATCGGAAAGTACCCAAAGTAGGCGGGGCAAGTTCCGCCCATTTCTAGTTTTTTTTCGAAATATTCGAGTTAAGCTATCTTGGAATCCTTGCATTTTAGGTATATAGTGTTTTTGGCAACTTTACAGAGGAGGATATGGGGAATATTTTTGTTAAGAATTTTAACCCTCATGCGGTTCACCAAAGGGGTCTTTTTGGTCCATTTTTATTTAAATCTTTGACATATTATTAATTTTTCGAAAAAGTACCACGGTGACGAGTATGCATACTATTCGTTGCATTTGGGAATGGTTTGAATACCCACCACATTTTTTGCGACAAGCATTGTTTAGTGAATCATTTTGCAGAGTGAATCATTTTGTTGCACAATTCATTAGTTTTTATGCGTACTAATATGCCATTCATTTTGGAAAAAAAATGTGCGATTGTACCTTTTTGGTATTCATGCAGATCTCTGGCACATTGTGAGCTTATCTCAGTGCATTGTATTTCCTAACTAACGAAACCAGGAAGCTGATACATAGAACACTGATTTAATATTCAGTCAAGAAGTGTGTCGGTGATACGAAGTGTGAGATCATGAAGATCCTATACCAGGTTTAAAGGGTCACCCAACTTAAATAGCAAAAAACTAGTTTCCACGAACATACCTGAAGGGTTATATCCGAAACCGAAGATGGGTTATATCGGCCCACTCCTTCTGGTACCTCCACCACAAAAGTTCGGAAATGTTCAGAAAATTTGTGCGCACGATAACTCTTGAAGGAAGTAGCCGATTTAGTCCATACTTTGCACATCGTGAAATTTCTACCAGACTTAAATAAGGTTCCAATATCGGTCCACTCTTTCGGGTACCGCCCACACAAAATTTCGGAAAAGGTCAGTTAAGGACCTGCTCTCGAATCGCTTTGATTTTTGTTGTAGCAACTTGTATTCACTGCCCCCTATAAGACGGTATAAGTTTCATCAGGGGTAAGTCCATACTACCTGAGAAAATAGCTTGAAAGGTACAAAAAGCACTTATGACACCGTGTGTAGTGGTTGGAGCGCAAGATAACTCTCGAACGGATTTGCCGATTCGCTCCAAAATGTGGCCTTCGTAATACGAGTATTTTGTGCAAACTTAGATTAAGTTCGAAGATAAGCCATATCGGTCCACTCCTTCAGGCACCTCCCCCACAAAAGTTCAAAAATGTTCGGAAAAATTGTGCGCACGATAACTTTTGATGGGAGTGACCGATTTGGTCCATACTTTACACATCCTAATATATCTACCAAATATAGGTCAGGTTCGAATATGGACTATATTTGGCCACTCCTTCGAGTACCTACCACACAAAATTTGGGATAAATTCATTTTAAAACCTGCTCTCGAATCACTTTGATTTTTGTTGAAGCAACTTGCATTCGCTGCCTCAATTACGGCAGTAAAAGTTTTTTCAGTGGCAAGAAAAAGTTTTTCCAGGGCTTCTTGAGAAAACAGCCCGAAAGTTGTAAAAAAACACTATGGCACCATATGTAGTGGCTGGAGAGTTCGAACCGAATACTGCGTTCGTCCACTATTTCTTCGAATATTAGATGAAATTCGAAGGTGGTGCTTATAGGTCCATTCCTTCCGGTACCTCCCCCACAAAAGTTCGAAGATATTCGCTAAAGCAACCTAAGCTAAGCTAAGCAACCTATTTGGTCCAAACTTTCGATCTCTAAATATTGTCGAAACTTATTTTATGTTCAAATTTGGGCCCTATCTGTCCAATCCACCCACACAAATGTTCAACATTTATGTGTGGTTCGAGGATCCTTTCGACATTTTTACCGAAAGTTTTCCTAGTGGCCCTGTTTACAGTGATATTTTGTTTTTCGTAGGCTAATGTGAAAAAGCCCTAGCAAATTTTTGAGCATAAGTCCTATCCATACTTTTGTCGGTTCATACCCCCAAATTTGAAAACCCCCTAAATACATGTTTTTTCTTTTGGGAGAAAAAGTATTTCAATCCAGACAGACTGAGGGTATATCTATGTCGGCAAAGCCGACTGATACTTTTTAACTTTATATTGAAACAAACAACTCTTCCCTCAAGTTGGTCTCGAGTTTGGTCTTTGTTTAGTTTTGTGGGTCTCGCCCCTTTGTAGCGTTTAGCTACTTTGGCGTAAGATGACAGACCCATGCCAATCCCCTCAGTCATATTCGAAATTCAGGATTGACTATGCTCGTCCTTATGTAAGACATCCTATCTCTCCAAAGACCTCGAACATTCATTCCGTCTCGAACATTATTGCCGAAAGCTTGTGAAAAGCAAAACATTTCTCGATAGAAAAAAATATTTTCCTTGAAAAGGCAAGAGAAGACTTCTTTCATTTCAATGTGATTTGGCTTCTCCAGTCTAGGGATACGTAAAATAGATTGATCGATTATTAGCAGTAAAATTTCAAAAAGTCGTAGATGACTATTGAATGTGCGAAACCCGGAAATCTTTCGAAAGACGGAGTCAAGTATTATTCGTAGTCGACTATTAGTCGTAGCTAACTATTGAGTGTGCTAGAACCGCGACGGTACTTTGTATACATATACATATACATCACGAATCGCATCAACGAAAATAATTCGATTGTAATCGGGTTTCGGCGGTTAACGAATAATTGAAAGTCGACTTTTAGAACACTCTTAAATAATCGACTAAGGCGGCCGTCAGACCATCTGCTTTTTCACATGTATGTTGTCACTTTGGGTATACTAATACTACAGAACAGCTGATGTCATACATGTGAAAAAGCAGATGGTCTGATGGCGGCCTAACCGAAAATTGAGTTTTAAGTTTTGCACGAAAACCGAATAATCAGAAAACCGATTATTGCATTTCACTGCGCATCCCTACTTCAGTCCCATTCGGTAGATGAGCCAATATCTTATTCTTTCAGATTCGTCATATCTGATGTGTTTACTGTAAGAAAGAATCACCAATATCTGTCCGAAGCATTAGAAGGTGAATTCAATTTTTCCAATCGAATCGTGTTGGCAGCTTTATACCTCTTTTGGCCCAGCTTGGTAAAACTATTTCGAACCAAAAAATTAAAAAATAGATCGATTGTTTTTAATTCTCGTTCCATTTTTAAAACTATAATCGACAACGCAGAAAATGTTGTATCTTTAGAATCCACTACAGAAACTATTATCGAATTGACTAAACAAAGAAATAACCTCTCACTGGAACTAGTATCTTTTCGCTTAAAAGTTCTAATTGATTATTTCAATATTAACAATAACTATTCTTTGTTTTGTTAAAACAAAATTTTGTCTGGGACTTTCTTTTTAAAAGTTGATAAAATATAAAAAACAAGTTTTTTTTAATTTAGTTGCAGCATTATCAGCTGCATCATAATCTAAAACAGCCAGCCGGTATTGATTCTGAACAAATAATTTTCTTTTGATGCTATTAGTCTTGTTAGCAGATTTGGCATTTCTGATGAAATTAGCATTAAAATTAAATAAGAAAAAACTAAGAAAAGCGATAAAACAAAAAACACGATTACTCATTTTAGATGTTAAAAAAATATACAAAACTAAAAGACAGACTATATTAGATTCCCATAAAAATTGGTGCATTGGAATTTGTTTGAAACAACGACATGGAGCCTTAGTCATTCATTGCATTTTAATTTATTTGTATTATTCTAACTATTCATTTAGTTAGTCATAAACTTTTTGGAGTTTTTCTTTTGTTCAACCACCATAGGAAAATTAACCTTGACAGAGTTCATTAACATTTTTATGCGCATCTGAGCTTTCTACGGTTCGTCAAAACTTAACAACATGTGATGATGATGATGATGGTGATGATTTTGATGATAATTTATGCTGTGGGCTACCTAATTGACCGGTCAATAACCATAGCATATACACATATGTATGATTACTTCTGTCAAAGTGGTTTCTGTTTTATTTTGCTTCCAAAAAGTTCTATTCTTTTGCTTTTTTATATCTTTTTGATTTTTTAATTTGGAATATTATTAATAAATAAATTCCCACAGAAAGTGCTCGTTTTAACGCCTAAATATTTATATTTTAAACCTGTCAATGGGCCCAGTTATGTAAATGAACAAATTTAAAATTTCACTTTCGTTTCAAGTTGAAATTTAAAAATAAACATCTACATACATACATCTGCAGGCATCTGTGTGTTTTGTAACGTTTTTATAGTTATGAAAGGAAATCGATGGAAATTAAAATGCTAAATAACGAAATAAAACTTTTATAACATAAATGTATTTTACAAGTTCACTTTGTAAAATTATCGAATATTCACTCGGAAATTGTAAATAAATAAGATATTTCAATTATCGACCAACGCCTGTACTTAATTCTGTTAACAACCCAGTAAACTGAAATTGAACTAGTTCCGTTCCTTATCTTTGAACCCCATCCGATTTGTATGTAAATCAATAAATTTTATGTGCAACATTTATGGTTAAATAGTATTTTTTACTTTTTTACATCCTGCGAATCTAAAGCCAAGTAACAAAAACATCTCTAATACCCCGGTTACACTATTGAAGGTTAACCCACTGGGTTTAATAGATCCAGTGGGTTAATCTTTGCTGGTTACACTTAGCTTTTCGAGGATATAAACTGTCAGCTGATGTTTGTTTACGTATACATTAGGGTTATGACTTTTTTACAACCCTATATCCCTGTATAATAGCGTGATGAGTTTTGCCATAAGATTACATAAAATCTTAATTATAAGGTGATTCGGTGAAAAAACCTCACGCACAAAATGATTTTAAAATTTGAATTTATCAACATTATGGACAATTTTTTGAAGTCACTGAAAACAGATATATAATTGAAAATAAACTTTAGAGCCACGTGAGGTAATTAAAATGACACAAATATTATTTCTCACTATTTTTCTTCAATTCTGAGAATCGTAAAAATGTCGTAAACCCTTTTATTCAAAAATATAATTTTTTAACAAAAAACAAAAAATTTAAAATTTTTTAAAGTGATTTTTTTCGCGACTTTTTTAATATTTGAATGAAATAAACGTTATTATAGTTATTAGTAGGCTTATATTTATTCAATCGTACAACAAAAAATTATTTTTAAAATTTTTTTTTATTTCATATATTTTTTCAAAAAATTATTTTTTTAAAATCGATTTGTGCGTGAACTTTTTATATTTCAATGGAATAAACGATAGCATAGTGATTAATAGGCAAAAGTTCATTCATCCCTGCTACAGGAAATCATTTTTAATGACAAATGTCAAAAAGTCATAACCCTAGTATACATACAAAATAACTAATAAAGTCGTGTGTTACACATTTACAATTTCTCGTATGAGATATCGTCCCCACTTTGCTCATATTGGTATATTTTAGACACAGGGATAAATTTTTGTATCAGGTATCAATCGTACTTTTTTTTAAAAGTGTCTAATGGAAAAAATAAATAATTTTATGATTTCCAAATAACGTGAGTGTGATTCTCATTCATATGAGAATACTAGACACTTAAAGAGTTCGGTTTTTCGCTAAAAAGGCATCATTTCAAAAACTGAGAAGCCAATTGATAATTCCCTTCGCCGGGATGAAATCATGATATTGGTAGCGATCAGTAAAATTTTGCAACACTGTCAGTTCGTTTTGAAAAACCATTACTCTCTGTAATAGAGGGTAATAAATGAAGTTGAGCCAATGGGGTAATACTCCACTCAAACAATCGAAAATTTCCAAATAACTTTAAATTTATTAACTCCATAAAATCTCATGCAACCAATCGTAAACGTGTAAAACACGACAAACTCTGTTGCAAAAACAGTTGCAACTTTTGGTACTTTTTTAGTAGAGTTGGATTTTTTTGCACAAATACCGAATACAACACTGTATTTTTGGTGGATTTGTGCCGGATTTAAAATAAACCCAGCCATGAGAGGATTTAATTTTTGTATGGCAAATCTGGTCAGATTTGAGCAGATTAAGCAAATAAATCCTCATGAAGTGGGTTAACCCGGCAAAAAGCTGTAGTGTAACCGTGCTATAAGGTTAATAACAAAATATTTTTACAAATTTTTCTCATGCTAAAGTCGTAATTAAGATACGAAAATCATGATTTTTTGCAAGTAAAAAGATGTAATCCGGAATCTTTGCATGCGTGATTCAACTGGATATCGTGCATATCGTCCTGAAACAATTTTTTTTTTTTAGTTTTTTTAAGAAAAAATACTTTTTTAAGGTAATTAGGACCACTGATGTCGAAATTGTACTCAAACAAATTTCCGATTTTTCGTTTTCCCCGAAAATGGTGTTCGAAATTTCAAACACTAGCGTTTAGCTTATATGAGTAAAGTAAAAGAAAACAAGTAAAAAAGTATCAGTCAGCTTTGCCGACAGAGATATACCCTCAGGCTATGTAAATTTCATCTACGGACAGATCGAATGCATTTCGGGTTTTTCCAGAATTTTGTGGCCCTTTTTGGATATTTGAACTTGCCGACAAAAAATGTGGATTAGAAAGTGTTGCGGAGGAGGTACTTGAAGAAATGGACCGACACATAGTCCATTACGAAAGTGGATCTTATTTTGGGAGTCATATCTTTTCGATAGATATCACACCCACTTGTCATTTTAGTGGGTCATCGTATCAGAATTTTGGAAGCATAGACTTGTCTACGGAAAACATAATATCGCTGTAAAAAGGACCACAACGAACACCATCACATTTCCAAAGGATCTTCGAACAGATTCTAAACTGCACTTAGACACAAATGTTGAACTTTTGTGAGGGAGGTACCCTAAAGTAAGGACCGATGTAGGCCATTTTAGAAGTAAACCTAAACGGTATTGCCCATCTTCGAACTAAAACTAAGTTTGGACAAAATATGACGAAGGCCAAATTTTTGAGCAAATCGGTTCGAGTTCGAGAGTTATCGTGCTCTCCAGCCACTACATATGGTCACATAGGGGCTTTTTACATCTTTCGGGCTGAAGTATGGACTTGCCCCTGAAAAAACTTTCACCGTCTTAATGGAGGCAGCGAATGCAAGTTGCTTCAACAAAAATCAAAGTGTTTCCAGAACAGGTCTTAAAGTGAACTTATCCTAAATTTTGTGTGGGAATTACCCGAAGGAATGAACAAATGTAGTCCATATTCGAACCTGATCTATAGATCAGATCAGTAGATAATTTAGGATGTGTAAAGTATGGACCAAATCGGTCGCTATCTTCAAGAGTTATCGTGCGAAGAATTTTCGGAACATTTTTGAACTTTGGTGGGGGAGGTACCTGTAGGAGTGGGACGATATGGCTTATCTTATTACTTAAACTAAGTTTGGTCAAAATATTATGAAGGTAAAATTTTGGACCGAATTGGCAGATCTGTTCGAGAGTTATCTTGCACTCTAACCCCTATACACGGTGTCATAGGGGGTTTTGCACCTTTCAAGTTATTTTCTTAGGAAGTATGAACTTGCCCCTGGTGAAACTTCTACCGTCGTATGTAAGGCAGTGAAAACAAGTTGTTACAACAAAAATCAAAGCGATTCGAGAGCAGGTCCTAAACTGACCTTTTCCGAAATTTTGTGTGGGAGGTATCCGAAGGAGTGGACATCATCTATGTCTGGTAGAAACTTCACGATGTGCAAAGTATGGTCCAAATCGGATACTCCCTTCAAGAATTATAGTGCGCACAAACTTTCCAAACATTTTCGAACTTTTGTGGTGGAGGTACCGGAAGAAGTGGACCGATATAACCCATCTTCGAACTTAAACTAAGTTTGGACAAAATATTACGCCAAATTTTGGACCGAATCGTTTATCCGTTCGAGTTATCGTGCGCACCAGCCAGCCAAACAGACGGACGGACGGACATGGCTAAATCAACTCTAAATTGTCTGAAACGGATATCGTCCAAACATATTTAGGGTCTATGAATGTGTATATACTCTCGTCAGCATAAATGCTGAGGGTATAAAAAAACAAAAACACTGTGGGCAATCATTTTTTCAGTGAATACAAAGCGTTTGTCGTGAAGAAAATACATTTCTGTGACCAAGTATCCGCGTAAATGTACAAAACACATTTGCATTTGAAAAACGATAAATTCTAGGACAGAGAAGCCATGACATAGTCGATACGTCCGAAGATTTGCTTTACCACCAATGAAACCAGGTAACGTAATTTGGAGACTATGTGGGTTCGTGTCCTTGGCTTTCCTTTTTCACTTGCAAATAATTTCCGATCATCAAGCTTAACTCTAAACGAGAAAATTAATAAAAAATATAATTTTATTTATTTTTTATTATTGATCTTATAGTTCCCCAATGTACAATATTTAAATTAATAATTATAATCTTGTATTAATTTCTAATAATTATTTTAAAATTTTTTCTTCATTTCAGTAAAATCTCTGATAGAAAAAAGAAGAAGGCTCTCGATGGGGCGGATTATTTATGCAATGTCTGCTGTGCAGACATTGATCCAGAGGATGCTAAAACGTGAGTAATAGAAATTTTAAATTAAAATTTGTTTAAACGCTAACATGTGCACCACCATCGGTTTTTTATTTTGTCAACAAAATAATCGCGTGCCGATGTTGACCATTGAACACACAACCCTAGGATTACCATACTCATAACTAAGTACGTAGTAATATAAATAGTTATTTTTGTTTACACTACTTTGTAATGGGTTATGTAATGACTAAAGGATTCCAATTTTTGCTGGGTTACCACCGATAAAAAATATATTGTCAATTCAATGAGTGCGAAGCCACTTAAAAATTATCGAATTAGGAAAAACCTTTTAAGGCAGCAATAAATACAAAGTCAATATCTCTGGATTCAGAGAAGATAACCATTTTGGTAGAATGTCCGCCTCGAACGATCAATGTAAAAATAAAATAGTATTTATTTAAAGTGGTGGCTCAGCAGTTCCTGTATAATTAAAGGACTCGGTACATAAGCAGCTGGCTTTTTTACTTATGTCATTCTGGTAAAATACTAAAAGCCAAAGGAATCCTAGCCAGTGCCATATATCCAATATATGGATAGTCAAGTACAGATCCCATGTTAGATCTCATTTTTGGATATGATATTATTATCGGACACGTTGGTTAAATGGCTTCCGTCTATTGTTGCGTGATCTGCCTACTGTCAAGCAGTTTTTGGGTATGTCAAGTTGTTCGAATCTGTTCACAATATTTTCAAACTGTTTTTAAAACAAGTAAGAAAAGCGTTAAGTTCGGTCGGGCCGAACTTTTTATACCCTCCACCACAAATTTCAGCCATTTCGGTGGATTAATGTGGCCACAACCTTCAAAATACCGAAATTCGGAAGGTACCGTTCTATGGGGGCTATATGATGGCGTAGACCTATACCTACAAATTTCTGGGGGAATGTTTTATACGCATAAAGAAGACTAAATACCAAATTTCAGCCGTCTCGGTGTGATAATGAGGCTAAAACGTTCAAAATATCGAAAATCGGGAGATATTGTATTATGGGGGCTATATCAACACGTGGACCTATATAAACATTTTATGGTAGAAATGTTTCTTAGCCTCTGGAAACACAAAATACAAAGTTACAACCGATTCTTTGGTCAAATGGGTCTAATACATTCAAAATATATTAAAATGACGCGTACTTTATAAGGGGCCTTATGTGGGGCCTATACCAAAACGTGGACCTATATAACCCAATTTTGGTAGGAATGTTTTCTGGCCTCTGAAGACACAAAATACCAAATTACAACCAATTCTGTGGTCAAATGGGTCTAATACATTCAAAATATATTAAAATGACGCGTACTTTATATGGGGCCTTATATGGGGGCTATACCAAAACGTGGACCTATATAACCCAACTTTGGTAGGAATATTTTTTGGCCTCTGGAGACACAAAGTACCAAATTACAACCAATTCGGTGGTAAAATGGGCCAAATATCTTAAAAATTCCTTAAAACGACGACGCGTCACGCGTCATTTTGTATGGGGGCTATACGAAAGCGTGGACCTACATAGCCCGCTTTCAATACCAAAAGTCCTACGTAAATATAAGATATTTTCCCAAAATTTCATCAACCTACGTCAATCCGTTCGGACGCTAGAGTGATTTCCACAGACGGACAGACGGACGGACATGGCTATATCGATGCAGAATTGCACGCTGATATAGAAGAATATATATACTTTGTGGGGTCTACAATGATTATTTCCAGTAGTTACAAACGTAGTGACAAACTTAATATACCCCCATCCTATGGTGGAGGGTATAAAAATGTCTGAACCCGTTTAAATATAGGCCATTGAAAAAAATATAAATAATTCATACCAAAGACGAGTCGCAAAAAACAGTAATCTTTGGAAACAAACATTCGAAGGGCAATAATTTTTACATTTCCAATGTATTCATGTAAATTACTTTCAATTTTCGTATATATTATAAAATATTTTATATTTAATACATTTAAATAATTCATTGATGTCGTCATGAATTATGAAGCGCAAAGACGCCGGTTCGAAGTCTTCAAATTATTTAAGTGCATTCGGCGTATAATACACCTTAAGAAATGCACCCTTCAATCATTCAGTTAATGTCAACAATTTTTCCGTTAGAGAATAATTGTATTCAAATTGGATGCAAATTGAGATGTTACGACTTGAATGGTCTATAATAGTACGTTTATATATAAGCGGATTTAACAAACCCACTGGGTTTCAAATGTCAATTTCTTTACGTATACGTCAAGTAAAGAAAATGATTGCGAACGAAGAACACCCATACTTTGGTTTTCATGGGAAAAACAACTATAAAATTTAAAAATCATACACGAGTTTAGTTGTTTTTCTTTCATTCGACATAGTGAAACAGGCTGTAAATATAAACACCTGTCAATATTTTTGTTTGTTATTGTACAACAACAACAACAAAACGTACATTCGGTCCTCGGAAACGACCAGAGGGGTACAGCGCTGACTGAACAAATTGACAGCTCTACGTTTTGAACGGTCAATGAGGACGCCCCTACCAGAAATAGGGGAGAGTGTCACAGCTCGCCAGACATAACCATCGTGTCACCTGGTCTGACAAATGACGTTACCTGGCAATCCGTCATTTCCCTTGGATCAGACCATCTCCCCATAATTGTCTCTGTTGGCAGACCACCCGATTTCATTACCTCTGAACGCCGCACATTCGTCAATCATAAGAAAGCTGATTGGCCGGGTTTCAGAGAGTTCACCAATCACCGCTTCAGAGAACTGCCCAAACCTTCTGATGTTCGGGTAGCGGAAAGGACGTTCCGAGACATCATCACTGCTGCAGCCGCTCGCCATATTCCTGCTGGTCGAATACCCGAAGTAAGACCAAACTTCCCAGCAGGGGCGACGGGATTAGCAAATGAGCGTGATGAGCTTCGCCGAACCAACCCCAATGACCCCCGAGTTAGGGAGCTGACACTGGAAGTTAACAGGCAGGTCGGCGAGCATAAGCGGAACAAGTGGTTAAATCATCTGAAGAGTTGCAACATTGGAGCCGGTATAGGTGAATTGTGGGCAACGGTTAAGTCACTCTCGAACCCTGGAAGAAAGGGAAGATAAGACTTCAGTCACGTTTGGCGACGTTACGTTGACTGACCGAAAGAGGTGCGCAAGTTATTTCAATCGACATTTTGTCGAGCACCCCGAGAGTGACAGGGCGAAGAGAAGAGTATTACGTCGCTTCAGATCTCTTCCTGCCAAGGAGGAACCACCACAGTTTACAATGGATGATGTTGCCAGTGCCATCAGGAACGCTAAATCATCAAAAGCGTTGGGTCCTGATGGAATCTCCATGGTAATGCTGAAGCAGCTGGATGAGCCGGGAGTGGAGTATCTCACTAAAGTTCTCAACTTGTCGCTATCCACCCACATCGTTCCCGAAGTCTGTAAAATGAGCAGGGTGGTCCCACTACGGAAGCCCGCAAGGATGCCGGCAAAAGAGAATCGTACAGGCCGATTTCGCTTTTGTCGCCCGTAGCAAAAGACCCTTGAGGCCTTAGTATCAGAAATAGCTATCAAGTTGCCGATCATCAGCATGAATTCCGTAAGCAGCACAGCACGACAGCTGCGCTGCAGGCCATTACCACACATATTTGTCAAGGACTCAACCAGAGACGGTCATGCGATAGAACAGTGATAGTGGCGCTTGATTTATCAAAAGCCTTTGATACAGTCAGGCACTCCACGCTGTTTGAGGACATTGAGCAGACAACCCTCCGGCCAAGCTTGAAACGTTGGATAATCAATTATATGTGTGGACGCCAGTCGTACGTGGAATTCAGGAACAAGAAGTCCAAACCCCGTAGAGTGAAACGGGGAGTTCCCCAAGGTGGGGTGTTATCTCCGGAACTGTTTAACCTCTACCTCTCCTGTATTCCGCCCCCTCCAAACGGCATCGAGATCGTAACGTATGCGGATGATGACATCTGTGAGAGACTGAACAACTATTTAACCATTCCATTCGAGGAATATGCAGATTTCCGCCACAAAATCAACAGCCACTCTGTTCACCACATGGACAGCGCAGTTTGGAAGAGAATTGAATGTCGTGGTCGACGGTAGCAGAATTCCGACCACAAACTGCCCCCGACACTACTTTCACGTCGTGCGCGTACGCCACAGCTATCTGCGACAAACTGAAAAGTAGGAACAAGGTCCTCAAATCCCTAGCAGGCAGCACTTGGGGTGCAGATAAAGAAACCTTGTTGACCACATATAACGCGATAGGTCGGTCTGTGGTAAGCTATGCGGCGTCAGTTTGGTCCCCGGGATTATGTGATACGAATTGGAAAAAAATTCAAACCTGCCAGAATGCCGCCCTGAGAACAGCAACAGGGTGCCTCCTCAAATCTTCAGTGGACCATCTACATGAGGAGGCAAAGATTCTTCCAGTAAATCAACACAATGCGATGCTTTCGTTGCAGTACCTGCTTGGATGTTACCGTGTGAGCCATCCCAATCACCATCTTGTGGGTAGGCCCAACACATTCAGGCAGATCAGGAAGGATATCCATGCTCTAGAGGGAGAGGACCAACGATACAGGAGAGAACCCCTAGATCAACAAGCATATCAAGCAGGTTTAAATAGTATTCACACGGATGCAGTTGCCAAGGCCTTAAGCAATTATAGTGTGAATAAATTCCTCGAAATACATCCCCCATCTATTGCAGCTGAGGAGCGTCAGCTGCCACGACAAACTAGAGTAGTTTTGGCTCAGCTACGCTCGGGATATTGCAGTCGTGCAAGACATCTGCCCAGTATGTGGCATGGGCCCGCACGACACAAAACACCTGTTCAACTGCCCAGCCAAACCTACTCATCTAACTCCAGTTGATGGATCTGTGGTTACATCCCAACGAAGCAGCCACTATCCTGGAAATGGAGATAGACCCAGATCCAGATTGAACAAAAGAACGAACATACAAACATAATAACAAACACTGTTACAACAACAACAACAAAACGTACTGGGATTTTGTCCCCCTTTTTATACCCTCAGCCTTTAGGCTAGAGAGGGTATATACACTTTGATACGATGAAAATGTGCCTCATCGAAATAATGGTTTTAGACCCCAAGTATGTTTGGACGAAATGTGTTTCAGACAATTTGGAGTCGATTGAGCAATGTCCGTCCGTCTGTCTGTCTGTCTGTCCTGCTGGCTGGAGCGCACGATAACTCTCGAACGGATAAACCGATTCGGTTCAAATTTTGGCTTTCGTAATATTTTGCCCAAACTTAGTTTAAGTTCGAAGATGGACTATATCGGTCCACTCCTTCCGGTACCTCACCCACAAAAGTTCGAAAATGTTCGGAAAATTTGTGCGCATGATAACCCTTGAAGGGAGTAACCGATTTGGTCCATACTTTTCCCATCGTAAAATGTGTACCAGACTTAGATAATGTTTCAATATAGACTCAATTGGCCCACTCCTTCGGGTACCTCCCACACAAAATTTCGGAAAAGTTCAGTTTAGGGCCATCTCTCGAATCGCTCAAATTTTTGTTTTAGTAACATGTATTCACTGCCCTCTATACGACGGTACAAGTTTCATTAGGGGCAAGTCCATACTTCCTGAGAAAATAGCCTGAAAGGTGCAAAAAACCCCTATGACATTGTGTGAGGTGGTTGGAGCGCAAGATAAATCTAGAACGGATCTGCTGATTCTGTCCAAAATTTTGCCATAGTAATATTTTGCCCAAACATAGATTCATTTTGATGATAAGCCATATCGGTCCACTCCTTCAGGTACCTCCCCCACAAAAGTTCAAAAATGTTCGGAAATTTGTTCATACCGTAACTCTTGAAGGGAGTGGCCGAATTGGTCCATACTTTAGAAATCCTAATATATCTAAGAGATATAGATCAGGTTCAAATATGGACTCTATTTGTCTAATCCATCCGGTGCCTCCCACACAAAATTTCGGATAAGTTCACTTTAAGACCAGCTATCGAATCACTTTGATTTTTGTTGAAGCAACTTGAAATCGCTGCCTCAATTACGATGGTAAACGCTTTTTCAGGGGCACGTCCATACTTCTTGAGCAAACATCCCGAAGGGTGTGAAAACACCCTATGGCACCATATGTAGTGGCTGGAGATCCACTTCCATAATGGTCAATGTAGATCCATTCCTTTTAGTATCTCCTCCGCAAAACTTTTGATCTCTAATCCTAATGAATTTTTAAAAACCCCTAAATACATACGTTTTTTGGGAAAAAATTGTTTCAAAATATACAGGCTGAGGGTATATCTCTGTCGGCAAAGCCGACTGATACTTCTTTACTTGTTTGAATATCAAAAAAATGAAACCCAAAATTATGAATGAAAATGTGGTAGAGCTTAGCGACTTTATTTTCATGCCTACCTTACCGACATTTTTTGTTATTATATTTTTTTTTAATTAAAATATTTTTCTCTTTTGCAGTTTTGTTAAATGCTACTTATGCCAGAAACACATTTGCCGGAGTATCAAATGTGCCGACTGGCTACCGAAAACCGCCCAATGGGAGTGCGAATTATGTCAATCATCGAAACATTCGTTGGCCCAAACATCATCATGGGTTGCCGATCAACAATCCTTTAATCAACAGAAATTGGTATATCCGGTGAGGGCAAGAAGTGAAATCTTTATACCCATTAGCGAGCATAATGATGGTTCAATGCGTAAGTAAAACACAAACATAAATTCAAATTGAAATTAAACCTAAAAAAATAATAACTAATTAAATTTCCCTTTATAGACTTTGAAAGTGTCAGTCAAATTGGTGCCACATCAGCTGTTATAACGGCCGAACAAAAGCTTAAAATACGTGAATATGTTGAAGAGCTTGTTGCGAAAATGTTGGGTGGTAATTTGGATACAATATCGGTTAATCAATTGTCCAAAAGTGAAAATTGTAAGTACAAAAACAAAGACATAGAATGTAAAGAAACAAAACACCACATAGAAGCATAAAGTAATAAATGTATAGACAATGAAATCCTCTTATATAAATTCTCTCAATGAGTGTGAATTGAGTAAGTTTAATATGCACTCAATTTGTAAAATGGCAATAACTATAAATTTTTAAACTATTTATTCTGGTAAAAGACAATATGTGAGTAATCTTGGCCGCATCTACATCCTCATATCAAAAATATTAAAAAAAATATTGCAATTTACCCGAAAACATTGTGCAATTGAGCGACACCTAAAAAAAACAAGCACATTACAATGTCTCTGTCTATACATTTATTAGTCTATGTAGAAGCATTTCAAAAATGTTAACATAACAGCAATGATAACAGCGGCATCTAGTGGTAAAAAATTAACACAAGCTTTATTAAATTCTAATGTCAGCAATAACATAGATGCTACTGTTAAATATTTTCTGTTAAATGTTATGTTACCGTTTTATGCTACACATTTTTCCTTAAATTATTGCATACGTTTAGGCAAATATATAAAAGAAATAATTTTAAAACAAAAATTAAACAATTTTTTTTTCTACAACAATTTTTTTCTTTTCCCCTCTTTATGCACACACTCACTCACACATTGTCAAAACTGTGGTGGGTTAATTTGTACACGTAGATTTGTTATTATTTCATAAATACCACTCCAGACTGAGTAACATTTTAAAAAATCTGGAAAATGGCTTAATTTTTCGTGCCATCAACAAAGGCGTCGGTGAGTTGAGTTCCAAGATGATGGATAATGAATGAAAGAATCCGATCATCTGTTTTACTTCCTCCCTAAATAACAAAACAAAAAGAAATCCCTAACCCCATAATTTGTTTTTGTTGCGTGTTGTTTCTGCTAACTTTAGGAGACAAATAATAATGTCTTCCAATAATAGCTCAATGTAATTTTGCTAATTTGAAATTGAACTTACCTCCTCCATATGATTTGCCTTGTTGACGCAATTGTTGTTAAGATGATATTAACCCTTCAAGTTGTGTTATTTGTTGTTCTAATAGTTGCTAGTTGTTTTTTGTTATTATAATGGCTAATGAATTATATAGTACTGCATGACCTTTTAACTGAGCAATAATGAAACAAGGAATTACATATTGTTTTACATAACCAATATTAACTGTGGAATGAATGTTTTTGTTAATGATGATGTTACACTGAAAAAAATATATATAAAAATAAATAATTATAATTAACAAAATAAAATCATAAGATTAATAAACTAATTGGACGCTGATGTACGGAAAAGTAGAACTCACCACGTTAACAAATATAAATAAATACTTTTCTTAAGGCACAATTTCCATTTTTATAATGAAGTGGAAATTGAGTCAACATTTGTATCATTTGAGGTTCCAAGTTGTATTAATCAGCTCAGAGACAGCCAGTCTAAAGCAGTGTTCGGAAACAAACAGTACCTTATCATAAGGTACTGTACATGTACACAAACACTAAAAAAAATTATAAAGTTTACGTACACGTACACAAACATTAAAAATCCATTTTAGTGTTTATGTATGTGTACCCAACGAGATTCGAAAAGTTCGTCAAACACACATGTTTGGTACGCAACCTCCATCGTAATGTAACAACCACGTACCCAACCGAAAAGGTTGCGTACATCAGCGCGTACATTAAAAACCACGTAGAGTACATCATAATGTACCTTTAGAAAGAAAGTGTTGGTAGGGTACACTTACATTTCTTTGGTTAATAAGGTATTAAAAATATTAACTTTAATTTTTGTGGAATATATACAAATGAAATACAAGTAAATATAAAGAATATGTATCTTCAATTAATTAGGACTATAAATGTCATTATTTAAATGTCATAAATACTTATGCAAGAAGTTAGTAATGCCTAAACAAAACGCTCTCATCGAATATATAAAATCTTGACATTTTTTAAAAGGGTTGCTATAGGGCTGTAGTTTATGGAGGAGTTTTTTATTATTAAAAATCGTATCATTTGTATTGTGAAAACAGGTGGTTCAATTTAAAATTTTAGCAATGTCAAGAAAGCATCGAAGAACAGTTTCAAGTAAGATGTTTTCAGTATCAACATAATTTTACAAAAAGAAATGCTACAACACCACAATAAGAATTACTTTTTGCTTTTTTGTGTTTTTCCTATTTATGAACTGCCGTTGAGGTAGCCAAGGACTGGTACCTAGCTGTGAAGGAAACATCCGTTCTTTGGGTCTGCTATATTTTTAAAGTTTGTTTACAAGTAGAATTATCGGAATTTTGGTTTTGATAAGTTAGAAAGTCAGAACTAGGTAGAAATATTATTCCTCGCACACCAAAACCATAAAGTACCTGTCCCTTCTTTTTGACATCATAAAAATTATGAGTTAAAAAAATTGTAAACCACAATATTTTTTTACCTTTCTTGTGTATTGTAATAAATTATAACCATTACCACATGAATGATCTAGTTTTTGAGTTTGTTACACTCGTAGTCTTTTTGTATAATTTATGGAAAATTTCGCGAAAACCCTTTGGAATAGTTGCAGGTAATTAATTTTTTAAGAAAATTCATTTTTTGCAAACTGTATATGCAAAAGAACCCCCGCAAATGCTATTTAGTTCATTTTTAAACGTTAAGTGGAAAATAATTATAAATATGCCAAGACCAACAAATATTGTTCTTCGTGATATATTCAGTACAAACGAATCAAATCAAACAGTGTGTAATTTACAAAATTTCGTCAACAATGTTTTAAATTGACATTCCGCAAATTTAGAGCGACATTTGAAAAATGTGCATCCCGATTTGTATGTGTACTACATATATTGATCAAAAGCGGGAAAAAGTAAAAGAAAAAAGTGACATCAAAGTATTATTAAAAAATTGTGAATCCAAAAAACATTGAAACAGCATTGGTGGAACTGTTTACAAAAAAAATGGACGTACTTTACGGTGCCGTACTTTACATATGGACGAAGATAAAGCCTACAAAGTTCTTAAAGAACCTGTTTTAAGTGTACTCGGGATAACGGTAAATGAACATAACGTAATTGAACGATTTATAGCTTTCTCAAAAAATATTAAAACGGGAATCTCAAACGATCTTAAAGGGATATTATTTTCCCTTAAGATGGATGTCGCAACAAGGCTGGACTTAAGTATACTGTTAAATACATTAAAAATGGTATAATCGTTGTTAAAACGTTGGTTATAAAGGGAATTAGATCAAATCACACTTCTAAATATTTAAAAATAGTAAAAATAGTTATATTGGATGTTCTAAAGGAATATGATGTTGATTTACGTAATATTTTAACTATTACAACCGACAACGGATCAAATATGCTCAAAACTGTACGAATCCTGAACTCTGAAATGCAATTGTCGATAGATAATGATGCCGTGGATTTCGAAGAAGATGAAGATTATATCGATTGGCGAATAGCTATTGACACAATTGAATCAATTGATTTTAACATCTCATCGAACACAATTACTAGCATTCGTTGTGGTGCTCACACTTTCCAACTGTGTGTAAACGATGTTCTGAAACAGTCGGCAATAAAAGACTATGTCGATAAGATACGATTCGTGGTAAAAAAATGATTTTAAATTTTCAAAGAAGTGAACTCTACAAAAAACCTATCGTTGGAATTTAACATATAAAATGATTGAAAGAATCCTGGAAATGAAGGATATTATAAATACACTAAGCAAGGATTATTCTGATTTATTTCTTGAATCTGAAGAATGAAACAGTTGTGCTATAGTGAACGTCATTTCAAATTGACGCTTTATCGGATAGCAACATGAAAACCCTTCTCAAGGAGTCCTTGAAGATAAGAAAGGATAAACTTTTAGAAAATGAACTGTTTAACGCAGCTGTGTTCTTGGATCCACGAATCAAAGTATGCTTAACTTGAGAACAAAAACAAAGGGCGAAGAGCTACATACTATCGTTATATAAACGCATGAAGTCAACAGAAGCTAAGTTTGCTTAAGTTAACCAAAACAATGCATATTTATTTATATCAATCATCTTTTATGTTTCAGAACACAATACAAGCCACCCAATATTAGAGGAAACTCCATCACCGAGCAGACCACATGCCGAGTTCATCTAATTTACACAATTTAGAAGCTGATATTGGCACTTATGTGCTGCAATCAAGATTGCGACTAAATGAAAATATAATAGCATTTTGGTACTCTCAGAATACCATCATCAGTGAGATTGATAATATTGTACAGGTAATACCGTCAACCCAATTAAGTGTGGAACGCTTATTTTCTGCTATGAAATACATATTATCTGATCAGCGCAACCGCATGTCAGCAACAAATCTTGAACATATGTATATTAATGGTAAAAGTCAATGGGGATTTCAATTATGAAAGTTGAGCTTTCTCACATGTTAATCTTTTATATATTCGTTAATTTTTTATAAAATAAATAAATGTTTTCATATTTACTAGTTAAATATAAATATATATATACTTTTGTATTTTATTTATACGATATTCACTCTTATATTTATGGTTGTATTTTTCCTCATGCCATTCATATTTAGTATATCTTTATAAACATCACTCAGGTGTACGCAACCTCTTCATAAACATCACTCAGGTGTACGCAACCTCTATTTGTTTTTTAGGGTACATAATGATGTACGCTACGTGGTTTTTTAATGTACACGCAACATTTATAACGTACGTACCCAACCATTTCGGTTGGGTACGTGGTTGTTACTTTACAATGGTGGTTGCGTACCAAACATGTACGCTACGATTTTCGTTGGGTACATGTACACAAACGCTAAAATTTTTTTTAAAGTTTGTGTACATGTACGGTACCTTATCGTAGTGTAACTTTTCATGCTAGGTACGCTACAAAACGTTATTGTACGGTACCTTAATGTAAGTTTTCGAACGCTGGTCTAAAGACGGCTTTAACACGAAGCTCAACAGGGTCTTCTTTCCATGCTAATTATTCCAAGCCCGTTTCCTTGGCTGTGGATAGTAGATAGGGACAGTAGGAATCTCGTCAATTGGCGATAAAGATGAAGAAATTTCAGATATTGCCATGTTGTTGATCGATGGTTTGTACCGGAACAGAAAAAGAGCTAGAAAGAAATGTCTTAGTTATGTGTTTTTGCCAAGTTATGATATATATATATTTTTTTTTGGGGGAGTTTTAAAATGATAATGGGATTTATATCTGATAAGAAAGTGAAGATATCTATTTCGTATCCTCCCAGTAGTCGGTGTCTACTTGTGCGACTTGTGCGCAACAAGGGGCATGTATAAAGTATCGCTCTCTACAAAGTATCTCTATCTCTTCTGCATCTTCACATAATCTACAGTGGTTGTTGTTGTAACAGTGTTTTTTTATTATGTTTGTATGTTCGTTCCTCTGTTCAATATGGCTCTGGGTCTATCTCCAGTCCATGTGGTGAAAAGAGTGGCTGTAGATTTTGTGGCGGAAATCTGCATATTCCTCGAATGGAAAAAGGTGGTAAAATCGGTTAAATAGTTGTTCAGTCTCTCACTGATGTCATTAGGATAGGTACCCGACGCCAGGATCGTGCAATCATACGCATACGTCACGATCTCAATGCCGTTTGGAGGGGGCGGATACAGGAGAGGTAGAGGTTAAACAGTTCCTGAGATATCACCCAAATTGGGGGACTCTCTGTTTCACTCTACGGGGTTTGGACTTCTTATTCCTGAATTCCACGTACGACTGGCGTCCACACATATAGTTGACTATCCAACGTTGTCTGCTCAATGTCCTCAAACAGCGTGGAGTGCCTGACTGTATCAAAGGCTTTTGATAAGTCAAGCGCCACCATCACTGTTCTATCGCACGGTCGTCTCTGGCTGATTCCTTGACAGATATATGTGGTAATGGCGTGCAGCGCTGTTGTCGTGCTGTGCTGCTTACGGAATCCATGCGTAGTGGGACCACCCTGCCCATTTTCCAGACTTCGGGAACAACGAGGGTGGCTAGCGACAAGTTGCGAACTTTAGTGAGATACTCCAATCCCGGCTCATCCAGCTGCTTCAGCATTACCATGGAGATTCCATCAGGGCGCTTTGGATGATTTTGCGTTTCTGATGGCATTGGCAATGCAATCCATTGTAAATTGTGGTGGTTCATCCTCGGCAGGAAGAGGTCTGATGCGACGTAATACTTTTCTCTTCGCCCTGTCACTCTCGGGGTGCGACAAACTGCCGATTGAAATTACTTGCGTACCTCTTCGGGTCAGTCAACGTAGCGTCGCCAAACGTGACTGAGGTCCTATTTTCCTTTCTTCCAGGGTTCGAGAGTGACTTAACCGTTGCCCACAATTCACCTATAACGGCTCCAATGTTGCAGCTCTTCAGATGATTAAACCATTTGTTCCGCTTATGCTCGCCCACCAGCCTGTTAACTTCCAGTGTCAGCTCCCTAACTCGGGGGTCATTGGGGTTAGCGAGACGAAGTTCATCACGCTCATTTCGCCTCTGCTGGGAAGTTTGGTCTTACTTCCCAGAGTCAGGAGTTTTGTCTTACTTCGGGTATTCGACAAGCAGGGATATGGCGAGCGGCTGCAGCAGTGATGATGTCTCGGAACGTCCTTTCCGCTACCCGAACATCAGTAGGATTGGGCAGTTCTCTGAAACGGTGATTGGTTAACTCTCTGAAACCCGGCAAATCAGCTTTCTTATGATTGACGAATGTGCGGCGTTCAGAGGTAATGAAATCGGGTGGTCTGATAATGGAGACTATTATGGAGAGATGGTCTGATCCAAGGGAAATGACGGGTTGCCAGATGACGTCATTTGTCAGACCAGGTGACACGATGGTTATGTCTGGGGAACCGTGACACTCTCCTCTGATTCTGGTTGGTGCGACCTCATTGACAGTGCAAAGCGTAGAGCTATCAATCTGCTCAGCCAGCGCTGTACCTCTCTGGTCGTTTCCGAGGGCTGACCAGGACCAGACGATTATGACCTTCCAAGAGCGGGCTAATGTCAGGCCTATAATCTCAATATACAGATATTTCTCGGCGGGATGTATACGTACAGCAACTCTATCTCGACAGTTCCACACCTGACTGCTACCCCCATAAATTCCATGTACGGGTCATTAGAGACAGGCTCAAGCGAGATAGGTCTGTATTGGACAGACTGGTGCAATAGGAAAGCAAATCCCCTACCTCCACTTCTTGTGCTATCTTTCCTTAGCTCATTGTAACCATCACAATGCATGTATGGTTCCGAAGCATGGGTACTTGATCAAGCAGATAAGGCAGTGCTTGGGGTGTTCGAGAGAAAAATTCTTCGAAAGATCTACGGGCCAATCTGTGTTGACGGCGAATATCGGCGTCGTATGAACAACGAGCTGTACCAACTATACAATGACATCAATGTAGTTGAACAAATCGAGATACAACGATTGCGATGGCTAGGCCATGTTATAAGAATGAGTGATGATGAACCCGCTCTTAGTTCGGCTTATGGAACAAATGTTCTGTAAAAGGCCAGCTAAGTAAGTAACCATCACAATGCTCTAAGCTGTGGTTGTCGTTCAGCTTGGTTTCTTGCACCACCGCGACCTTGATGTTCTTCCGACTCATGAAATCTACTATTTCCTCGATCTTCTAATTCTATAGAAGCCTCCTACTGAGATGTTCTATTCTACAGAAGCCTCCTACGGAGGTCTTCTATTCTATAAAAGCCTCCAACGGAGGTCTTCTATTCTATAGAAAAAAATTTACCGTCGTAGAAGCACAAAGTGAACAAAATCAAAGTGATCCTAGAGCAGGTCTTAAAGTGAACTCTACCGAAATTTTGTGTGGGAGTTACCCGAAGGAGTGGACAAATATTGTCCATAATCGAACCTGATCTATATCTGGTAGATATATTCGGATGTGTAAAGTATGGACCAAATTTCCAAATTTTTCCGAACATTTTCGAACTTTTGTTGGGGTAGTAACTGAAGGAGTTGACCGATAAGGCTTATCTTCGAACTACAACTAAGTTTGGGCAAAATATTACGAAGGCAAAATTTTGGACCTAATCGGCAGATCCGTTCGAGTGTTATCTTCCGCTCCAACCACTACACGCTGTGTCATAGGTTTTTTTTACAACTTTCAGGCTATTTTCTCAGGAAGTATGGACTTGACCTGATGAAAGTTATACCGTCGTATGGAGGGCAGTGAATACAAGTTGTTACAACAAAAATCAAAGCGATTCGAGAGCAGGTCCTAAACTGAACTTGTACGAAGTTTTGTGTGGAATGTAACCGAAGGAGTGGACCGATTGAGTCCATATTTGAAACTCATCTAAGTCTGGTAGAAATTTCACGATGTACAAAGTATGGACCAAATCGGTTACTCCCTGCAAAAGTTAATGTGCACACAATTTTTCCGAACATTTTTGAACTTTTGTGGGGGAGGTACCGGAACCCAGAAGCAGAGAAAAAATATGATTGATCCAACAATATTCGAAGAGCAAAATATGTATTGTAAAAATATTGTTAAATTCTGTATATAGTATTGTGAGTCCAACAATCGTTTTTGTTAATTACAACAATTCTTTTTGTCATATCCAACAATAGTTGTTGTCATATCCAACAATAGTTGTTGTCTGCTGGACAATATTATTCTCTTTTCTTCCACAATTTTATTCTCTTCTCTCGGTATTCGATGCCGTGGTGAAAAAAAACAATTTTGGTGCATTTTGTTTGTACGAGTTCCTCTTATCTTTGCTATTTTATTTTATCTTTGTTCTTTTTTTGAGTATGTACATCCTGAGAAGTGTTTTTGTTCGCAATTTGTGTTTTCTTTTCATATTTGTTGTGGTCTTATGGTATTTCTTATGTTGGGGTAGGAGCTCGGAGGATGAGCGCAATGTAGTAGTTATGTTTCTTCATTCAATTTGTTGTCTTCTTAGTTAGACCTGTCCATGTGTAGTGATTGTCAATGTGGAAAGTGTATACGAGAATTATATATGATAAAATCCAAAATTTCAGTAACTGGTTTTCTGGGCTGACAATAGTTTTTCTAGATTATTATAGTTCCTACCATAGGTATTGTCAATGATTTTTACAATATTGAGGAATTTCGCAAGTTGTTGTTGTTTTGTATGTTTGGAGCAATTGATAGTATTTTTGGATTTGCAATTGCAATGCTTGAAAAAACAGATGAATTGTTGGAACAAAAATAGATATTGTTGTCCCAACAAAAGCGAAAAATATTTTTTCTCTGCGTGTATCTTCGAACATAAACTAAGTTTGGGCAAAATATTACGAAAGCCAAATTTTGGACCGAATCGGTTGATCTGATTCGAGAGTTATCCAGCCAGCCAGCCAGGCAGACAGACGGACGAACATTGCTAAATCAACTCCAAATTGTCTGAAACGGATTTCGTCCAAACATACTTGGGGTCTAAAACCATTATTTCGATGAGGCACATTTTGCCCGTATGGAAGTGTATATACCCTCGTCCTCGTTAGCATAAATGCTGAGGGTATAAAAACTAGCACCTTTACAAACTATTCGAGTTTAAAGAAATTTTGTTAGTCCCTGAATACGAAAGTATACTTCACTATATGGCACTTTTATGGAACGCGATAAGAATCTCTTATCGTATTTTCAAGTAGTTGTTACTCAAATAGATCACCTGTCTTATATTTTAAAATAGAATTTTGCTATAAATTTCTCAGTTTATTTCTGGTATATGAAGCAGAAGCAAAGAGGACAACAGCATTCGAAGTGACTTGAATAGATAAGGAATACAATAGTCCTTCACATTTTTTTAATTTACAGTTTATAGTTTAAATCTTTAATTGAAAGAAATTAGTTATAAAGAAAATTTCACTCTATTTAAGAGTTATGAGATAATAGAATGAGACACATAATAAATATTGATTCATTGCGGCCAACAATATTTACACTTCAGAACACTCCGTACACTTCCTCGGCAAAGATAAAAAATTCCCCGTCATAATAATTTGCACCGGTAGAATTCAAATTCAAATAAAAACAAAATAAAGAGAATAGCAAGTGAAGAGAGTGAGCTCTAATACCTGTGGGTCAAACAGATAAGTCAAACATTATCAGGAAAAAATGAAACAAAAACAAAGAGAATTTTTTACAACAGCAAAATTATTAACAAGATTTGTTAACAAAACTGTTGTTAACAAAATATTGCTCCCCAAACAGTTAAAACAATAATACAGTGGAGTAAGGAGGCAATCCACACATTGATGACAGGCAGGCATCGCTTTTAATAGTCGTTTGGTATCATCAATAAGACAAGCAACAACGACGCACTCATTTGTTTAACACAGCACCACAAACCTCTCTTTGATCCCCACCAGTCAGCCCAGTGGAGCAGCTGCTGCTGGTTGGAGTGTGAAGGTATTCGGCACGCTAGACATTGAAATTGAATTTCAGCAACACACAATCAGTCGTGAAACGCGCGCCAACGTGGAGATAACTAAATAACAACATTTATAAATTATTATCAATTTTTAAAAAATAAAATTATTTTATTTTGTATATAACAAATAACAAATAAAGAAGCAATAGATAAGAAATTTAAACCAAAAATAATTTCAAAAAATTGGTGCCAAATAAAGTGAATTTAAAAAATTTCTAAAAGTAATTAAAAAAAGGTCGCCGACTTATTTTATTGGCAAAGAAATTGAAAATCTTAACAGCAACAACAACAAATAACAATTGTTATTGTCTTTCTTGGCCAATTTCTACGCGGTGATATCAGTGCGTAAATATTGTTATCTCTTGGAAGATATTTTTGTGCCACTTTTGTTTCCATTGTGAGTGAGCCCCGATGAGTGTTTGCAGCAATAAAACACACCACACAACAAGTGCCTAAAACATAATAACCAAACTTCTGATAAGCGTAACAAATCAAGAAGCCTCAAAATTATCTGCAAAATAACCCAAAAAAGAATCTTCACACACAGCCAATAAATCTTACTTATGCCGCCGCAAGCCACCTATCTTGCCATGTTAAGAAAAAAAGCTACAACAAATTTGCAAAGCAAAAAATTAAGAAGTGACAAGAAAAACAAAAAGCTAAAACTTCCGTCTTAAATAACTTGAGAAGCATGCATTAATTTAAATAAATCAAATAAAACAAAAATTAAAATAAATATTAAAATTGAAAAATAAAAAATAAATAAAAACAAATATTGCAAACAAATGTAAATAATCAAATTTATAAATGGAAAATATTAACTTGACCTTTACATTTTGCCGGCATTATCACGATGTTTGCAAACAAAATTGATTGGCTCCACTAAATCATGCAGTTGCTAAAATATGCTTTACTTTGTTGTCTTGTGGAATATATTAGAGTGGAACGGGGGTGGGGTGCCACCCCCAATGGTATGCACGCCCGCCTTGCACGCAGAAGGTCGGGGGTTCGATTCCCCGGCCAAGCAACATCAAACATTTTTCAACGGTGGCAAAATACCCCTCAGTAATGTTGGCGACATTTCCTGAGTATTTCAGCCTTGAAAAACTTCTCCATAAGTGGTGTCTTAAGACACGCCGTTCGGACTCGGCGATAAATAGTAGGTCCCATATCATTGAGCTAAATATGAATCGGGGTGCACTCATTGATATGAGAGAAGTCTCCCTTGTCCCGTATGGGATGTTGTGGAACAATGTTTGTTTTGGAACGGGGGTGGTTGTGCAAAAACTTTTATGTGTGGTATTTACAAAACTCTTAAAGATGTTGAAGAGTTAGTTGGTTTTTTTCATATGAGAAGACATTAATTAATGTTTGTGTAATAATAACTGGCGTTTATCCTCCATGCTTCAGTAAATCCAATAAAATTTATGAAATCAAGTACACAATCAGCGTAGTGGGTCATATGATGGCCTACACTACTAACTGGACAGTGAGGAGTCAATGTCAAAATATTATTTTCCTAAAAAAACAAAATTAAATTTTCCTAAAAAAATCTTTAATTAAATTCAGTGGCCGTAGGGATTTTTTCGGAAATTTCGGACTCTTTAACTTGGGAATTATGCACCCAAGGAAGGGTAATTATTTGAAGGAGTGTCTATAACTGGATGTAATGAGTGTTTAGCAGACTATTCGTATAAAAACCTATGCTCAGTGGACCTGAGAATGATGAAAAAATATTCTTAAAAAATGATTTTCAAAATATTCTTCAAAAATATAAGCTCAGCGGGCTGAACATGATTAACAAATAATTTTAAAAATCCAAGCTCTGCGAATGATTAACAAATTATTTAAAAAATCCACGCTCCACGGGCCTGAGAATGATTGAGAAAATATTCTTAAATATCCACGCTCCACGGGCCTGAGAATGATTGAAAAAATATTCTTAAAAATCCACGGGCCTGAGAATGATTGAGAAAATATTCTTAAATATCCACGCTCCACGGGCCTGAGAATGATTGAGAAAATATTCTTAAAAATCCACGGGCCTGAGAATGATTGAGAAAATATTCTTAAAAATCCACGGGCCTGAGAATGATTGAGAAAATATTCTTAAATATCCACGCTCCACGGGCCTGAGAATGATTGAGAAAATATTCTTAAATATCCACGCTCCACGGGCCTGAGAATGATTGAGAAAATATTCTTAAATATCCACGCTCCACGGGCCTGAGAATGATTGAGAAAATATTCTTAAATATCCACGCTCCACGGGCCTGAGAATGATTGAGAAAATATTCTTAAAAATCCACGCTCCACGGGCCTGAGAATGATTGAGAAAATATTCTTAAAAATCCACGCTTCACGGTCTAAGAATGATTGAGAAAATATTCTTAAAAATCCACACTTTATGGGCCTGAGAATGATTGAGAAAATATTCTTAAAAATCCACGCTTCTCGGGCCTGAGAATGTTTAAGAAAATATTCTTAAAAATCCACGCTTCTCGGGCCTGAGAATGTTTAAGAAAATATTCTTAAAAATCCACGCTTCACGGGCCTGAGAATTCTTGAGAAAATATTCTTAAAAATCCACGCTTCACGTGCCTGAGAATGATTGAGAAAATATTCTTAAAAATCCACGCTTTACGGGCCTGAGAATGATTGAGAAAATATTCTTAAAAATCCACGCTTCACGGACCTGAGAATGATTGAGAAAATATTCTTAAAAATCCACGCTTCACGGGCCTGAGAATGATTGAGAAAATATTCTTAAAAATCCACGCTTCACGGGCCTGAGAATGATTGAGAAAATATTCTTAAAAATCCACGCTTCACGGGCCTGAGAATGATTGAGAAAATATTCTTAAAAATCCACGCTTCACGGGCCTGAGAATGATTGAGAAAATATTCTTAAAAATCCACGCTTCACGGGCCTGAGAATGATTGAGAAAATATTCTTAAAAATCCACGCTTCACGGGCCTGAGAATGATTGAGAAAATATTCTTAAAAATCCACGCTTCACGGGCCTGAGAATGATTGAGAAAATACTCTTAAAAATCCACGCTTCACGGGCCTAAGAATGATTGACAAAATATTCTTAAAAATCCACGCTTCACGGGCCTGAGAATGATTGAGAAAATATTCTTAAAAATCCACCCTTCACGGGCCTGACAATGATTGAGGAAATATTCTTAAAAAATTCACGCTTCTTGGGTCTAAGAATGATTGAGAAAATATTCTTAAAAATACACGCTTCACGGGCCTGAGAATGTTTAAGAAAATATTCTTAAAAATCCACCCTTCACGGGCCTGAGAATGATTGAGGAAATATTCTTAAAAAATTCACGCTTCTTGGGTCTAAGAATGATTGAGAAAATATTCTTAAAAATACACGCTTCACGGGCCTGAGAATGTTTAAGAAAATATTCTTAAAAATCCACGCTTCACGGGCCTGAGAATTATTGAGAAAATATTCTTAAAAATCCACGCAACGCGGGCCTGAGAATGATTGAGAAAATATTCTTAAAAATCCACCCTTCACGGGCCTGACAATGATTGAGGAAATATTCTTAAAAAATTCACGCTTCTTGGGTCTAAGAATGATTGAGAAAATATTCTTAAAAATACACGCTTCACGGGCCTGAGAATGTTTAAGAAAATATTCTTAAAAATCCACCCTTCACGGGCCTGAGAATGATTGAGGAAATATTCTTAAAAAATTCACGCTTCTTGGGTGTAAGAATGATTGAGAAAATATTCTTAAAAATACACGCTTCACGGGCCTGAGAATGTTTAAGAAAATATTCTTAAAAATCCACGCTTCACGGGCCTGATAATGATTGAGAAAATATTCTTAAAAATCCACGCTTCACGGGCCTGATAATGATTGAGAAAATATTCTTAAAAATCCACGCTTCTGGGTCCTGAGAATGATTGAGAAAATATTCTTAAAAATTCACGCTTCACGGGCCTGAGAATGATTGACAACATATTCTTCAAAATCCGTGCTCAGTGAGCCTGAGAATGATTGAGAAAATATTCTTAAAAATCCACGCTTCACGGGCCTGAGAATAATTGAGAAAATATTCTTAAAAATCCACGCTTCACGGGCCTGAGAATGATTGAGAAAATATTCTTAAAAATCCACGCTTCACGGGCCTGAGAATGATTGAGAAAATATTCTTAAAAATCCATGCTTCTCGGGCCTGAGAATGTTTAAGGAAATATTCTTAAAAATCCACGCTTCACTGGCCTGAGAATGATTGAGAAAATATTCTTCAAAATCCATGCTCAGTGAGCCTGAGAATGATTGAGAAAATATTCTTAAAAATTCACGCTTAGTCGATCTGATGATGCTTCAAAAATATTCTGAAAAATCCACGCTTGGTGGGTCTGATAAACTTTAAAACATATTCTTAAAAACCCACGTTTAATGGGTCTCACGATGCTTAAAAAAATTCTTAAAACCCCAGGTTTAGTGGGTCTCACGATGCTTCAAAAATATTCTTTAAAAATGCACGTTTAGTGGGATGCTTCAAAAAACATTCTGAAAAATCTACGCATAGTAGATCTGATGAAGTTTCAAAAACATTCTTAAAAATCCATGCTTAGTGGGTCGGATTACTTACTTACTTAGCTGGCCCATTACAGAACATTTGTTCTATAGGCCGAACTAAGAAGAGATCGCCATTCCTCTCTATTTGTTGCTTCGCACACTGGAATACCGCGCCTTTTCATCTCATCATCCACTTGTTTGCGCCATCTATTCCTTGGCCTGCCAATTCTGCGTGCACCGCCAAGCGGTCTTTATACGCCTTTTTAGCGGGTTCATCATCGCTCATTCTTATGATATGGCCTAGCCAACGCAATCGCTGCATCTCGATACGTTTAACTATATTGATGTCGTTGTATAGCAGATACAGCTCGTGGTTCATGCAACGTCGATATTCACCGTCAACACAGATTGGTCCGTAGATCTTTCGAAGAATTTTTCTCTCAAACACACCAAGCACTGCCATGTCTGCTTGCGCAAGTACACCATCAATTTGGTCTTCTCATCGTTTACCGCCAGACCAAAGGTATCAGTTACTTCTTTTACTGATCGGCCCATGAGGCTATATCATCAGCATAAGCAAGTAACATGTGACTATTGGTGTAGATTGTGCCACTTCTTTTGACGTTTGCCTCTCGTATAACCTTTTCTAGCAGGATGTTGAAGAGGTCACATGAAAGGCTGTCTCCTTGTCTGAAACCTCTTTTGGTACCAAACTCTTCGCAGAGGTTCTTTCCTATTTTAACTGAGGACCTCGTGTCAGTTAAAGTCACTTTACAAAGCCGGATGAGCTTTGCGGAGATACCAAATTCAGACATGGCTTGGAATACCTTTGAACGCAGGGGGCTGTCGAAGGCTGCTTTATAATCGACAAAAAGGTGGTAGGTGTCGATCTGCATCTTTTGGGTCTTCTCCAGGTTTTGCCGCAGGGTAAATATCTGGTCAATGGTGGACTTGCCAGGTCTAAAGCCGCATTGGTATGGTCCAATTATCTCGTTGACTATAGGCTTTAGTCGTTCGCACAATATGCCTGACACGATCTTGTAGGCAATAGGGAGTAGACTTATGCCCCTATAGTTGGAGCATACAGTCTTATCTCCCTTCTTGTGGACGGGGCACAGGATACTCAGGTTCCAATCGTCGGGTACTCGTTCTTCCTGCCAGATAGTGCTAACTGGCTGATGAATACACCTTATCAGCGTGTCGCCTCCGGTTTTGAACAGCTCGGCTGGTAAGCCATCGGCCCCTACTGCCTTATTATTTTTCAGCCGATTTATTGCTGTCTTTACCTCATCTTGGCTGGCCGGTATACATTCAATACCATCTTCTGAGATTGGGACTGTGGTATCTTCGTCGTCTTCGCTGCTATTGGATACCAACAGATTTGAAAAATGATCTTTCCATATCCTGAGTACACTATCTGTATCAGTTACCAAATTACCTTGCTGGTCTCAACAGGAGTATGTGCCTGTACCAAAGCCATCAGTTTGATGCTTGACTCTTTGGTAGAATTTTCGGATTTCATTCTGGCTCCTGTACATCTCTATTTCTTCACACTCCCGCTTTTCCACCTCTCTCTTTTTCCTGCGGAAAAGACGTTTCTCCTCTCTCCTTTTCTCCTTGTATCTCTCTTGTGCGCTACGCGTTGCCACGGATTGTAAAGTAGCCCTATATGCCGCATTTTTCTCTTCGGTGGCAGCACGACACTCCTGATCATACCATGGATTCCTTGGTGAAGGTCTCTGGTATCCAAGTATGGATTTTGCGGCTTTTGCATGGAGTGGGTAATGCTTTGCCATTGCGCTGTTATGTTATCGGGATGAGGGGTGCTTTGATTAAGCGATTGGGCTAGTTGAGTGGAATATGCTGTGGCTATCTGTTGTGATTGCAGCTTACCGATGTCTAACTTTCGTGTTGTGTCTGTTCGTAATTTGTTTGCTACGTTTAAGCGGGTGCGTACCTTTGCTGCAACAAGGTAGTGGTCCGAATCAATGTTTGCGCCTCGGAACGATCGTACATCCAACACGCTCGACGAATGTCTTCCATCTATCACAACATGATCAATTTGATTTCTTGTTTTCTGATCTGGAGACAGCCAGGTGCCCTTATGAATATCGAGATGATTAAATCTGGTACTGCTAACTACCATGTTTTTTGCAGCTGCAAAGTCTATCAGCCTTATACCATTGTCAGATGTTTCACTGTGGAGACTGAATTTCCCGACTGTTGGGCCAAAGATATTCTCCTTTCCAATTTTGGCATTAAAACCGCCTAGAATGATTTTAATGTCATGGGCAGGGCAACGGTCATATGTTTCTTCTAAGCGCTCGTAAAATATATCATTGGTCTGTTCGTCCTTTTCTTCAGTGGGAGCATGAGCGCAAATAAAGCTGATGTTGAAGAATTTAGCTTTTATTCGAATTGCAGCAAGTCTTTCATGCACTGGGGTGAAGCTGGATACAAGATGTTTTAGTCTCCGACTAACTACGAATCCACAACCAAACTCATGCTTTACGTCATGGCAGCTATAATACAGTGCGTCACCTTAGGGTGTTGTTGTGACGCCTTTCCCAATCCATCGTATTTCCTGTATGGCAGTAATATCGGTCTTGTACTTTTCAAGTACGTCTGTCAATGCGAAGACTGCACCTTCTCTATAAAGAGTGCGAACATTCCAGGTGCAGATTCGCAGATCATGGTCCTTAAAACGTTTGCGGGGTTCGTCGACTTTAGAGGGGTTTGTTTTTCCTTTTCTTTCGTTTTTTCATAGTAGGCTGTTTTTTCTAGGGGAGGGTTACTAACCCGACGCCCAAACCCAAGTTTTTAACGTTCTTATGGGTGAACGCGCGGCACATGTTAGCTCACTACCTTTAACGGATGTTAAAGGCAGTTCCTCAGGTGACACCACGGGGAGGTCAGTGTCCACTTAGGATGAAAGAGGGACCAAGATAAATCCTGGGCTTTGCCATGTTAAAACCGGTCAGGACCGTTGCTTGGTATCTTCCATCCCCTACGTCACCCAGTGGGTCGGATTATCCTTAAAAAAGTATTTTAAAATATTCTCGCATAGTGGATGTGAATATGTTTCAAAAATTTTACCTAACAATTAACTTGGTTAAAAATGTTCTAATGGTTCACAATTACTATTTAAGACAAAATATCGTTAAACATCTACGGTTAACGGGTTGGAAGATGGTTAACATTTTTTTTGTTTAAATTAGTAGATCTGTGGATAGTTGACATTTCAATGTGACTGATCTGTAAGATGTAAGCTAATGTCATTCTGCAGTCTTAATTAAATATCTAATCTCACATAATGCTAAGGAGGTCTATGTTCACCACATGTATATATTATTTAAGTGATCTGTATATTAAAATAGATCCATGTTTAACTAAAATCTCTCCTTTATACCAGGAATCGCTCACCAAGCCATTCAGTATATTTATTACTACAAAACCCTGTTCTCTACCTGAACAGCGGGGGTACCATCCATATTCAAACTTGAAATGGAACACATTTTGGACATATAGGGCGGTCGAAAGTAGATTCAGATGTTTCAATCTGTTTTTCTCGAATATTCTCTAGAATTTAACCTGGGTTAAATATCTAGTCAATGGTACATTTTACTAGGACTATGCTCCAATAAATCCCTTGATCATGGACCATGGGAAGAAAGTCTTGGAATTTAAGTTAGAAAGTGTTCAAAATCAATGTATAACACAAAAAAAAAGGGTCTGATGTATCTCCTCTCTCTAAACAAACCTTATCATTGACTCTCTTTTTTGTGTATTCAAAACATTTTTTAATCTAGGGCTTTAAAAAAATCACTTCTCCTGCAAAAACACCAAAGTCCACTTAAGTCAAGCAGAAAATGATAAGATTTTTTTTTGTTTTTGTCAATTTATAATAATTTCTATATAATTTTTGTTTAATATTCGTTCTATAATTCGCATATGTATTTGTCAACACAGATAGTAAACAAAAACAACAACAAAATACTTCATAATTAACCTTGACCTTAAATTTGTGTCAAAATGTTATCTGTTAAATGCAAAACAAATATTAAACAACTCCATACTACAACTTTAGTTTAGTTTGTGTTTAAGCGCCCTAGGTGAAAAATATACCAAAACGACAACAACATATACAGCTAAATATGTTTTTTCGACAAATATGCCCCCCAAAAAAGGTTAATAAGTTTTCGACAAAAAAGAGCAAGTGTTAATGAAGAAGACAGTAACAACCAATTTTGGTCAACAACAAATATGTTTCAGCAGGTGTTTAAATATTTTTAATATACAAAATTTTTTGTATACTAAACTATTTGTGACGTGCTAAGGTACAGTGGGGACAGGTTTTATTGTTCTCTTTAATAGTTCGTATTTACTTCTAGGAATATATACTACTTTAATTAGTTTTTTTCATTATAACCAAAGTTCATTATAGCCATGTTCAACTGTATTTATATAAATAAAAATGCAAACAATTTTCAAACAAATTCCAACTCAAATTAGCTTATTAAAGTATGCCTGACTATTGGACTTTTGAAATTCCCCATAATGACAATAATTTTTTAATATTCTTACTAATGAAGTTTAAATGAAATTATTTGAACAAAGTTCTAGATATTGAGTGGCGGTATGCTTTTAAAGCAGGTTGAGGATGGCTAGGAAAAAGTAGAAGTTGTAAAACGCAAAAACAATAAGAAACAAATATGTGTGGCATTTCAAAACCGGTATAAACGGACGAAAAGAAGAATCAAAAACTATGCAAAAAAACTAGGAAGGATATTGGGGACTGGACCGACACCCTTCACATGATTAAATGATTTGTAATCTTTTGTCCATATTTTATTTCGGAGTTCAGTTTTTAATATAATCCGTAGATAGTTTGTTTGGTATTTTAGTTCCGTTACTATCCACTACTTTGAAGCTAATAGTAAGTTTACATTTACGAACTCCACTCGATTTCAATTGTCAATTCCATTGTTTAAACGTCAAATGAAAGCCAATGGATTTCAGATGAGTTTTCATTTGACGTATACGCAAAGGAATTGACAGTTGAAATCGAGTGGATTTCGTAAATTTAAACCAACCATTAGTCGTTATTGTACTGTTTGAGCGAGCAGGTTGTTGTATACACTAATTTAGTACAACAGTACATAATTATTTTAATTCGCTCGTTTGCGTTTTCATAAAGCTCAATTGTTCATAAAAAATAACTAATTTGTAGGATGAAGTTCAAGAGGGCCTAATTCACAAATTAATCCGTTCATTTTTGTTTGGGGCGTACGGAATAATTAATGGCAAATGGACGGTTGTGCTTTCACGCAGGGAAAAAATATGATTGATCCAGCAATATTCGAAGAGCAAAGGTATTGTTCGAATCCGCATTTAATATTGTGACTCCAACAATTTTTATTGTGAAATACAACAGTTGTTTTTGTCGTATCCAACAATAGGTTTTGTCAGCTTGACAATAGTATTCTCTTTTCTACGATAATTTTATTCTCTTCTCTTGGTATTCGATGCCGTGGTCATGGTTTTTTATACCCTCCACCATAGGATGGGGGTATATTAAGTTTGTCACTACGTTTGTAACTACTCGAAATAATCATTGTAGACCCCACAAAGTATATATATTCTTGATCAGCGTGCAATTCTACATCGATATAGCTATGTCCGTCCGTCTGTCCGTCTGTGGAAATCACTCTAGCGTCCGAACGGATTGACGTAGGTTGATGAAATTTTGGGAAAATATGTTATATTTACGTAGGACTTTTGGTATTGAAAGCGGGCTATGTAGGTCCACGCTTTCGTGTAGCCCCCATACAAAATGACGCGTGACGAGTCGTCGTTTTAAGGAATTTTTAAGATATTTGGCCCATTTTACCACCGAATTGGTTGTAATTTAGTACTTTGTGTCTCCAGAGGCCAAAAAATATTCCTACCAAAGTTGGGTTATATAGGTCCACGTTTTGGTATAGCCCCTATATAAGGCCCCATATAAAGTACGCGTCATTTTAATATATTTTGAATGTATTAGACCCATTTGACCACAGAATTGGTTGTAATTTGGTATTTTGTGTCTTCAGAGGCCAGAAAACATTGCTACCAAAGTTGGGTTATATAGGTCCACGTTTTGGTATAGTCCCCACATAAGACCCCTTATAAAGTACGCGTCATTTTAATATATTTTGAATGTATTAGACCCATTTGACCAAAGAATCGGTTGTAACTTCGTATTTTGTGTTTCCAGAGGCTAAGAAACATTTCTACCATAAAATGTTTATATAGGTCCACGTGTTGATATAGCCCCCATAATACAATATCTCCCGATTTTCGATATTTTGAACGTTTTAGCCTCATTATCACGCCGAGATGGCTGAAATTTGGTATTTAGTCTTCTTTAGGCGTATAAAACTTTCCCCCAGAAATTTGTAGGTATAAGTCCACGCCATCATATAGCCCCATAGAACGGTACCTTCCGAATTTCGGTATTTTTAAGGTTGTGGCCACATTAATCCACCGAAATGGCTGAAATTTGTGGTGGAGGGTATAAAAAGTTCGGCCCGACCGAACTTAACGCTTTTCTTACTTGTTATTCCTTATGTTGGGGTAGATGTATGGATGATCGCAATGGAGTAGTTATGTATAATTGTCTGCGTTGTCAGTTAAAGTAGCAAAACTTGACCATGTATTGTATTTATCAATACTCGTACTATTATAGGTGACATTTATACCAAAGTTATGTGGAATGTGTATATGAGAATTATATGCAAACAAATTAAAAATTTCAGTAACAGGTTTTATGGGCTGACAATAGTTTTTGTAAAAATGGTAGGTTATGATAGTTCCTACTATCGGCATTGTTCATCATTTTTTACAATATTGCGGAATTTCGCAAGTTGTATCTGTTTTTTTTTTTATATTTAGAGCAAAAGATGGTGGTTATGTGTTTGCAATTACAATGCTTGACAAAACAAATAAATTGCTGGAACAAAACTAGATATTCTTGCTACAACAAACGCGAAAAATATTTTTTCTCTGCGTGTGAATGAAAACAGAAAAAAAAAATCCGGCGATAAAAAAAAATTGTCATATTGACAAAATTCGATAAAATTATTTGATGACAAAGTAAAAATACAACTGGTAAAATATTTCACATATTGACTAAAATA
Source organism: Musca autumnalis (assembly GCF_047663935.1). Classification (NCBI taxonomy): domain Eukaryota; kingdom Metazoa; phylum Arthropoda; class Insecta; order Diptera; family Muscidae; genus Musca; species Musca autumnalis. The sequence continues at coordinate 13,658,479 of NW_027412088.1, read as the reverse complement.
TTTACCAATTTTTATATTGAACTGATAAAATGTAATATGTGGAATATTTTGATAAATATTTTTGTCAATATGTGAAATATTTTATTAGTTGTATTTTTACTTTGTGATCAAATAATTTTATCGAATTTTGTCAATATGACAATTTTTTATCGCCGGAAAATCGATAAATTTTTGATTGAATCTTTGAATTTTTTTATCAAATGGCTAAAATTTTTTTCTGTGAACTAAAGAATCAACCTACTGTTCTATTAAAATAGTGAATACAACAACCAAGTAATCGACTGGGTTTTTATCTAAGCGACAACTGCAAGAATCAACATTAAGCTGAGCTTAAATAAATGGCCAACAACTATAAGAATGATATATGAGACTATTACCAAAGACTAATTCACACAAAAATGGCCCGAAATGTTATAAAACAAGTAAGAAAGTAGCAGTCAGCTGTGTCGACAGAGATATGCCCTCAGACCTAAAGAAAAGAAACACAATACTTCTGACGTCTATAGGTTTCTTTTTTGGTTTTGGGCCAATTTCTCAGGAAGTATGTACTTGCCCCCGAAAAAAGCGTACCATCGTACCATACTCAAATTTAAAAACGATCCCAGACGAGTCCTTAAACTGCACTGTTTCAAAACTTGTTGTGAGAGGTACCCAAAAGAGTGGTCCGATGTAGTCAATATTCGGACATAATCCGAGTCTGTAAGATAGATAAGATAGGATGTACAGCGTTTGGACCAAATCGGTTTCTCCCTTCGAGAGTTATCTTACGTATTTAGTTGGCGCCGGCAAGCTTTTTTGGAGCTTTTAGACCATTATCTCAGGAAGAATGGACTGGCCTCCGAAAAAAATTGCACCGAAAAACTTATTATAAAACATTTCAAAACGATCCAAGACGAGAAATTTAGAAAGTTAGTCTATATCAAACCTGTTATGTATGACCAATACGGTTCCTTCCTTCGAGAGTTATCATGCGCGCCATTTAGCGAACATTTTTAAACTTTTGTGTGGGAGTTACCGGAAGGACTTCTTCAAACTTAAACTAAGTTTGGACAAAATATTACGATACCCAAAATTTAAACCAAATCATCAACCGATCCTTTTTAAATTTAGCGTTCAAAGCCAAACTCATAACTTCAAAGGCAGCGCAAAAAAAAGCTTTCCTTTTTCACTTGCAAAAAATTTCGATCATCAAGCTAAAAAATGATCTTCGCCATAACAGGAAAAATTTGAAATAAAAAAGAGGCTGAGCCCGGCTGGGATTTGAAACCGCGTCCTTGAAAACATATGAAAAAAAATTTTGTCACGGCGTGTTAGCGTTCAAAGCCAAACTCATAACTTCAAAGGCAGCGCAAAAAAAGCGTTTGTCATGAAGAAATACAATTCAACGGCCAAATATCCCTGGTTGTATAAAAACACATGTGCATTTGAAAACCCAAAAGTTCTAGGACAGAGAAGCCATCCCATAGTCGATACGTCTGAAGAGCTGCTCAACCAACAACGAACCAGGTCACGTAATTTGGTGACTGTGTGGGTTCGAGCCCTTGGCTTTCCTTTTTCACTTACAAAAAATTTTCAATCATCAAGCTTAACTCTAAACGAGAAAATTAATAAAAATCATTTAAAATGATCTTCGCCCTAACAGGCAAAATTTCAAAAAATTAAACCATTATTATTTGCTTAGAAGATCCGATAATAAACGGGAGAAGTGCCGTACTAAAAAATAGAATTCTAGTTAAGGTTAGTGGGCCACTTGCCGTGTTTAGTGATTGCCTTAAAATATCGTGTTTCGTGTCACGCGGAAACATTTATTGTGTTGTCTAGAGGAAGTGAGGACATATTCTCATCATTCTCATGACCACGTTAATGTGCAGGAATAGCATGTTTAAATCCTCGAGTTCTTCAGTAGTGGAGAGTGGACCCTTAGTTGTGTTTCGTGCTGTACTGTATTCTTTTATCTCTCATATTGTGTCACGCTGTTACATTACTTTAGTTGTAATGTCTAGAAGAAGTGGACATATTTTTCATTATTCTAATGACATGACCATGTTAATGCTGTAATATAGTTGGTGAGCGGGTACTCGTCATGTTTCGTTCTGTTCTATATCCCCTAATGTCGTGTTTCGTGTCACGCTGTTAGACTGATTTTATTGTCATGTCTAGAGGAAGTGGGGCATCTTTCTCACCATTCTCATGACATGGTCATGTTAATGTTGTCGTGCTGTACTGCATCCACGCGTTTACATAATTTTTGTTGGTATGTTTAAAAGAAGTGAGGGCATCATTCCCATGACGTGACTATATTATTGTTGTTATACAGCCGATGCAGCTCGTTTTTCTATTGAAGCCGATATTCAAAGTCATCTAAGATTGTCCCGTAAAACTTTCGAAGAATTTTGCTCTCAACCTCATCAAATACTTACTCATCTGCTAGTGCATGTATTCAGACCTTAAAACCAAGCATTAGCGCGGGTAGTATTGGTATATTATAGAGGGTAATTGTTTAATTTGTTTTAAATCTGCATATATAGCCCAATTAATCCGTTACTAGGCGTATTGTTACCATCAACTTGGTCTTTTTTCAGTTTTTTTCCGGAAATATAATATGTGTGTTCGTTTACTTACAATTTGTACAAATTGTTACTGGATGTTGTTCGTTTACTCTACGGTACCATGCAAAAGGTCTTCGTCGATTACAGGAATTTACTGGACTTGTACAAATTTGTACAAATTATTGAGTAAACGAACAGACCTAATATCGCCATCAACTGTCTATTCAGCAAACCAAATATCGGAAGTTCCGACTCGTCTGAACAATTTCGGAAGTACCTACGAAGAAATCGTTCCGATATCAATTCGATTTTCCTAAGGTAATTTTTCACCCATTTCGTTCAGAATTCGTAGCGAAATATCAGAAATGAATTTCCCAGAGTATTTCTTACGATTTCGGTGTGAATTCATAATTAAATCTAGCCGATTTCTCTCCGACTTTTCGTTTCGAAATTACTTCAACCACTTTACGGACTTAGCATCCGAAATTCGTACCCATTCACAAAAATTCAAAAAAAAATTTTAAAATTGGGCTAACGATAATTCTCTAACGGACAATCCGATTTGGTCTAAACTTTGCACACTGTAATATTTCTTCCAGATATAAATCAGATTCTAATTAATATGGACTTTATCAAAACTTTTCGCAAACGTTTAGTTTAAGACCAGATATCAAATAGAATGGTTTGATTTCCCTCGGGGCCTCTATCACTACGGTATTTTTTTTTTCGATGCAATCCCTTCCTGGGATAATAGTCCAAAAGATCTAAAAATCCCTGTAAGCATCAACTGAATTGACTAATGAGCAGGCTAATTTACGCCGAAACTTTGCTCACCGTACTTTTCTTGCCCAAACCTACATCAAGTTCCAAAAAGCTCTACATATATCGGGCAACACCTTATGGAACCTTCCTAACAAAAGTTGAAAATTGTCGCTAAGTGCAGTTTAAGAGTTGTTCCAGGATTGTTTTGAAAATTTCGTCGAAGTAAATCTTGTAATTCTAATTACATGACAGAATTTTGTGTGGGCATATCCATGATTCCTAAGAACTAACATGGCTGATTAGCACGATGAATATCGAAAGGAGTTACAAAATTAGATCCAGTTCCATGATGAACTATTTTGGTCCATTTTTTTAGGTACCTTCTTTGCAATAATTTTACACTTTTGCGCTTAAATCATGTTGAAATTGTTTTGTCACCTTCAAAAATATTATTTTATTTTGCAATAATGGATCGGTTCATTGGACATTTGGGTCCACTTCTCCGGTTATTGCTCTTTTGAACAGTCTTAAGCTGAGGGTATTTAGCTGTCGATTGATTCATTTTCCTTGTCATAAAATACGTTTCACTTCTTTCCGGTACCTCTGCCTAAAGATACATCTTACATCTAAGTATACAGAATTCTTCTCTTTAAAAAAACAGGTTTGCAGGTTTCGAACTTTTTTACTACATTAAATCGAGTTCGAACCTTTGTTGGAACAAATTTCTAATGTATTTTTCCCCACGAATCATCTAAAAGTCCTCTCACGATTTGATATGATGACAGTCGCCTCATGACCATTACGTATGTTGAAGACTGACATATGCATTATCCTTTCCATGTTTGACATTAAAATCGACTTGAACCATGTTGGTGTCATTATAGGGGCAGCGGCTGTTGCCAAGGGCTCACAGGGTCAGGGCATGATTAAAGATGGTTAGGTTAGGTTGAAAAGAGGAGCAATATAAGAATCGCCACATGCCCGTATGTACATACACTTAAGCCAGGATAGGCCTGTTGTGCGCTCTAATTGCGGAAGCCTAAGGGGAATACATTTTTTATTGCTTAATTTATTAAAGGAAAATAAATTTATCAGTTAAGAAATTCTGTGCCATTGACATAATCTCTTAAGTTTTTGAACTCGCTTGCCCTAATTTCTAGAAATTGGTTTCTTAGCGTCGCGAAGGCTGGGCAATGACAGAGATAGTGTTCCAACGTTTCGTCGTCCTCTCCGCATGCTCTGCATTCGCTGCTTTCTGCACAACCTTTATGTCCTGGTACTCATATAATGTTAACCGAACCATGGTGGGAGTAGTCGTTGATTGATTTTTTACACTGCAGGACAGTTTTTGATTTCACCGTCTTGCTTGTTATTGCTTTAATTGCTGCTTTACTGTCCGTTAGGATGTATACAGTGAACCAGTTCAGACACTCTGTGATCGCTCTGATTTCGGCCTGTAGGATTGTATTATGATCCGGCAGTCGAAGGGAGATTCTAGTTTCCTGGTCTTTGAAATATAGATCCAGACTCGTTCTCCCCCCTAGAACGGCCCCATCTGTAAACCCACAGCTTCCAGTTGGCATCCGTTCCATCGATCTACATGTCCCTGTCCAGTATTAAAATTTCACACAAGGCGGATTCAATTGTTTCAGGTATACAGTCTGATACAATATGATCTATTGACTCACCCGTTGTAACCTGTAATAAGCTTTGGTGGTATGTTTGGCGGTCTCTTACGATCCACTCGCTCATCGACTTAAGTCTTATAGCTGCGATGGCTGCCTCATACCTTACCTGAATTTCTATTGGGTGAACAAATAAAATTGTCTCTAAAGGCCTAGTTATGATTAAAGATAGAACTGATTTTAAAGAATTCATACTTATGCCAGAATTCGAAATGAATCTGAACTTAAACTCACAGACAACCTCATGCCTTATGACAGTTATACGTCCTCGTTTGTTGTGACGGCCTTTCTGGCCCATCACACTTACATTATTACAATTAAACGAATTGAATTAGCCTCACTAATTCCTTATCCATGCTTCCCAAAACTTAAAAAGTTATAACTATCAGAGCATCATTCATAAGTAGGGTACTTCAGTAGTTTATCTCTCCACCCAATTGTCCCCATAGCTTGACATAAATACTTTCATTTTCATTTTTGGACTTAACGTGTCCATTTACCTTTTAGCCGCCACACCATATAATTTTTGTGTTGATCTGTGGTTGTTGTGGTTGGTGGAAACAATATGACCAAATAAATTCCATTCGGTTACATCTTCTGTCGGCCACATGTGAGTGCATTGAAATGAATGAAAAGCTGTCCACCACACGCATTTCCATTATAAATGTCATGCATTATCAACAACTTTCCTCAGTGGTCAATAGTTTGTTTTTTCTTTGAGATTTTCTTTTGATTGACTAGAGGTTGTTTTAGCCAAAACTGGCCGCTTGTTGAGATGCCAATTAACATAATAAGGCCCAAAACTGTTCATCAAATGGTGAAGATGTTATATTTTTAGAGCAATAAAAAAATGGAAGACATTTAACGTAACAAGTGCAACCAGTTAGAGTTGTGTGCTGGAAAATCATGCATGAGGAGAGTGCGTCGTCGTGTGGGGATTTCTCAATTGGGGTTTATTGCTTCAATTCATGCAAGTCAGCCAGTCATTCATTCAGTTCTTCATTCAGTCGATGACCTAATATTTACAAAGTGAGAGAGATAAGAAATTGTTGGACCATTTAAAGCATTTGATTTGGATTATGTATGTAATAGGATTTCCAAGGTCAAATTTAAGGGAAATTTTGTTCGAGAGGTTGCAATGAATATAATCTGCGAATTTGATGTATGTTTGGAAGAAATGTGAATATATACAAAGTCTAAAACTGATATGGTTTTAATTAAATGTGGATTCAAAGAGACAAATTTATTTCTGATCATCACAAAGTTTTTATATTCTGTGTAAACATATGGGTGATAATTGAGAAAATAATGCAAATAAACTAACTAATTCACTCAGAATTGCAAAAACTACTTAAGACAGATGAAGTCAATAAATTATCTGTCATATTATTGTTTAAGTACTAACAGTCGAAGTCCAATCTCTCAAACTTTGCCCTTTTAATAAAGAGGCAATGATTTCAACAAACTTGTATTTGTTGAAATCATTTTCTTAGAAATTCTAACATTGAACTTTTACATTGTTCCAGAATGAAAAAAATATAATTTCCACACTAATTGCACTAAATCATGTGTAAATATTATTATATAAAATGTAATACGTAGAAAGAAGCATTTATTGATCTAAACACTTAGAAGCTGATTTTTATTTCATAGTCAGTGTTCCGCAACATATTTAAATGAACTGCTCAGCTCAACTCATCATCATCCCCAACAGCATGGTTGACATCTTCCATGGTATTTGATATTTAAATTTAGTTGGACGGTTTTAGAATTTCCGCGCCTAGAGCAACGGCGGCAGCAGCAACAGATATTCATTCAATATTAATATTTATGGCTTCTTTTGTGCGGAATGATTATGAATTTTTGTAGTGAAACTAGATTCCCTCCCAACACACACGAAATTAGCATAACTTTGCAATTATTTTCAAATAATAAATTGTTGATATTTTAAAACAATGAAAGTTGGCGGTGGTTGTGGTGGTGGTATTATATTAGAATAGAATCACCGGTTAGTAGTTTAAAATAAATATATGTTGACATCATTGTTTTATTTTAGAATAGAATTTAATTTGTAGGAAATATTTATATTTTGAGAGAATAAATTAGGTGATTTTTTTAGAAACCGCCCAGCGAAGATTGAGACGAATAATCGTTTACAAAGCAATGTAAACACAATACCTTCTGTATTATCACTAGGCTTAAAAATAATGAGTGTTATTTTTACTCTCATTTTCAACATCAGTTTCATTTTTTCAAAAAAGTCTTATTTAATCTCCCTTCATTGCATCAATTCCAAAAAGAACACACGAGCTTTCAAGGTAGTCCAGTAGTTTTCTTCACCGCCTACCTGCTTCAGGTTATTATTTTTATTGTTAATTCGCCGGTTTATATGACTTGGAAAATAAATAAATGTACATAAATTTCATTTTCATTCATAAAGAATTATGTGCATTTTTTATTACTAAAGCGAGCAGCAACGAAATGTAGGTAGTCTCAAATACTCCGCTCTAAGTTTATGTCTCAAATATAACTAAAGACACAAACAAAGTAAACAACAAACAGCTGCAGCGTTTTTCAGGGGTCATTGAATTTCATGGATTGCATGTTGTGTAACATTTTTTGACGTTTTTCTTTTAGTTTTTGTTTTCATCAACTATATTTAATTGCATTTCAATTAAATGTATTTTAAATTGTTAACAACAAACAAAAATAGTTGTTCACACAAAAGAAACAAAAAACAAGTAAAAAGTCGTTAAGTTCGGCCGGGCCGAACTTTTTATACCCTCCACCATAAAATAGTCTTAATTAAAATGGAATAATTAGGGTCCTTTTACAATTTTAGGTGGAACAACTTTTCGACAATGGATAAACTCCTACTGTCTCCCACTATTGCTTAAATTACACTGTGAACACAAATGTTGGGGCAGAGATAATTCCTTTTGGAGATGAAAGCCCTTGGTGTGTGTATATTAAAAACCCCGAAGGACAGATGCGCCGTGAGTCGAACTTCCGCATTATGGCGTGATGAAGTTTTTGCAAGAGACCATCATAAATTAGCATTATATCTTTGTTTGTTGTTTTTGTAGAGCACTTACGCAACAGTGAACAAAGATATAACGCTAATTCCTGATGGCCCACAGGGTCTCTAACAAAAATTTCATCACACCATAACGCGGAAGTTCGACTCACGGCGGATCTGTCCTTCGGGGTTCATAATATACTCACCAAGGCCTTTCTTCCCCAAGAGTAATTTTCCGTGCTCCAGACTTTCACCTCCATTTTGTTGCACAGTGTTATCTAATCTAATCTAAAAAAAATGTGTTCAGCTATGTGAAAGGTACCACCTACGGGGCTATATCAAAGAGTCAGCCTATCTTTAAATTTTTTGGCGGAAAAGTTTTATAGCTGCAGGGAACTTCAAGAGTCATATTGAGGGTAGTTTCATCAAAACAATGTAGACCCTCAAAAATGGACCCATGTTGACGAATTTTAGTGAAGAAATTTCGTGACCACTGAAAATTCCCGAAAATCGGGAGGTACAGTTATATGAGGGGATATACCAAAACATGGACATATGTATATTGACGAATATTTTTGAATAGACAAAATTGTAGCTAAAATTCTCAAAATACCGATCATTACAGCTAGTTCGGTTAAAAATTGTAGGTAAAATTCTCAAAATACCGAAAATCGGGAGGTACCGTTATATGGGGGCTATACCAAAACATGGACCTATGTTGACGATGTTTCGTGGAGATGTTTTATGACCACTGAGAACCTAAAATGTCAAATTGCAGATAGTTCGGTTAAAAATTGTGGCTAAAATTCACAAAATACCGAAAATCGGGAGGTACCGTTATATGGGGACTATACCAAAACATGGACCTATGCCCATATCCTTTGGGATATAAGTTTGTTGATCACTAGAAACCCTAAGTGCCAAATTATAGCTAATTCGGTCTGCAAATGTGGCGAAGAACGTCAAAATACCTCAAATCCGGAGGTACCGTTATATGGGGGCTATACCAAAAAGTGGACCGATATAGCCCATCTTCGAACTTGACCTGCCTATGGAAAAAAAGACCCTCGGGTGCAACATTTCAGCACTCTATCTCAATTATTGCGGACGCTAGAGTGATTACAACAGACGGACAGACAGACGGACATGGCTAGATCGTCTTAGAATTTTATCCTGATCAAGAATATATATACTTTATAGGGTCGCAAATGATTAGTTCGATGTGTTACAAACAGAATGACAAACTTAATATACCCTCCATACTATGGTGGAGGGTATAAAAACACATTCAGCAAACCTTAAGATTTCAACATTATAAGCTATTTTGCAACTTTGTTATATTGATAATAGACTATATCATTTTTTATTTACTTTCATTCACATTTTGCCAAATAAATGAAGATTGAGGTGTTTATGAAGATTATAAGCCCAGGTGTAAATGTTATCTATATATATAAAAATGGTGTAAAAAATGTATAGTAATTCATAAAATGAGAACGGCTAGGCCGATTTCTGTAAATTTTTTTTGTCAGTTATTCGTATTTTCGAGGAGAAGGTCTTTACGGAAGAAAATTTTGGAAAATCTCTCTGGAAAAGTCGGAAAATTGAGTTTTTGTATGAAATTTTTATTCCTTAATAGCGAGACGAAGTTCGCCGGGTCCGCTAGTTTAATATAGATGTAAACATTTATACGAAAATATTTTAAAGGAATTTAGAATTTAGCATAAGACAGACACCTAATATGCAATTTTTTGCAAGGTTTAATTCTAATCGTTAAAGACTTCAATAGTTTTTAGATTTTTATATAGGTATTCTATAGTCTATTGATGACCTTCAGAAGCCTTCAATTGCCTATACAAGACTTCAAGAAGTATGAACTTGCTGACAAAAAAGTGTGGCGAAGGAGGTACCTGAATAATGGGATGGACATAGTCCATTTGGAAAGTGGATCCACTTAAGATCTTATTTTGGAGTAATTTCTGTTCGATAGTTATCGCGCTCATCAATCAATTCACTTGATCACCGTATTACTTTGAGCCTTTTGACCACTATGTCAGGAAGCATGGACTTGCCCACGAAAAACATAAGATCACTGTAAACTGGACCACAATTAAATTTTTTAGTGAAATTGTTCCAACGTTTGGGGGAGGTAACGAAAGAAGTGGACCGATGTGACCCAGCTTCGAACTTTAAGCAAGTTTGGGCAAAATATTACAAAGGCCAAATTTGTTATTGCAAATTTTTTCGCGCGCTCCCGACACTGCACGAGGGTTTTTACAGCTTTCGGGCCATTTTCTCAGTAAGTGTGGACTTGTCTTGAAAAAACTTAAACACTCGTAACCGATTCTGTTGTCAAATGGGACTAATACATTCAAAATATATTAAAATGACGCGTACTTTATATGGGGCGTTATATGGGGGCTATACCAAAACGTGGACCTATATAAACCAACTTTGGTAGGAATGTTTTTTGGCCTCTGGAGACACAAAATACCAAATTGCAACCAATTCGGTGATAAACAAATATCTTTAAAGTGATTTTCACAGACGGACAGACGGACAGACGGACGGACATGGCTATATCAATGTAGAATTGCACTCTGATCAAGAATATATATAATTTGTGGGGTCTACAATGATTATTTCGAGTAGTTACAAACAGAATGACAAACTTAATATACCCCCATCCCATGGTGGAGGGTATAAAAATATTACAAATTCCACAGTTTTGGATTATATCGGTTGATCCGTTCGAAAGCTATCGCGCGCTCCCGCCAGACATACAGACAGACGGACATTGCTGAATCGACTGAAAATTGTGTAAAACAGACAGAATGAGGGTATAAATAGGGTCAAGAGGATTTCCGTTGCTTAGACCTCATGAGGTCTTCTGTTGTCTGTCTGTCTACAGAAAAACGTCCTCTGCTACCTAAAGAAGACCTCAATGGTCTTCTGTGGGTTATATATGGTCCCAAGAGGTCTTCTTTCGACTAAAGAAGGCCCCAAGGCGTCTTCTCTCGAATATAGAAGACTTCAAGAGGTTCAGTAGGTCTTTTGTCGTCTATAGAAGATCTCAAGATTGTTTCTTTCGGCTATAGGAGACATCAAGAGGTCTTCTTTGGGCTATAGAATATCTCAAAATGACTTGTTTCAGCTAAAGAAGACCTCAAAAGGCTTTCTGTCAGCTATAAAAGACCTCAAGGGTCTTCTGTAGGCGATAGAAAATCGCAAGAGGTCTTCTGCTGCATATAAAAGACTTTAAGATATCAAGAGGGTTTCTTTAGGCTATAGAAGGCTTAGAGAGGTCGCCTCTCATCTATAGAAGACCTCAAGAGGTTTTCTGTTGCCTATAGAAGACTGTAAGAGGTCTGCTGACGACTATAGAAGACAACAATGGGTTTATTTCGACCTTTTGGCTGGTCTTCTTTCGGCTACAGAAGACTTCGAGTTTATTCTTTCGGTTATAGAAAACCTCAACATGTTTTCTGTCGTCTATAGAATAACTCAAGGGGTCTTCTGTTGCCCATTAAGGTCTTTTCTCTGGTATAGAAGACCTCAACAGAGTCTATAGAGGACATCAATAGGTCTTTTATTGGCTATAGAAGACCCCAAGAGGTCTTCCTTCATCTATAGAAGACTCAAGAGGTCTTCTGCCGACTCTCGAAGACCTTAAAAGGACTTCTTTTGCCCATCGAAAACCTGAAATGGTATTTTGTCGACTATAGAAGTCTTCTGCCATCTATAGATGAACTCAAGAGGTCTTCTGTCGTTTACAGAGACTTCATGAGGTCTTCTGTCAACTGTGGAGGACTTTAAAAGAGTTCTGTTGTCCATCGACCACTCAAAAAAAATCTTTTGTCGGCTATAGAAGATCTCAAGAGGTATTTTGTTGGCTATAGAAGACCTCAAGAAGCCTTTTATGGCTATAGAAGAGTTCAAGAGGTCTGCTGTCGTCTATTGAAGACCTCAAGAGATATGTTTGTCTATAGAAGACTTAAGAGGTCTCCTGTCGCTTATAGAGCACCATAAGAGACCTTCTTTTGCCCATCAACGAACTCTAGAGGTCTATTGTCGGCTATAGAAGTCTTCAGAATGTCTTCTGTCGCTTATAAAGAACCTTAAGATACCTTCTTTTGCCCATCGACGAACTTAAGAGGTCTTTTGTCGGCTATAGAAGTCTTCAGAATGTCTTCTGTCGTCTATGGACAAACTCAATAGGTCTTCTGTCGGTCTCTGGATGACCTCAAGAGGTGCTCTGTCGGTTTTTACAAGACGTCAAGTGGTCTTTTATTTTCTATAAAAAACCTCAAAAACCTCTTCTTACCTGTAGAGGTACTCAAGAGGTTTTTGTTTCCTATAAAAGAACTCAAGAGGTCTTCAGTCGGCTATAAAATCTTCAGAATATCTTCTGTCGCTTATAAAGAAACTTAAGACACTTTCTTTTATCCATCGACGAACTCAAGTGGTCTTTTGTCGGCTATAGAAGTCCTCAGATTGTCTTCTGTCGCCTATGGACAAACTCAAGAGGTCTTCTGTCGGTCTATGGATGACCTTAATATTCTGTCTGTTTTTACAAGACCTCAAGAGATCTTCTGTTGCCAATATAGGTCCTCAAGAGGTATTCTGTTGCCAATAGAGGGTCTCAAGTGGTCTTTTATCTCCTATAGGAAACCTCAAGACGTCTTCTTGCCTGTAGAGGTACTCAAGAAGTATTTTGTTGGCTATAGAAAAGTTCAAGAGGTCTGCCGTCGTCTTTTGAAGACCTAAAGAGGCCTTTTGTCGTCTATAGAAGACTTAAGAGGTCTGTGTCGCTTATAGAGGACCTTAAGAGACCTTCTTTTGACCATCGACGAACTCAAGAGGTCTTTTTTCGGCTATAGAATTCTTCAGAATGTCTTCTTTCTTTATAGAGGACCTTATGAGACCTTCTTTTGTCCATCGATGAACTCAAGAGGTGTTTTATCGGCTATAGAAGTCTTCAGAATGTCTTCTGTCGTCTACAGACAATCTCAAGAGGTCTTCTGTCGGTCTATGGACGACCTCAATATTCTGTCGGTTTTTACAAGTCCTCAAGAGGTCTTCTGTTGCCAATATAGTTCCTCAAAAGGTATTCTGTTGCCAATAGAGGGTCTTAAGTGGTCCTTTATCTTCTATAGAAAACCTCAAGATGTCTTCTTGCATTTAGAGGTACTCAAGAGGTGTTTTGTTTCCTAAAAAGAAATCAAGAGGTCTTTAGTTGTCTACTGAACACTCCAAGGAGTCTTCTTTTTGTTAAAGGACACCTCATAATGTCTTCCTTTTGCTTAACTGTCGCGAAAATCTCGGCCGCCGGTTCTTGTTGCCTTATTATTCTCGTCTCGGTTTGTTACTGTCTAGAAATTATTCTGGGTGCTCGGTACACTTTCAATAGCATTGTCGTCATACTAAAAGTGGGAAAATCACATATGTTGCCAGATGACCTTAGCTGCCTCTACAGGTGGATGCACCAAACCCATCAGTTTGATGTTTTACTCATTGGAAAATTTTCGGACTTCATTCTGACTTCTGTATATTTGTATTTTTACTTTATGTTTTTTTCTGCGGAATACTCGCCTGGTGTTGCTACTGATTGCGGGAGCCCCTGATGAGCCGTTATGACTTTTTTTGTCAATGTTGAATATAATAGGACTCTCATATAGGACCCACTGCCATGTTTTCGCACGATATCCTCAAAGCAGGGTCGCCCATCTGTATGTTGCGGGCGCCCGCTGAGTTTTTTGCATTTGCTATTCTCTCTCATTCACAGTGTACTTGTAAGACCACCCACTGGCTACTTCAGTGATCATATGTAGATTTAGCTCGTAGGAGTCTAAAAATACCTATAGAATACCTCAATAGGCCTTGTTGTTTTTTTCACCAATACATAAACACTTGCTTTAGTTTGATGGAATTCTCTTGGGCGACACTGCCTTAAAGTAGTGAAATGTACCAGGAAAGCCCATAATTTGTTGGCTCATCAAAATGTTTTCACCTGTTTATTTATTTTGTATTTTAATGTTCTAAAGTAACGCAATTCTGTGAATATTGTCAACATTTGGCCATGTAATCTGAATATAACAGGAGAGGTCATAAGCCTATTCAGATGAACTGTAGTATAAATACAGGATCTCCATCAATTCATTTGAAAGTTATATTTACTAGAAACACTTGTTTTGTGTGTTAATCTTGCTACTGTTTAAATTACATGTCCATCTCCATGCTAATTTGAATGCTGATTGCAATTAATTTTGGTCAATCTATGGAAATTTTACAATCTCTAAAACAAACAAAAAAAAAAACAATGTGCAATGAAATATTTCACGAAGTAGCCGCCTGTGTATGTGGACTTTCCTCAACAAAACCAGTTAAATACATTTTTAATAAAAAAATCAATAAAATAATTAGCAATAAAATCAAATTGACGTCATTGAAACAAACGCGTAATGCAATGCAAACCCAAACTCGAAACGTTGAAAACACCCCAACAAACGCCACAGACAACGTCATTAACGTTAATGTAAATTTAAATTAAGTGTTTGAAAATGAGTTAATGAAATATGAAAACCGGGCAAAGAAAGTAAAAGTGAAAAAACGAAGCACTCTCCTCCCCAACAAATTAAGACGCCCAAATTGAAAGCATAATTATAACCAAAAATTGCCAACAATTCCACAAGACAAACATCAAGATAAAAATTTGAAAAATTCGAAAAATAATTTCCCCAAAATATGTTTGCAAACAAGTGAAATGTGCATGTTGAAGTAAAACAAAAAAACTTCCTTAAACTGTGAACATGAAATGCTATATGGAGATTGTTTTTCTTTTTCTATTTCGTGGAAACATTAACAATTTTGTGTGAAAATTTTAGTTAAATATTTGTGAATTTGCTTTACATTGCAGTACCAAATAAAAACAAATACAAAAACATACCAAAAATATTAACTTTGCCATATTAAAACATAAACGAATTATAAATATAATAAAAATAAATAAATATGGAAATGGAAAAATAACCTCAAAAAATATTCGTTGTAATGACACCAACGAATGCTGCCACCTGCATTGCTGTTACCTTAACATCCACCGTGGAAGCTGAAACTATTGTTGCCATTTATATGCACCATTACCACCAACACCACCCATCTCAACGGCAGGTGTTGACAAGTCCATCATGGACTTTATGTTTGGCCTGATAACGGGCATATTTGGAATTGTGGTAGCATTAGCATTTTTTGTAGTCCATGTCTTGAAAGTAAATTTAGGTAAATTCAGTATTTAACTTGTACGAGTATGTGTTTTCATTTCTTTTGCATTTCGTTCTCTTTATGACTTCGCCAACTGTTAGCGTCGGACTGTCTGTTGTTGGACAATTGCAAAAAAAATGGAAAAAATATGCAAAATATGTGCTAACAAAATTAATGTTAAATCTACGAATGAATGCTAAGAGGGTGCACTGATAAGTTTGGGAAAAAGGAAAAGAAATACTAATATACATATATTCAGAAGAAGCGAGTAGCACTTCCATACCAATCTAAGAGAAAAATGTATGTAAGACCACCCACTGGCTACTTTGGTGATCATATGTAGATTTAGCCCGTAGGTATCTACAGAGCTTAAAAATAACTATAGAATACCTCAATGGGCCTTTAATCGGCTATATGAGACCTTATCGACGTAGAGCAGAATGCCCTACAAAATCGATAAATTAGTCATTTGGTATTGTAGCGACTAGAATCTTCTTTCCCTCTATTATCATACTTCCCCTCTACCTCAATATATAATAGTAAATAAATATAAGTATATAAATGTGCCATTAGTTAGTCCGTATCTTTGTAACTTACACACACACAACATACTCGTATCATTCATTATCAGATTATTTAATTTGCATGGTGTCATTAACGTCTCTTATTGCATTGCATATTTTGCTAAGTAAACCTAACCTAAAAAACGTTGCTAAATGTTTACACTTCGTTTAACTTGCTTACCATTTCACTATTTTACAGATTTACCTGCATCGCCACCAAAAACCAATGGCCATCTACCGCACAGCCACAACCACCACCATCATCCACACATCTATACAAATGGTTCGATATCACATGGTGAAGGTGTTGGAGGATCTCGTGAATCCACACCTGGTCCAGATTTCACGGATATCTCTGAAGCACGCCTCCGTAATATGATACAAAAAATCATATCGGAAACAATGGATATGCCACCACTAACAAAAACCTATGCTGTCTCTGAAATAGCTTTGGATCGTCCTAGTAAAATGCAGGATATGAATTTATCCAATGGTAATCTTCGTCGCCATCGTACCGAACATTATTTTGAACCAACAATATATCAGGATTTATTGGCAACAGCTGTGCTGAATAAGGTAAGTTTTTTGGGGGAAAATATTTCAATATCGATTCTCATGAAAAACTGAAGTTGGGAAAATAAGAATGTCTTGCCCTACCTTCTGGGATGTTCGTGGGATCATATAATAGGAGTGGTCGACTCAAATATCCGACATGTAGTATCTTTGTAGCTCTTCCTAGATCATGAAGATCTCTCCTGACGTGCCTGTGTCTGTCCACAAAGTTGTGGAAGTGATGCTCACGGCGATAACACCCAAGCAGGTACTGCATCGCTAACGCCGACAAAATCTTAGCCCGCTCATGAAGATAGTAAACTGGTCTTCAAAGATTCAGCGGTAACATAAGCATGCCACACTGGCGCCGCCGGCTTACGTTAGACCCAATATCTTGGTGGGACTCACGACACTATAGGTCAATAGTTTTTGGGCGAACCTAATTTCAGCCTTCGAAATGGTGATCAGGTTGGGAATAGATTTAGCGACGAATATTTTCTTATTCCCCAGATGGAGCGGATGGATGTTGCAGTTGCTCGGAAGCTCGGCGATGATGATAATTCCATCCAGAGGTGGAGTATATTAGCCACCACAACTAAATAGGGAGCAAACACTCGCTAAGCTTCAGTGTCAGTTGGCGGATCAAGACCTCAATAGACGTTTATCGGCTATAGAAAACATAAAAAAGGTATTTTATGGCACAAAGAAGACTTCAACAGATCTTCTATCGACTATAGAAGACTTCAAAAGTCTGAAGAGGTCTTCCTCAAGAGGTCTTCTATTGCCATTGAAAAAATCATAAGTCTTCTGTCGGATATGGAGAACCTCAAGAGAACAGAAATTGTCAATAGAAAACTTCAAGAGGTCTTCTGCCGGTTATGGAAGACCTCAAGAAAACTTATATCCGCTACATATATAAAATCTTTATGGGAATAAGAAGCCCTCAACAGGTCTTCTGTCGGCTATAGAAGACCTAAAGATAACAGAAGACCTCGGATACCTAGAAAACACATCAAGAGGTCTTCTATTAGCTATAAAATACATCATAAGGGATTCTATTGGGTATAAAAGTCCTCAAGACACCTTTTATCCGCCCAAGAAAACTCAACTAGGTCCTCTGTCGGCAATAAAAGACATCAACATGTCTTCTGTCGGCAATGGAAAACCTCAAGAGATCTCAAAGACCTCAGCAGGGCTTCTGTCGGCTATAAAATACTAAAAGAGGCCTTTAATCGACAAAAGAAGACTTAATGAAGTCTTCTGTTGGCTATAAAAGACCTTAATTCGTCTTCTGTCAGCTTTAGAAGACCTCAAGAGGCCTTTAAGCGGCTTTAGAAGGCCTTTAATCGGTTACAGAAAGCCTAAAGAGTCAATAGGACTTCTGTCGACCATAACAGACCTCAATAGGTCTATAATCGTCTATAGAATACCGGAATAGGTCTTTCGTCGGCCATAGGAGACCTCTTGACGTCTTCTGTGGGATATGGAAAACCTCAAGAGAACAAAAATTGCAATAGAAAACCTCAAGTGATCTTCTGTCGGTTATGGAAGACCTTGAGGTCTTGAGAGCTTCTGTCGGCTAAATAAAATATCCAAGCCTTTTATCAGCCATAGAAGGTTCCAGTATGCCCTCTTTCGGCTATAAAAGACATCACATGTCTTCTGTCGGCTTTAGAAAACCTGAAGAGTTCTTCTATAAGATATAGATGACTTCAACTGATCTGTCGGCTATAGAAAACCTCAAGAGATCTCAAAGACCTCAGCAGGGCTTCTGTCGGCTATAGAAGACCTCAGGAAACTTTTCATTGGCAATAGAAGATGTAACGAGGTCTTCTTTCGGCTATAGAACACCTCAATAGGCCTTTAATCGGCTATAGAACACCTCAATAGGTCTTCTGTCGACCATAGAAGACCTCTGTGGGTCTTCCATCGGCCATAGAAGACGTCAAGAGGTGTTTAATCGGCTATATAAGGCCTTTTATAGGCTACAGAAGATCGCAATGGGTCTTCCGTCGTCCATAGAAGACCTCAAGAGGTCTTCAGTTGCCCATGAAAAATCAATAAGTCTTTTGTCGGATACGGAAAACTCAAGATAACAAAAGCTGTCAATAGAAAATCTGAAGATGTCTTCTCTCAGCTATGGAAGACCTCAAAAGAACTTCTGTCGGCTATATAGAACATCTATTGGAAATAGAAGACCTCGACAGGTCTTCTGTCGCATTTAGAAGATATAAAGAGAAGACTTCTGTTACCTGGATATGATATCTAGGGGTATTTTATTGGCCTCAAAATTCTTTTGGCTATAACAGACAAGAGGTTTTCTATGAGATATAAAGGGTGATGCAACTAGAGGTTCCCAACTTTTTTAAAAAACAAACCCAGAAAATTCTAAGTGAATGGGAGGCCTTCTGTCGGCTTTGGAAGACATCAATAAGTCTCCCGTCTGCTATAGAACACCTCAGAAGGTCTTCTATTGGCTTTAGAAGATCTCAGTAGTCCCTCTGTCTATAGAAGACCTCAGAAAGTGTTTTATCGGCTATAGTAGACCTCAAGAAAACAGAAAGTCTCTGTTGCCTACTGAAGTCCTCAACATGGCAACTGCTGCCTATAGGAGACCTCTGCTGTTACCGATAAGAACAATAAGTATAGGTGGCGTCAACGTTTATGGTCGCTCATGCAACAACCTAAATGTCATTAGTCATTCGGGACAGAAGAAATTAAATTTCCCGTTTCGTAAGCCAACATTTTGTAAGATAAT
The DNA here is from genome assembly GCF_047663935.1 of Musca autumnalis. Taxonomy (NCBI): domain Eukaryota; kingdom Metazoa; phylum Arthropoda; class Insecta; order Diptera; family Muscidae; genus Musca; species Musca autumnalis. The sequence goes on along the minus strand of NW_027412088.1, from coordinate 13,639,331 downwards.
TTACACACAAATTTGTACTTCTAAGGTTTATGGTTGTCGCCTAAACTATGTATTTGGTGGATACCCATAAAACAAGTTCTATTTTTAGAAACTATCAAAACAGCTGACCTTAAATCTCTTTCGTTTTCTCCTTGTCTATTTACCCCTTTGTTTTGACCTGTCCTACATGAATTAAACAACTTGTTGATTTCAAACATGATTCTTGGCAGCCGGTAAGGCTTTAAGCTTAAAAAGTGTGGCTGTTTGACGCCATGGGGGCACATGACATGCTGCATGTTTGTGGGGGTGGTACACAAAACCTTTTGGCGTCGGTTTGTTTGTTGTCTTTGATGGGGTTTCCACGGTTTTCCATTGGAAACATGGCTAGTTATCACTTTCGGAAGGGTTGTGTAGAAAGAAAGAAAGCAACGAATTTCGTTAGGTTTTTCATTGAGCACTTCTAGGGTTTCTTACCGGACATGAAATAGTTTTTCTTTCCCCTAAAATCCAATAGAATGCAAAATGAAAAACGCATTTTGTCCAGTTGTCCAACAGCTACTAAAGCGTAAAGACGTCGTTGTTTTGAAAATAAATTCCGAATAGAAGATAGCAATAAAAAATACATAAAAGTGAAAAAAAGTTATTACACCAGCTAATTGGATCAGGCTCTTATTAGCTGGGTGGAAATACCCTTCTCCTTAAACGGGAGTCTTCTGTGGATTCCCCAAAAACAAAGAGCAAGGATTAAAGTTTTAACGAACAAGGATTACGTGGTGAAAAATTGTGTTTAAAATAAATCGCAGAGAATTGTTAAATCCACCAGTAATGGATCAAGAAGCTAATCAAAATGTAAATTTTAAATTTACCGGGTGGTTAAAATTTAGTTGAAAATTCCAAAACAAATTAATACTAAATGGAAAATCTTTAATTATATAATGAAAAGGAATTGATGTGTAAAAAATTATGAACATCTTCGACATTGTATGGTTTTCTTTCTGCAAAAATAACCTCCGAAACCAGTGGCCAGTGGAATAACCAAGGAATCCCTATCGATGACAGCTTAAACCAACCACAACAAAATGAAAAACAAATCAATACTTTTGGCGACGCTTAGACGCCTACGCACAATTTAAATCGTTCTTCTGGTTTTTTATTTTTCCTACCATCTTAACGAAACTTGGCCTCACTTGTCGGCACATTTCGTTAAGTTCCCTGACCTGGGCCAAAGAAAACTATCAAACAGCCACCGCCCCACAAACTTTTGCAATCGCCTTAACACATAACCGGTGTTAAGTGTTGTATAGTTTATGTGGTGGGTGGTTGTATTGGATGTCGTCTGGCCCCCTGTCTGCGGTGGCATTATTTCGAAAGTCAAGGTTGTCAATGATTATCTAATTGATTTGTTTTTGTTTTCTCTCTCTCCCTGTTCTATTTTTAGATTGTCGACAAACAATCGAACAATAATCGCAATATGACCGAAAGTTCACCAAATTTGACACGCGTAATGGCTGATGGCGCTGAAGATGTTGTCGGTATGGGCGAAGGTGCTGACAATATGGATCAAAATTATAATATGGAAAATCAATCGACCACTTCGGGTAGTTCGGTGGAGCCCCGCAGTGATTTGAGTTATACGGATACAGAACCTAATGTTACGGTAAGTGTTTTCATTTTTTTTTGTTAATATTTGAATCTGAACTTGAGTATGAAAAAAGGAAGAAAAACTGTTCCCCATCGCCTAACAATCGAACCCAGTGTACTGCGCTATCGATTAAAGTCTATGGAAATTATTGGGCCATATCAATGGAGCTTTAGGCGTGTTAAATTCAACTTCAAGCTAAGGAAAATCCTGAAGAAGATTCAAGAAAAGGGAATCGTTTATTGTCATCTGCTTATCGACAATAAAGTTGCCTTCGACAACATTATACATTAAAAGATGTTCCATGTCATGTCTGAGTTTGATATAACCGCTTAGTTTTGGAAGGTTGTAACGATTGCTTTGGAGGATGATTGAAGATGTCTTTGCATGGAAGATATGAAAATAAACCTCTTGACGATATGCGGAAAGGTAATGGGTCCAATAAAAGAAACAGATGGCCAATGGTATGGAAAAGTATGTTATTCAACATTAATATTACCAAGTAAGGTATCGGAACGATTAGAAATCTGTTGTCAGTTCGGCTTATGGCACAAATATTCCTTATCGGTCCACCTACGAAAGCAACAATGCGAACAAATTGAAAGTATTTCCTCAAAACCACTACAACACAAGGAATTTGCTCCCAACAGCCTTATGATTTGAAGAAGTCGGAGCTAAACGGTTAGTTTCGGATGGATTGGCGTTTTCTTACATTTGGGCTTAGCAGGTCCCACCCCTCGTAAGTCTTACGCGAGTCCATTAGGGATGTTCCCAACAGCCTTATAATTTGGCGTTTTCTTACATTTGGGCTTATCAGGTCCCACCTTTCGTAAGTCTTAGGCGTGTCCTTTGGGAATGTGGGAAGAGGCTTAGGAACGTGAGACTCACTTAACAACGTATCCTCAACCTTGGCGAAGCTTGTCTCTTTTACATAAATATACATATATGTTCCCACAATAACCCGAATGGACAAGGGAGACTTCTTTCATATCACTGAGTACACGCCGACAAATATTGCCTCAATGTGTTTCATTGCCAGAAGTGTTTCCTGGCTGAACCGGAGACCTTCAGAGTGCAAGGCGGACGTGCTTTCCACTGCACCACAGTGACTTGCCTCTTTTGGGTTCCTTTGTTTTTTATTTCCTCACCGAGCAAGAGCATTAACGTAAAATGTCATTTACAGTCTTCGGATTCCTATCGTGAACGCAGAAACTGAAAAGATATGCAAATGAAGAAGACAATGTGGATAAACCTGAAAATAACAGATGAATTGGAGGAAGAATCTATAGAAAGGAAAGAAGCAGAAGCAAAGACTATCACTGAAACGGACGAGATAATTAAATCTCATGATTTGAATGAAGAAATTTCAGAAAATGCAAAAACCCAAGGACTAAAACCGAAGAATCCACAGAAAACGATACGAAAAAGGCGACAAAGAATTCCTTTGGGGATGTGGGATGGAGCATTGGAACCACAGACTCACTTAACAACATATCTTCCTCAACTATAAGAAGCCTGTTTCTTTTGGGTCCCTGTATTTACTTTTTCTGAATTTCTCATCCGTTTTACTTGGAGTATACTGTTGGATATGTAAGGTTACACGCCTTCAATTTTTTCATAAAAACAATCTCTCGAGTTGGACTAAAAATTTATGCACAAGATGGAAGCAGAAGAGGCCAAGACTATAGCTGTAACTGATAAGACAATTAAATGCAGAAATTTCGGAAGTTGTGGGAAAACCGAGGATCTAAAACTGAGGAATCTCTGACTCGGAATCGGATAAGGTATTGGAAACTAGAGATGAATATGGAAGAGCCACGGCAAATGAGAAAACCGCGGCAACTATATACGAGGAACTGAATCAAAAAGAAAGAAAGTTCCGAAAAACTAGAAAACCCTGGAACTAAATTCGAAAAACCAAACATGTGGAACACTACCCCTGGCACGAAAACTGATAAGGTCTCGGAAACTAAAGATCAACAATCAACGACAAATGTGAAAACCGTGGCAAATAATACCGAGGGACAATGCCAAGAAAGAATCTACTGAAGACGAGGTAAAAGAAGTGAAATGAAATAAGATTCTGATAAGGCAGACGCCAAATTAACTGAGGCTAAAGGCTCCTCTTAAAGTACAAACAATTCGAATGAAGTTAATAAAACAAACTGAGGATCAAGCTCTACCACTGAATCCATTGAAAACAGAAAATGAAGTTGAGACTGTTATTTGCGAAAATAAAGAAGGCAGTGAAGTACCAGCTGCGACTACAGAACCCGATAAATTCTTAATAGAAGCTTCTGAAACTCCAAAAGTCGAAATCGATGTTCCTACCCCCATTGGAGACGCTAATTTTCCGATTGCAGAAATAGTTGAGAAAGCGATTGAGAAATCGACGGATAAAGATGTAGATGCAGATTCAAATCCAGTATTACAGATTGTGCTATCAAAAGCTGATGTCGGACAAAATATTGCAGAAAGCGAAACTGAAATAGTGGAGAAACCCGGGAGTAATAACATCAATTCTCCCTCATCAAAGCAGTGTTTGTATGTTTGTTTTTTTTTATTTGTATCGTTTGTTCGTTAGCATATCAAATTTGTGTTCGCCCTGTGGAGTTAGGTTTGGACGGTTGAGAACCAGACCCTGAACTGCTAGCAAAGCCGGATGGTCCAATCTAGCGCCGCCTGAGCAGGGATTGTAACAGAATGGGATTGCCAGGTTCCGCCGGTTTTGGCTGATTAGGAACTTTGTGCGTTTGGCGTTGTATTGAGGACATGTAGATTTTGATATTCGGCATGTTTCCGTTTTGTCCCATCTACTCTCGGCCAATGATAGATAGTATTTGAAGATACCCCCTTTTACTACTTCCATTGGTGTTGCGACTGACGCCTTTTCGTTCCCAACAAGTCCCTTATGGTCTGGGATCCAGGTGAGAGTTACTCTTGACAGACGCCCTTGTTTAGCAAGTTCTTCTTTACAATCTTTCACTAGCTTTGATGTGGCAAAGTTTGATTTTAGTGCAAGGAGCACCGCTTGACGGCGACAAAAATTCCTATTGAGTTTGGTACGTGGAGTTGTAACAGAATAATACAAGCTTCCTTTATGGCCAGTATCTCCGCCTGAAAGACACTGCAGTCGTCAGGTAGCTTTGTGGATGTAGATATGTTTGCTTCATCTGAGAAGACACCAGAGCCGACTCTTACAATTACACCCCTTTTAGTATCTAAAAAAATCAGCATCCCCCTTCGGAGCTTGACGGAATCTGAGATGATATTTTTCGAGTCTAATTTATTGGGGAACCCAATCTTTTGTAATTTCTTCTAAACTCTTGTTCTTAATCTAAACGTATGGATAGACATAAGCTTGATTTTTTTTTTCTTTCAGACTAATGAAGACAAATCTTCGGAATTGTTGTTGAATGCTGGCCGTGAATCTGTTATGAGTGACTATTTGGCAACTCATATGGTTCCATTACCAGATCTATCTGTAATTGCCACGGAATCTGAGATGGATGATGGTGAGTATTATGAGGAGATACATTTAAAAAAATGGCAGGGAAAGAATCTAAGCAAAATCAAAATCAGATCTTAAGAATTCTAGTCAAAAATAGTTTCCAATTTTTTCTTTTTAGTTCATTTTACCTACAAAATTTTATCTTCATATTCATTCATCTTACCTTTGGATTTTTGTAAAACTTTTTTGTCCTCGCAGCTCCATTTTTTTTTCTTTTTATTTTATTTTTCCTTCAAATGTTTATGGGATCCTTGTCGTAGCTTCAGTATTTTTTCTTTTTATTTCATTTTACCTTTAGATTTTTGTAACTCTTATTTGGTCCTCGTAGCTCCATTTTTTTTCTTTTTATTTCATTTTACCTTAAATGTTTTATTTTTGCCATTGTACGAAAAACGGCAGCTTGGGAATTTGCAACTCGAGGGAATTTGGTTTCGAATAATTTCGGCAACTTTGCTAATAATAAATAAAAAAAGAAAAATTAATTAAATTAAAAAATTAAATCCGTCACTAAGACTTACCTATATCAACCGTGCGGCTAAGTTACGTTTAAAATTTGTAATTATTTTTGCGTTGAAATTACTACATATTGTAGTGGGTAACGATAGTTCCAGTTCCATAGTTCCAGAATTCCTCCATTGTTAGCTTGATTATTTAACTTAATCTTACCTTCAAACTGCGATCTTTGTTTAATTTTATATCACGTTCCAATTTCCATTTTTTCTTATCGTTTCATTTTACTCACTCTCTCTCTTTAGATTATATGTCGGTGACTTCAAGTGCTGTCGGTGACAGTGCCTGGGAGAACAATTGGCTATTCAAAAAGAAGAAACCTTCCTTGGCCGGTGGTTCAATTTCAACATCAAGTGTTGGCATGTTGGTACCTGATCCCAAAGAAGATGTTCGCGCCCAAATCGGTGATAAGACGGCTGATGAAATAAGTGATCTTTCGGAATTGGGTTCGGATACCGATGATTCTTCAATGGATTTGTTGCGTGCCAATTTAGATCCAGTCAGTAATCGTTTATTCAATAAACATGTGATTGGTGGACAAAACAGTAAAATGGTTTTGGATGAATTGATTGAACGCAGCAGCATGATTTCAAATACTCTGCCGCTGGATCAGGAAGAAGCCTATGCCGAAACACGCAATGTCAATGTTGATGCTCCCAGTAAAAATGAAGCCATAAACACAAATGTCAGCCAGCAAAACGGAAATAACAACAATAACCAGGAAGATCAAAAGAATTTAGAGGTTCTAAATCCACCAATGGGCTTTGAAGACGAAAACAGCAGCAGCAGCAATCCCTTGGCAGGTATGTGGAATTTCATTTGCTTTCATTCCTTTTCGTTCCTAGCTTAAGAGAACTTATTATTTTGTTACATGCATTTAGATATAAGCCACCTCTACAGATCAATATTCCTTCCTTTAGATGAAGTGCTAGGCTCCACCACGTTCCGTTCTCCATTGTTTTTAGATTTGTCTTGAGTTTTGTTTTTGTAAGGTAACAATCTTGCTTTTCCCCTTCCCTTGAAAAGCTTTCCCGAAAATCAAATAAATCTATGCATGAGTTTTGGGCTGACAATTTCGTCTCTTCTCGTTTCGACATGTGTCATTTTTCATTCTATAAAAAACAGGTGAAGATATTTCCGATACAGAAGGTTGTATCGGTTTTAGCACCGTTGAGGTGGTAGAACCACCCTCTGAACGTACACCTTCAGTTGTTGAAATTCTAGCAGCCATGGCATTAGGTCCAATGTTGGCCGTTCCGGCTGCAGATGAACCAGCAGCTTTAACAACAGCCGAATTAATAACAATGAACGAATTGAAAAATTTGGCATTAGCCGAAATCAAGGCACGCTCTCAGGAAATGTACCCCCACAGTTTGGGAGTTATACCAGAAGAATTGACAGAATTTGATTTGAAAAATTTCCCCACACCAGAAGAACTTGAAGAGCAGGAACAGTTGGCTGAAAAATGTTTGGATAAGATGGCAGTATTGGAAACGATTGTTGAAACTTCAGATTCACCAGATAAAATGGAAGATAATGCTGGAGATTCGTTGAGTGGTGAAGACTCCACGGATAATACTTTGAAAACAGAAATTGTTGAAAACAAAATTACAAAGGAGAATGAAGAAACCAAGGAAACAGAAGAAAATGAAGATAAAGTTCTCAAAACTGTAGAAACAAAAGAGGCGGAAAAGAAAGAAATGGTTGAAGAAAAGTTATGCGAGCCTCAAAATATCCCCGAAGAAACTGTGGATAAACCTGAAGAGAAAACAGATAAGTTGGAGGAAGAAATTTTAGAAAAGCGAGAAGCAGAAGAAGCTGCCGCGACTATCGCTGAAGCGGATAAGACAATTCGATCTCAAGATTTACATGAACAAATTTCGGAGATTGTGGAAAATGCAGCAACCAAAACCGAGGAATCTACTGAAATCGTTACGAAAACAAAAGATGTGGAACAGGCAGGTACTGCTACCACTGAAAAGGACATTGAAACTAAAGACCAACAGGAAAAACCATCAGAAACTGTGGAAACCACGTCAACCAAAAACGAGGAACAAAACCAAGAATCTACTGAAAACGTCATAGAGATAAAAGAAGTGTATACTGCTGGCACAGAAACTCAATTGCAACATACAGTATCATCGGAAACTAGCGAAATTAAGCCTGAGAAAGAAATTACTTCTGGAACTAAAGAGGAATCGGCAGTGCAAAATGTTGATATACCCGAATGCCATGTTGAACAAGAAATTGTAGACACAACCAAATCAGTAGAATGTAATCTTGTAGAAACGCCCTCAGAGAAGACACAAACTGTTTCTTCAGTTTCAGCAGTAGAAGAAGTACCTCAAACTATAAAGGAAGAAACTGAGACATCAGCCCAACAAGCAAAACTATCGGAAGTACTAGAAGCAAAATTAGAAAACCTAAAGGAGAATATAGATACCGAAAAGGCTGAGCTAACATTATCTGAAGATGGTGAAAAGACAGAAGCCAAATTAACTGAAGCTGGAAGCTCTCTTCAAAGTGAAAATAACAAATCGGACGAAAATGATCAGAAAACTGATGGAACTTCCTCACCTTTAGATGTACCAACTTTGGAAACATTAGCCAAATTGGCTGCTGGAACTTCAGAAAATTCCTTAAAATCAGAGCAAAACTCTATTTCTGATTCTGGTAAAGGGACTTTAGAAAAATTACAAGAAGAATTTACGGAACTACCCACCATTGAGTTTCACATTCAAACCCTACCCTTGAATCCACTAAAAAAAGAAAATAAAGTAGAGGTTGTTATTTGTGAAAACACAGAAGGAAGTCCAGAACCAGCATCGACTACAGAACCTATAAAATCTGATATAGAAACTTCTGAAACTCCGAAGGTAGAAACAGATGTTCCTACTCCCATTGGGGACACTAATTCTCAGGTTATAAAAATAGTTGAGAAAGCGATAGAGGAAACTACGGACAAAGCGTTAGATGCAGATTCAAGTCCAGTGCAACAAATTGATCTACCAGCAGCTGATGAGGGTGAAAAAATTACCGAAAGCGAGACTGAAATAGTTGAGAAAGTTGTATCGGAAGTTGAGATTTCAAATAAAAATGTTTCAACAACAACTGAAGTTGAAACTCAAAAACCAGCACCAGAATCTCAAACTTCAACTGTGGGCGATGTATCTGAAAAAGAAACTGTTATTTCAGACCCTGAAGAAAAGTCTGGAAAAGAAGCAGAGGTTGTACCCCAAAAAATCTTGGAAGATCTTGGATCCACAATTGAAGCAGAACCCCAAAATTCTGCTCCTACTGAAGTTGAACCTCCAAAAGAATCGATGAATAAGGTATCAATTGTCGAAGGAGAAGCTAAAAACCTGGCAACTACCGAAATTGAATCTCAAAAATCCACAACAGAAGAAGTTTCTACGACTGAAATTGAACCCCAAAATTCCATTGCTGAAGGCTCATACGCAACTGAAATAGAAAAAGAATCTGCATCGGTGGAACAAATCGAATCTCATTCAGCAGACTTGCTTTCTACAGAAGCTAAACCTCAAGAAGCATCTGAGGAAAAAGCTTCTGAAACTAAAGTTGAACCCCAGAAACAATTTGATGAAGTTGCGTCTCATAATGTAGAATCTCCCACAGAAGGGCATCCTGAAAAACCAGTGGACCAAGAAGTAGCTAAACCAGTCCAAGAGTGTGTAACGCCTACAGATTCTGAGCCTCAGAAATTAATAGTGGAAGAAGTATCTTCGCCAGAAGTGGAAAATCAAATTCCTACAGAGAAAGAATCAATTGATGTTGAACTTGAACCACAAAAACCAACATCGAAAGAAACAACTAAAGAAGAAAATGTGCCTCAAAATGTTGCACAACAAGAGGTAACTGAAATTAAAGTTGAACCCTTGAAATCAGAGGTGGAAACACCATCTGAAGTTGAACCTCAATCGGGACAAGAAGTATCTCAGGCTGCTGTGCAACCACAGGCAGTATCAGAAGAAAGCACAGCTGAAGTCGATAAGACGGACGTCCAGCGTCCAAAGTCAGAAGAAGTAAATGCAACAAATATTGAATCTCAAAAATCGGACACAGTTGTGGTAGAAGAAGTACCTCAGGCTGAAATCGATTCTCAAAAGGCTGCTGATGAGAATGAGACTGCGGGAGAAGTTGAATTACAGGATGCAACAAAGACTTTTAAAACTCCTAAAATTGAAACTAAAAAAGCCGAAGCAGAAATAGCTCCTCAGGCTGAGATATCCACTATAAACATAGATGTGGTAGAAGAAACATCGTCATCTGACGTGCATGCTCAAAAGGCAACCGAAGTAAATAAAAATGCTACTGAAGAAAAGTCACAGGAAGCAGCTGTAACTGAAAAATCCGAGGATGAAATAGTTCATGAGGCGGAGTCATCTGCCAAACCAGCAACAGAAGGAATATCAGCCAGTCATGTTGAAACTCCAGTAGTAGAATCAAAAGAAGCAAAGGATGTAGTTGAAGCTCCAAAAGATGCAGCGGATGATACATCATCGGATCCAGCTGTGGAGCCTCAAAGTTCATCAGCAGTATCCACAGATGTAGATCCCCAAAATGTTGCAACTGAAGTTGAAGATCAATGCGATAAGTTACACGAAACGCCAACGATTGAAGCAGAAGTTTCAAAGGAAACAGTTGCACCACAAGAATCAGCAATAGAAGTGATTAAAGGTGAACCTCAAAAAGAAGCCGTGAAAGAAGAAATCTCGACCAACATTGGAGCACAATTAGAAACTGGAGAAGACGTGAGCTCAGTAGAAGTGGATGGTACAAAGTCAGCGGTAGATAATACGTGTGTAGGTGAAGTCAAATCTCTCAAGGAATCCTTAGATACTGAAGAATCTCCAAAGAAAGACGAACCATTGGCTGAAAATCCTAGGGAAAATCTATCTTCAAAACAAGAGGTTAATGATGTTCCTTCAGCAAAAGAGGAAAAAACCGTACAAGCTGTAGAAACCATAACTGCTTCCGATACGGAAAAAGTAGCTCTGGAAGAAATTAAATCTGAAAAAATGACTATGGAAGAATCGTGCACGAAAGATGTTGAATCTGCAAAACCAGCAACTGCGGAAGTATTAGACTCTGAAATAAAACCTCCAAAAGCTACAGATGATGCTGAATCTCAAAACGTAAATATTATTAAAAGTGTAGACGCCACAGCGATCGGTACCAAAGAATCTGAAATTTGTACAGAATCAAAAACAGTCGAAGATGTAAAACCGGTAATTGCAACCCATAACGCCGAAGAAAATGTTAGCGAATCGAATGCTAGTGAAGTAACTGAAACTGATGAAAAAGAAGGAATATCTGTCGTCCCAAAGGAGACTAAAGAAGAATCTCAGTCTTTGACATGTGAAGCTGAAGATATCGAATCGAAATCAGAAGACTCCTCAATTGAAAATTCAGCAACAGCAGAGTTGTCATCGTCTGAAGTAGAATCAAACGCTGCAACTGCAGTTGAACCGCAAAGTACAGTGGAGGACACAAAAATGTCGGTTGAATCTGCTGTCAGTACAGAAAATATTGCAGAAACTATTCCTTCCGAATCTAAGATTGTTGAAACAGGAACTGAATTGTCTGAAACACTACCCTCAGTCGACAAGTCTGTAACTGTTGGCGATTCTTTGTCCACAGAGACAAAAGAGGAAAGTCCCACAACTAAGGAAGAATCTCAAGAGGCAACTTTGAAGCCCACTAATCCTTCGAATCCAGATGATAGTTCACAAACTTTAGAGACAAAGATTGAAACGGCAACTGAAACCAATGTAAGTCCAACATCTGATAGTCAATATAAGGAAACTATCGATGAACTGACACCAAAAACAGAAGATACTCCATCTGAAGTTGAAAATAAAGTAGAGTCAAACGCCACAGAAAACACGTCAGAAAAAGGTGAAACTAAGGCTGATGCTGAGTCAGTAGGTTCACAAACTGACGGAGAATATGTAGCCTCATCAAAAGAAAAACCTGAAAAGCCATTAGATACTCAACAGGATTCACCATCTGAAATGCCTGCAACAACACAGAAAACACTTGTAAAAACTATTCCAGACCAAAGTTCTGTCGATAAATCTACGAATACTGGAGATCAACCTTCTAAAGAGTGCAAAATAATGGAAACAACGCAGGAGGAAGAAGCTTTAAAAGTTTCCACAGTAGAAATATCTACCTCAGAAGAACCACAAGCAACTGAGGAAAAGGAAACCCCGACCCAAATTCCATCATCGGCATCAAGTTCGCAATTGAATGTTGGAAAACTAGATGCTAAGGAGCCTACAGAAGAAAATATCCTAGCAGAGAAATCACAAACGGAAGAAGACTCCGCAGAAACAGAACAACAAATCAAAGAAATACCTTCAAACCTATCGTTGCCCTTAGAAACGCCACCTACAGCAGTAGAGGTCGCTGCAATCGAACAGGTGGCAGATGTTTCCTCGGCATCAAAAGAAACGAACGCAAAGGAAACTGTGGAGGAAATCGCCAATGTAGCTAAGGCTAATCCAACCACAGTTGTTGATGTTAATTCCAGCACAGAACCAACATCTGAAACAACGACTGAGAAAAATGTAGAGGACGATAATAAAGCAGCATCCGAAGAAACCCCAGCTGTAGCAAAATCTGATGAAACAGTTGTTATCGAGTCGAATCCAAACCCAACTGTTGAGGAACCTAAAGATGTTGTTCATGAAGTGGCGGAGGTCACTGCTAGTGAAACAAGTTCAATAGCAGTATCTCAGGAAAATGTCGTTGAAGTTCCCACAACAACAGATTCCACACTTACTTCGACAGCAGGAACATCAATATTGGAAATTTCTACAAATCCAAATTCCAAATCAACTACAGATCCAGTTTCCCAGGGAATTGATTCAACCACACAACCTGCATCTGATATCGAGCAGAATTCGGCGAAAGAAATTTCTAAAGAAACCACTTCAGAGAAATCTGTTGACGCTCCAATTCCAGTTGAAGAATCAACTGCTTCGGCAGTAGAAGAGAAAGTTCCTACTTCAAAGGACTCGGAAGTATCTTCGGTAACTTCAAAGGAAACCCCAACAACATCAGAAACTTGTTCTAAGGAGCTTGGCTCTGAGCAAATTCCAACCGCTCTTGAAACTTCTTCCCAAGAACCAATTCCAGTGGCAGCGTCCGAAGAAAAGGACAAAGAAGTTTCATCTTTGTCAGAGGGCGCATCAGCACCAGTTGAGAAAACAACATCTTTAGAGGTAACAGAATCAACACCAGTGGCTGTGTCCGATGATACTGTGAAGGAGGCATCCGATACCTGTTCAAAGGAAATTGATGATAATGTTACCACAGAATCAATAATATCCAAAGAAGAGCTTTCAAACCCATCTGAAGATACTTCAATTGATCCGAAAGCAGTGGAAGTCTCTGAAAACGCTATTATTGAAAGTCCTACTGTTTCAGAGGAAACTACAAAGTCATTAGAAGTAAAGGATGCTCCCAAAATTAAAAAGCCTTCCGCTGAGATTTCTGAGACAACAATTGAAACAGTTGTATCTGAAAAAGAGGTTCCTTCCACTGTTTCTGAAGTATGTACCCCAGTGGAAGTTACTGTCACAGCCGAATCAATTTCTGTGGGAGAATCTAAAGAACATACAGCGGAAATCCCTAGTGCAACTGAAACTTTTGTAGCTCCAGCAATAGACAATGTTGTCACTAACCCAATATCGACGTCTGCTGATGTGTCTGAGAAAACGACCGAAGAAGTTTCATCTGTAGCAGATTCATCCTCAGCAGAAATAGTGTCAGAATCAACACTGGTAACTCGAAGCACAGAGAATGAACCGGAACAAAAATCACAGTCCGCAATATTACCTGAGAAAAATAGTGAAGAAATTTCGGTTGCGGAAGAAACTTCTCAACAGGAAAAGGTATCGGAGATAACGGTCGCGAATGTTAAAAGTTCAGAACAACCAACTTCTATAAAAAATGAGTCAGTAATCACATCAAATCCAGTTGCAGAAGATGCTAAGCCAACCTCAGAAATAATCTCGGCTCCTATTGCAGAAGTTATGACCCCAATAACTCCCGAATCGCCATCAATAGAAATATCGGAGATTGTAGAAAAAGTTGAAACCCATATAACATGTAAATCACCTTCCATTGATTCGGATTCCGAAGCATACAAAACTCCACCATCGGAATTACAGGCAGATTATCAAACTCCGCTGGAATCACCTAATCTCCAGAAATCAAATATTGATATAAGTTCATTATCTCCAACTCAAGACACTTTCAGTGGTAGTGAAACTGAAGTTACATCCGCCGCGGAAACTATTAGTGACGCTATAATGACAGATTCAGAAAATCAACCAATTTCTAAGGAAGTTATAGTTGAAGCAACTGAAGCTCCTCCAACAGCAGGAGCCACAGAAACTAATAGTGACGCTATAACAGATTCTGAAAATCAACCAATTCCTCAGGAAGTTATTGCTGAAGCTACAGAAGCTCCTACAACAGAAGGTGAAATAAATAATAACGACATCACCGAAGTTCCGCTTAATGCAAACACAGCGCAGAAGCAAAATCCCAGAGAACCTTCGGAAACAACTACGCTGCAGCAAACTAATGAAACAAACGGGGAGAATGGAAAACCTGAATCAACTCCCGATCAAAATGTGCAAACAGTGGCAGTAGAAAAATCGACTGAAAAGCAAGATTCACCTTCACCAAGCCAGGAAATAACACAATCTGATCCTCAGTTATCAACAGAGGGAATGATAACAGAAACTGATAAACCTACTGTAATACAACCCGAAACCGTAGAATCTTTTACATCAACAGCGATTCCCGAAGACCATTCAAAAGAGGTCAGTGAGGTAACAGCTGAAAAAGAAACAACTGCAAATAAGGCTCCCTCTAGTGAAGGAACAGTTACAGCCGAAAAAGTCCCTGAAGCTTCAGGATCTGAAAGTTCTGATATAGCACCATCAAAAATTGAAGTTAAGGAAGCTGTAGCATCTGAATCTCCGACAGTATTAGAAGCTCCAACATCAGAACTATTAGAATCCAAAGCTGCAATAAAAGATATTCCAGCTTCACAAAATGTGGCATCAGCAGTCGACGAATCAATCGAAAAAGAAACAAATCCAAATACGGCGACCTCTACTGAAGAAACCACACAAGCCGAAAAAGCTCTTGAGTCGGAAGCTCCAGCACCTGAAAGTTCCGATACAGCACTATCAAAAATTGATGTAAAAGAATCACTAGCATCCGATGTTCCTTCATCTGATTGTGCAGCATTAGAGGCTGCAGCCTCAAACCCTCCAACATCAGAACCTTTAGAATCAGAAGCTGCAATAACAGATATTTCCCCTTCAGATGACGCAGCCCCAGAATTAACCGAAAAAGAAACAAATCCAAATGCGATTCCCTCTAGTGAAGGAAAAGGTCCAGCTGAAAAAGCTCAACAATCGGAAGTACTAGCCCCTGAAAGTTTAAAACCAAAAGCTTCAACATCTGCTGTAGAAGCATCAGAAATACCAGCCAATGAAGCCTTGGTATCCGAAACTCCTACATCTGATACTCCTACATTAGAAGCTCCAGCACCACAACCTTCAGAATCAGAAGCATCAACAACAGATATTGCAGCTACAGAAAGTACTGCATCAAAAGTTGATCGCATTGATATATCAACAGAAAATGAAACACCTGCAAATGCTACTCCCTCTAGCGACGAAAAAGTTCCATCAGAAATAACTCAAGAATCTGCAGTTTCAGGGTCCGAAGTTCCATCTTCTGACGAAGCACTATCAAAACTACATGTAACTGAAGTTTTAGCATCCGAAGCTCCATCATCCGATTCCGCAGATTCAATAGCTCCAGTTACAACAGAAATAGCTCCAGCCCTTGAGGTTTCCGAGTCAGAAACACCAAAACCAACTTCTGTAACGGAAGCTTTAGCATCCGAAGCACCACCTTCTGACTCCCCAGCTTCAGAAGTTCCAGAACCCTCTGAAGCTTCCACTGGATTAGAGACTGCGGCCTCAGTAGCTCCAGTTAAAACAGAAATAGCTAAAGAATCAAAAGCTCCAGCACTTGAGGTTTCCGAGTCAGAAACACCAACTTCTGATGTGGCACCTTCAGACAAAACAGTAATGGAAGCTTTAGCATCCGAAGCACCAACTTCTGATTCTCCGGCTTCAGAAGTTCCAAAGCCCTCTGAAGCTTCCACAGATATTCCGACATCCGTAAATTCATCATCTGGAATTTCATTGCCAGATGCTGAAGCGTCAAAAGAAAAACCACAACCAGTATCGGACATTTCAGAAGTACCAGCATCAAAAGCTATGCGGTCAGGAGATCCAGTGTCTGAAGTGCAAAATATTCCAGTTGAACAAAGTACAGCATCAGAAGTTCCAGTGTCAGAAATTCAAGCATCGGATGTTTCCATGTCCGAAGCGGCATCAGTATCCGAAGTTCCAGCGAAAGCCGAAGCGGCAGAAGTCTGTGTGTCAGGTTCTGCAGCGTTAGAGGCTGAAGTTTTAGACTCTTCAAAAGCTCCAGAAACCGAAGCTCCAATAAAAACTATTACACCTTCAGAAAATACAACATCAGAAGGTTCTGTAGCGGAAATTCCAGCATCGGTGCCAGAATCGACAGCTTTGAAACAAGAACCAGCCGAATCTCTAGGATCAGCAATTCCAGTGACAGAAGCGCAAACATTGAACGCTCCAGCATCAGAAGCTTCACAAGCAGAACTTAAAAATCCAGATACTCCTGATGAACAGCATACAGCATCAGAAGTTTTAGCACTAGGTGCTGCTTCAATGCCAGATGTTCCTGCTAAGGCAGAAGTTATAGAAGGTTCTATATTAGAAGCTTCTACATCAGCTCCGGAAGCTTCCACATCAAACCCTACAGAGCATAAGGCTCAAGCGGAAACAAAACCTTTAGAGGGCAGTGAAGTAAAAACCGAACGTGAATCCGAATCACATGTGACTTCCCATGATGAAGATAAAATTGAAGTAGCAAATACAGCAGAAGCTGAATCATCTGAAGCTAATTTAGTGGCGCCAGCATCCGAAGGTTCTGAGTCAGTTGCTGCAACACCTGAATTCGCCTCTTCAGCAGAAACCGAAACTCCAGCTTTAGAAACTGCAACCTTAGCAACTTCAGCATCAGAATCTTCAGAAGTAGAAGCTCCAACGTCTGGAACTACAAAATTAGAAACTTCTGAGACAGATACCAAAGTTTCCGCAAACTCAAAATCTGTCGTTCAAGCACAGGAATCAACTACATTATCAAAAGTTTCAAAAGCTGAAGATTCATCATCAGAATCTCCTGCACTTGAAGTTGCAAAACTAGAAGCTACAGAGCCCAAAATACCAACATCAGAATCCACAACTTCAGAAAATCAAGCTGCAGATGTTTCAGTTTCAGAAATTTCAATGTCGGAAATTCAGGCTCCACAACCCTCAGCGTTAGAAGCTGCCACACCAGAAATTTCGACAAACGTTACATCGCAAGAATCAGTTCCTGTGCCAGATATAGAACCTGCACCAACATCTGAAGCTGCAATATTGGATTCTCCAGCCCAAGAAGGTGGAAAACTTAATGAATCAGAAACACCGGCTTTGGGTTCCGAACCAGAAGCAACAGTGGCAGACACTTCAGAATCCCAAGCCTCAGCGTTGGATGCTACATCCACAGAACCTGTCACATCTGAAAACCCAGGTAAAATTGAAGCATCCAAAATGTCAACATCGGATGTTGTTACCTCGGAAGATTCAGTGTCAGAAGTTGCTCCAGAATCAGTAGTTTCAACCGAGGAAAAGACTGTGCTAACAGAATCTTCAGCACCTGAAGTTCCTACATCCGATCTTACAATATCCGAACCTCTAGTGTCAGAAACTTTAACACCAAAGCCAGAAGATCCAAAACCAGAAGATCCAACACCAAAACCAGAAGATCCAGTATCTGATGTTTCTGCATCGGAAGTTTCCGAATCGGAAATTCAAGCACCAGAAGTTCCAGCATCTGGAGATTCAGCAGATAAGCCAATTTCAGTACCAGCATCTGAAGTTCTAAAACCAGAAAATATAGACACAGTGCCAAGTATAGAACCAGCATCAACATCTGAACCAGCAATATTAGATTATCCACCTCTAAAGTCAGAAACGTCTGACTCAGCACCAGATGCAACAAAGCCGGACACTTTAGAATCATCCACTGTACCAGTAGATAAATCAATTTCAGCACCGGCATCTCAAGTTCCAAAACCAGAAAATATTGACACTGAGTTTTCAATGTCAAAAGCATCAAAAGAATCCAAAGCTTCAGTATCAGAAGTTCTGGCTTCGGACGCTCCTGTGCCAGAAACTCCATCTGACGTTTCAAAACCTGAAGATATTCACACAGATAGTTCAATACCAAAGAATGAATTTTCAGAAGTATCCGAAACTGCGGTATTGAAATCCGAACCTTCAGTCACTTCCATGCCAGCAGATTCAACGTTAACTGCATCATCAACAGACGCTGCACCAAAAGAAACCCCAAATAAAATAGAAAGTGAAGAAACAGTTCAGGAATATCCTAACCTCACAGACGTTTCCTCAAAACTCCAATCAGAATCTGGTGATACTTTTGTTAGAGATTCAGAAAAGCAGGAGACAAATGATGCGGTATCTTCGCCAGAAACCACTGCATCAGCAGATTTAACGACAGCACCTGCGTCAACAACATCTGAGATTCAAGAATCAGAAGCAATGGTGGCTACTCCGCCAACGGAAGTACCAAGTACAGATATGCCTTCACAAACAGTTCTGCCTTCCTCGTCTTCTACAGAAAAAGTGTTGGCAGAATCATTAGTTGCTCCACCAGCAGATGTCTCAGTCAAAGACGTGTCTGAGGAATCCAATCAAGAAGCACCGCTACCAACACCATCGTCGGATAATAATGAAAAGCGAATAGAAATTATGCAAGAATCTCCACCATCTCTTACCGATGAACCTGTACCAACGGAAACTTCCAAAGATAACGAAGAAGTGGTAGAATCTCTTGATATAGTTGTTGTAAAACTTGCAGAACCTTCCGAAATCAAAACAGGTGAATCTCCTCCTTCCCCATCAACTGTAGAAGAACAAACAATGCCTCCAAAAACCACTGTCGATGATACAAGTGTACCCAACATTCCAACAACAGATGTTTCTAATGAAGCCTCCCAAACAACAATTACTTCTCAAACCTCAGATACCCCAGTAAATACAGAACAACCAATTAATACTCCTGAATCCTCCTCAAATGCCGTTATCAATGAAACATTGTCTTCAGCTGCTTCAAAAGAAATAAATAAGAGCGATGTCTCAGCATTAACTCCCAATGAAGTTTCCACCTCCGACAACACCACACCAACTAGCCTAATGGAAAGCTTAACCGAAAATACCCAACCTCCCGTAGGTTCCACCAATAACACAGAGACGGAATCAGCTCCTCTTACTACCAAATCCCTAGATCCAAATCTTTGCGAAGGCTCTACAGTATCCCATGACTTAACCACAGCTGAAGAAGCAAAAATTCCCTCAGTTGACTCGGATAATTGTGTTTCCCAAAGTGAAGAAATATCCCAAGTAGTTAAAGATCAATCTCCAAATGCAGATTCAAAAACAGAAACAAATATTGTTTCGGAATCGAAAGAAATACCAACCGCTGCTTTGCCGCAACCTATTTCCACCCTTGGAGAAACAACAACAGAAACTGTTGAGAAAGTACCTAGTTCCTCAGAAAATCAACTCAATAGTACTCCCGAAGAATCCAGTACTGAACCAAAAGAATCCACAAATGCAAAAGATACTTCGGAAATTAACAATCCAACTGAATCGGCCAGCTCATCGGGCAAACTTGTTGATCCTGAGGCCTGTAAGTCGCAAACAGAAATTGTTACTAAATCGGATTCTCTCCTACATGAAGCACCTTCTTGTGATACTTCGGAATCCAAAACCACTGCAATTGGCACGGCTTCTGAAGTATCTCCAGTTCAAGACAATCCCCCAGAAAATCAAGAGCAGCCCAACAAGTTGGACGATGAAGGAAAATCGGGTGAGATAGTTGATTCTACTACCGAAGAATCTAAGGAAGTCGGTACGCTCGAATCTTCTGTTGCAAGGGTTGAAAGTGATTCTGTTGTAGAGATTCCACAGCCAGATGAAAAACTTGAAGTACCATCTCTAGAAACAAGATCTGAATCTAATTTGCCAAAGACGGAAGAGTCCAAACAAGACACTACTTCTAAAGTCGATGTGGAATCTCCCAGTTTAACAGAAGACGAAATCAAATCAGTTTCGTCAACAGAGGTTCCCCAACAGACCGCAACAGTCTCCGAAGTTGATAAAAGTTCTTCTGGACCGCCAGAGACAGATGCTCCGACTTCGACTGAATTAGCAGCATCGGCATCGCAAACTGAAACAAAAGATGATAGTACAGCTCTTCCTCAAGAGAAGTTAGTCACAGTATGCGATATAAAAACGTCTGAAACAAAATCATCTGAACCGGAAGGGTCAGAAGTTCCAAATACCAAAACTGTAGTTCCAGATGTTTCTGCTACAGAAATAAAAAGTTTAGAAGAGTCAAAGTCCGATGTTTCAGTCTCTAAAGACTCCATATCAGAAATTCCGGTATTAGAATCATCGTCGTCTGAAACTGCAGCAATAGAATCTCTAGCCTCAGAAGCTCCAGCATCAGAAATAACAGTTGTAGAAAGCCAGGCATCACAAGTTGCCACCTTAGATATTTCTATAACACAAGTCTCGGCATCGCAAACTACATCATCAGGGGTCCTGGTAACAGAATGTCCAGAATCAGAGGCTCACACATTAGAAATTACTAATGCAGAAATGCAAGCATCAGAAGGTTCTACTGTCTTGAAAGTGATGTTATCACAAAATTCAGAATCTGAGATTGCATCATCAGCAAAAGAAGTTTGTCCTGTTGTAGCATCAGAAGCTCCAGGCTTAAAAGTAACCGTTCTAGATGTTTCGATATCCGAAATTCCTGTGTCTGAAACTTCGTTATCAGAGGTTCCGGTATCTGAAGACCCAGTGTCAGATACTACAAAATTAGAAACTCAAGCATCAGAAAATTCTACTGTCTTAAAAGTTTCGGTATCACAAACTTCAGAACCAGAAACTTTATCACCACAAGTTCCACCAACAGAAGTTATAGATTCCCAAGTAGTAGAATCGGTAGCTCCAGCATTAGAAGTAATCGTTTTGGAAGTTTCCATAGCAGAAGTTCCGGCATCTGAAGGTCCAATATCACAAGCTCAATTATCAGAAATTACAAACAAAGAAACTCAAGCATCAGAAACGTCTGTCTTGGAAGTCTCAATATCACAAGTTTCAGAATCGGACACTACATCAGCTGAAGTTCCTATAGCAGAGTCAGCAGCAACAGGATCAGAAGCTCCAGCATTAGAAGTAACCATTTCAGAAGTTTCGATATCAGAAGTTCCACTGTCGGAAACTTCATTACCAGAAGTTCCGGCATCTGAATGTCCACTATTACAAGCTCAAGCATCAGAAACTACAAACATAGAAACTCAGGTATCAAAAGCGACGGTTTTGGAAGTCTCAATATCTCAAATTTCTCAATTGGAGACTTCATCACCCGGAGTCCCTGAACCAGATACTCTATCAACTAATTTGTTAAACTCCGCAGTTTCGGCTCAATTGGAAACTTCATCATCAGAAGCTGCTGTATCAGAAGAACCAGCAATCGAAGTTATAGTATCGGAAGTTGTAAAACTAGATGCTCTAGAGTCAGAATCCGCAGATAAAGAATCTCAAGCTTTGGAAGCAACCGCTGCAGAAGTTTCAACATCAGAATTTCCAGTATCGGAAACTTCATCCTCAAAAGTTGCAATATCTAAAACTTCGCCATCGGAAGTACCCTTATCGGAAACTTCGTCATCAGAGGTTCCAGTATCGGAAACATTATCATCAGAAGTTCAAGTATCAAAAGCTCAAGCATCAGAAATTACAAATATGGAAACACAAGCATCAGAAGTTACTGTGTTGGCACCAGTTTCAGAATCAGAACTTCCTATATCAGAAACTCTTTCGACAGAAGTTTCAATTTCTTCAGTTCCACGACAAGAAGTTAATGTTTCTGAAGTTGTAACATCAGGAACTTTAGAAATTCAAGTTTCGACAACGGAAACACCGTCAGCAGAAGCGCCAGTTTCAGATACTCCTGCGACAAGAATTTCAGTCTCAAAATCTGCAGACACAAAAGTTTCAGAAACGGTAGTTCCGACATCGGAAACTCCGTCATCAGAAGCTCTAGTTTCAGATACTCCAGCGAAAGAAGCTCCAGTATCAGAATCTCCAGAAACAAAAGCTTCAGCAACAGTAGTTCCGACATCGGAAACTCCGTCATCAGAAGCTCTAGTTTCAGATACTCCAGCGAAAAAAGCTCCAGCATCAGAATCTGCAGAAACAAAAGCTTCAGCAACAGTAGTTCCACCGGAAGAAGTTCTAGTATCAGAAGCTTCAGAAAAAGAAGTTCTACCACCGGAAGTTTCAGCGACAGAAGCTCTAGTCTCAGATACTCCAGCGAAAGAAGCTCCAGTATCAGAATCTCCAGAAACAAAAGCTTCAGCAACAGTAGTTCCACCGGAAGAAGTTCTACTATCAGAAGCTTCAGAAGAAGTCGTTCTACCACCGGAAGTTTCAGCGACAGAAACGCCCGTGTCTGAAGTTTCAGTACCCGAAGCTCCAATATCACAAGTTGCCATTTCAGAAGTTTCAAACCCACAAACAACGAAAACTGAAATAGCAGAAGTTCCGAAAGTGTCAGAATTGATTATAACAAAGTCTGAACTTCTGCCACCAGAAGTTTCAGAATCACAAATAGATATTGTTAAAAGTGTTGTTGCTCCTCAGGAGCATGATAAGACTGAAGCTGATAATAAAAAGCTGGAATCAACTGGTTTAACACCAGAAGAAACCGCTGAGCAGTTAGAAGGTCAGTCGTCAACTTCGCAACTTAAGGTAGCACAAGATATGGAAATGAATGTTCCTCAAGAGAGTTCTGCCAATGTTCCTGAAGAAACTCCTTCCACAGAAGCAGCGGAAACAGAAAAACCGGCAGTTTCCGAAATTACAAAAGAGGACAACATTTCTAACGGTTCACCGGTTCCTACACAGGAGATAATCGATGCAACTGAATCTAAAGATAAAACAGCAACTGATGATAAAAAATCATCAGAAAATATTTCAGAAGAGACCGTAGAATCCTCCAGCTCAGTAGAACCTAAAGAAATGAATGAAAAGGTCGCATTATTGGAAGCCGAGCTTTCTTCTGTTCCCCCAATTGCTGCTGATAGTTCATCAAGTCCTCAAGAGAGTTCAACAACCATTCCACAACAAACAATAACAGAACCTGAGAAATCAACAACCGCTCAAGGCGAACATAATCCTAAGGAATCTCCAGAAAAGTTAACACCAATTGAAGCTGGAGATAAGAAACACTTAGAGGCTGCCAAGGAATCTACCGAAATCTCGGAAGATACCACAGAGCCTACCGTTCAACTAGAACAAGAACTAGCTTTAACGGAACATTCTGCTGTTTCCAAAATTGCTGAAAATATTTCGACTCCTCAGGAGAGTATAAACAAACTCCATGAAAAAACTACAGCTTCACTGAAATCAGTTCTAATTTCTGTCGCACCAAAAGATCAAAATTCACTTCCTAACGAACCTCCAACCGTTTCAAATGAAAAAGTTCCTCAGCAACAAACTGAAAAAGAAGAACTTCCATTAAAAGATGAAGTTTCCGATGAAAGTATGGCGAATCCTATAGAATCGATCGCACTAGAGAGCCAAGAAACAACTTCCACTGCTCAAATTTCTGCGGAATCTGCAACCGTTGAAGAAATTTCTCAGCCTCAAACTGATTCTGAAAAAATACCAGCACCAGAGAAAGTTTCCGACGATAGTAAAGAGATTCCCACAGAATCGAGTCCGAAGGAATTTTTCGAGGCAACTTCAAATGTTCCACAGCAGGTTTGCACGGAAACATCTAAAAATGTTGAAGAAGAATCCCAAAGCGATCCAATAAAAATAACATCTTCGGATGAGGGATCGCATCCGATTGCTGTCAAAAATGTTCAGACAATTCCTGACGATAATAAATCTGAAAAGAATTCCGCAATACCTCAAAATGAATCGGAAAGTTCACTTTCTGATTCATCTGTAACACTTCCACAAGGGAATCTTACAACGGAAACAGTTCCTATTTGTGAAAAGGAAAAAATTACAGATGACCTTAACAAAAAGGTTCCTCGTACAGATCTATCTGCACCAGAAGTATGTTCCGCATCATCTGCTGAATCGGAAACGATTCAAGTAGTTCCAAAAGAAACGCTTGAAAGTGAAATCAAAATAGCTGAACCACAGACCACGGCCAAAGAAACAATCATTGCCAGCGAAACGGAATCTTCTGGACCAGGAGTATGTGGTGTGATGACTTCCTCGGCTAATATTGAAACTGCTCTGAAAGAGCAGGTGGATTCAAAGAAGGCTAGTCTGGAAGCAACCAATGCTATAGAAAATGATGACACTCCTGTAACGGAAGTATGTCCCATTATGGATACCACTCAGACAGAAGATTCCAAATCATTACAGGATTTGAAAGTAGAAAAGGCTATTGAATCATTAAATAACGCTTCTACATCTCAACCCGATGATCACATCTCATTGTCTAGATCAGAAACAATTAAGATTAGTTCAGATGTGGCGGAACCTACTTCTTCTGTAGAACTACTACTTGAAACTGAAACCGAAGTTCCAGCTAGCCAAATTGAAGAGGATACAGTAGAAACTTGTGAAATTGTAACAAGCGATTTGCCACGTAGTGTATCATTAGCTGAGGAGTTGGCAGAAGCTCTGCAGGCAACCCAAGATGTCCATTCAACAGTAGAGCCTGTTGAAGAGGCTAAGAGTTATACCAAGGAGATGGAAGCTGATAATACAAAGGAGCCAAGTGATGTTCCATCAGACATACCAGGCAATAAATCTGAAGCTTCGAACTCAAGTTGTAAAATATCGGAGTCTTCAATTCCATTATCAAAGATCTCAGCTGCCAGTGAGCTAGCATCAGAAATTTCTACACAAGGAGAAATTAAGCAGAATATTGAAGAATCTTCGACAATCGTTGAAGAATCTGTGATCTCGGCATCTGAAACCTCTGAACAACAAGAATCAACAGATCACTCTTCGACAATCGTTTCAGAGTTTATGCTAACGTCATGTGAAACTCCTGGTGTAGTCGTCCAAACGTCAACAGAGAAATCAACTTGTGATGTCCCAACATCAGATGTAGAAATACCTGCTAATGAGGCAGCACCGGAAACATCCGAGCAAAAAGTACCAACAGATCGCTCTTCAACAATCGTCTCTGGATCTGTAATCTCGACATTTGAAACTCCTACTCTAGACGTTCAAACGTCACCAGAAAAACCAACTGACGAATTTCCAGTATCAAAGGTAGAATCTGCTATCGGCCAACAAGCATCAGAAACACCTGAACAAAAAGAATCAGCCATTGCAGAAGCTGTGATCTCAACATGCGAAACTCCTAGTGAGCTGCTATTGGAGCAAAACGAATCATCCGAACATGTGTCGACTGTCGTTTCAGAATCTGTGGTTTCGGTATTTGAAACCTCTAGTCTAGATGTTCAAACTTCATCTGAAAAATCAACTGACGACGTTTCAACCGCGACTATTAAACCAGCTGTGAATGAATCTGCATCGGAAACATCTGAAAAAGAATCAGCAGATCGCTCTTCGGCAATCGTTTTAGAATCGGTGATTTTGACATGTGTAACCCCTGGTGTAGACGTTCAAATGTCAACAGAGAAATTAGCTGACGATGTTCCAACATCAGGTGTGGAAACCACTGTAATCGAACCAGCATTGGAATCCTCAGAAATGAAAGAAACAGAAAAATCTTTGACAATCAGTTCGGAATCTGTGATTTCGATATATGAAAAACCTAGTGCAGACATTCAAGCGCCAAATGAAAGTCCTGCAGTCGATGTTTCAACATCGAATGTCAGTGAGCCAGCATCAGATCAATCTGAACAAAAAGAATCCACAGATCATTCTTCGACTATCGCTTCGCATATTGTGATCTCAAAATGTGGAACTTCTTCTGAAGTCATTCAATCGTCACCTAAGGAATCAACTGGCGATATTGCAACATCAGATGTGGAAACAGCTGTACATGAGCCAACAACGGAATCCTCGGAACTCAAAGAAATCAAAAGCAATAGTGAAACATCAACAGAAAAATCTTCGACAATCGTCTCAGAATCGGTTGTTTCGACATGTGAAACTCCTTGTGCAGACATTCAAGACTCAACTGAGAAACCTACAGTCGCTGTTCCAACATCGAATGTAGAATCAGTTGTCAGTGAACCAGCTTCGGAACCATGTGAACAAAAAGAATCAGCAGATTATCCTTCTACAATCGCTCCGCAAACAGAAAAATCTTCGACAATCGTCTCAGAATCTGCGATTTCGACATGTGAAACTCCTTGTGCAGACATTCAAGTCTCAACTGAGAAACCTACAGTCGATGTTCCAACATCGGATGTAGAATCAGTTGTCAGTGAGCCAACTTCGGAGCCGTATGAACAAAAAGAATCAGCAGATTATCCTTCTACAACAGCTGTGAATGCGCCAGATTCAGAATCCACGAAACTCAATGAAATCAAGAACAATGTTGAAGCGTCAACAGAAAAATCTTCGACAATCGTTTCAGAATCTGTGATCTCGACTTGCGAGACTCCTTGTGCAGACGTTAAAATCTCAACTGAAAAACCTACAGTCGATGTTCCAACATCGGCTGTAGAATCAGTTGTCAGTGAGCCAACTTCGGAGCCACGTGAACAAAAAGAATCAGCAGATTATCCTTCGACAATCGCTTCGCAAACTGTTGCTCAAGCGTCAAATGAGGTGCCAACTGGCGATGCTCCCACATCTAGTGAGGGAACAGTTGTAAATGAGCCAGCATCGGAATCCTCTGAAGGGAAGCAAATCAAGAGCAATTTTGAAGGATCAACAGACAAGTCTCCGGCAATCGTTTCAGAATCTGTGATCTCGGAACATAAAACTCCTAGTGCAGACGTTCCAACCTCAAATGAGTACCCAACAGTTCCAACATCGCATGTAGAATCAGCTATAAGTGAGCCAGCGCCCACTGCGACAGCCGAAATTGAAGCCTCCAATAATGACATTTTACCAATTGGAATTTCCCCAGATTCAGAAAAACCAGAATCTGCAGCTGTTGAAAAGGAAATTATGAAGAATAATGAGGAGTCTTCAACAATCGTTTCGGAATCTGTAATTCCACCACATGAAAATTTATCTGTTGATGATCCTATTCCTGTTACGGATAGTTCAGCAAGTCTGGAAATTTCAGAATGCTCTCAAGATCAACCTTTGCCTTTAGGTGCCGATGAAAAGAACGTGACTTCCACATCATCAATAGCTGATGGCAGGATCAGGGAGAACGTTGAAGCTTCAACAAAATCCTCCGCGCAAATTATTTCACAACCTGTCCCTCCACCAGCTGAGAGTCTTACTGTTGGTGTTTTAACATCTGAAGTGAGAGATGAAAGCTGTAGTGGAAACAGTGACATTGTATTAGAGTCTCCCGAAAAACAAATTTCCATATCTACAGCTTCGAAAGAAGAGATCTCAAAGAAATCTGAAACAACAAAAATGTGTCTAAAAGAAGTTTGTTCGACAACCCAATTGATTTCGCCCATACAAAGTTTAGATATTTCTCCTGAAACTATAACCTCTGAAGATAAATCTGAAGCAACCTTGCCCTTGTCTTCTGCAGTTCAAGATATTGCAGCAACAGGTTTCCCATCAGGTATCATTCAAGATATAAAACCATGTAATGATTCAGAAATATCATCTAGCGTAGAAGTTTCAGAACAATTGCCAAATCAACAAATACAACAAAAACTTATTATGGAAACGTTTTCAATTGATCTCGGAAATTCGGAAATAGATGCCATGGAGGAAATATCTGGTGAAGTTGATATAAAAACCCAAAAACCCACCGTACTGAGCCACAAAACAAATGAAAATGCAACTGCAAAATCCCAACCATACGCCCAACCTCCTACCCTAGAGAGTTCCACATTATTGCGGAGTGAAATTCTGCAACACAAACCTGCTGAGTTAGGATTAGAAACTCCAGCACCCCATACCCAAACAACAAGTCGCCAACCTTCAGAACCCCTGAATGCCCTCCCTTTACAAGAGTTGTTAAATGATCCCACAGGAATTCTGTCCGAATCTTTGGAGGTTCAAATTTCTTCTTTAGAATCCACAGGTACTGCAGATGATGCAACCATAGTTGAAGATTTCTCACCACTTGATGGGCCACTTATGATGACAATGAAAACTCCCCCGTCCATAAGTACACGAATACCACTGTTGCTAATGGCCGGTGTGCCCACAAAGCCAGAATATAAAACAAGGCGATCAACTACGACCTTGAAGATAACATCAACCCAAGATTCAACAAGTCAAGAGATGCCCAAAGCCAAACCCCCAGAAATTACACCAGAAAGAGACTTAAAAGTGGAAGAGGAAGTGGTTTCAGATACCACAGTTACCACGGATTCCATGGCAGAAGGTATAAGTGATATAATCCCCAAACTAACTCCCATATTAGATACGAAAACAATCATAGAAACAGATTCAAAGTTGGAGAGCCACAAGCAGAAGCCAACTGACACCGATGCAAACATTGAACAAACTTTACCGATTACCTCTGAGAAAGAGAATCAGCAAGAGAGGCCCATATCCCTCTCGAAATCGTTCATTATTACTGCTGAAAAGGATTTGCAGTTTGCAATGAATTTGACTCCGAAATCCAGCTCCATAGAATATGACATATCTGCGAACGAAATAATTGAGTCCTTGGCAACGGAATATGAAATGATATCGAAGAAAGTAATAACAGATTCTGGAGAGGATACATGTCCTGGAAAGGTCACTGCTCTGGCCACACAAGCTGTTGAAGCAATGGGGACTCTCCAAAGAAGTCATGAAGCAGAATCTGCGGTGAATGGTTTAAGCATTTCCACAGATGTTGTAAAGGAACCCCTTCATGCATTTTCTTTGGTATCAGAATTTCTGCTTAGGAATATATCCAATGAGAATCTTAAATCTGCAAAAGAAATAAAGAAAGATGAAAGTGATGAATTGGAAAAAGTATCTCACGAAATGATATCCTTAGATGAAATTTCCTTAGACTCAAGTTCTGATGATGACAATATATCACAAATAAGTCAAGATTCTAGCAATGTGTCCGAAACGCAGCAGGCCTTATTAAATGTGCCACAACAAGGAAGAAAGCATCAAATTTTGGCAAGAAGTAATGCCATATCCTTGTCAACTTGTTCCGATGCATCCGTGGCCACAGTAAATGAAAATGTAGCTGGGAAAAATAGCATGGCATCATCTGAAGTATCCTCCGATTTGTCTATGGAATATAAGCCGAGTGAAAGTTCTGAGTCACAAAAGCGATTCAAGGAAATATTTGTATTAACCGTCGACTTACCAGTACCACCAGAAGCTTCAAGGGGTCATTCCGAAACTATGTGGGAACTCGATAAGATACATAAGATGAACTCAACAGAAGCAAAAGAAATGGAAATAGAAACGGGTACAACAAGTAAAGATGTGGGCCACCACCACCACCACACCTTAGGTTCCCTTGAAGGGAACCAGTTGAAACCTGGTGTGATTACACAAGAATTTCCGCTTACATCTAATTTGGAAACTTTTGAAAGAAGCGAGCAGTTGCAGACTGAAGTAAATGGTGCCATGAAATCAGGTTCCGTAGCTCAAACTATAACTTCGTTGAATGCGAAAGCTTCAGAATCGCAAGTGATTCCAGTAGAGGCAATGCCAAAGGCGACTGGGCAAGAAATTGTAACCTCCCAATCATATTTG
Organism: Musca autumnalis; assembly: GCF_047663935.1. Taxonomy (NCBI): domain Eukaryota; kingdom Metazoa; phylum Arthropoda; class Insecta; order Diptera; family Muscidae; genus Musca; species Musca autumnalis. The sequence continues at coordinate 13,609,660 of NW_027412088.1, read as the reverse complement.
GGGCCGCAAATGACCGCAGAATCTCAAATCTTTAAAGAAGACACAAACTTAATTGCCTCCAGAACTCAACCAGAAACGGAAATAACAACAATTTCAAAATCAGGTAATGTACCTGAAAATATGTCCTACCTTGAAGCGAAACAAACAAATACTGAAATGGTTACAGTATGTACTCCCCAATCGCATGTCCAAGAATCCGAAATAACTCAGCTTTGTAGACAATCTGAGAATGTCCAAAAAATTGAGACGCCTGGTAAAACAGAAATTTCCTGCAAAAATAAACCACCTAAAGATGAGACATCTAAGGAAACTGAAATTTCCTCAGAAAATGTCGTCATCAGTTCCAAGAAACAAGAACCAGTTCAGCGTGACCAAAGATCTGAAAATTCCGTTAATGATGAGAAATCCGCTGAACCTATTGTGGCCGATAATAATCCAACTGCCATAAAGACTTCACAAAAATCCAAAATTCGGCTATTTTCACGTACCTCCTCCTCAATTCTAACATCCATTGAAGAATATGAAGAAAACGAAATACCAGACACCCGCCGTTTGCAAACACAAAGTGAAACACCCAACGAAAAACCTCTCGATAAAAATGTTAAATCACAAAGTATATCATTTGAAGAAATAGATTCTCCTGTGCAATCACGACAATCCACAGTTACAGACTCTGAAAGCGAAACAGAATCTGAAGACGAACTAAAAACCCCTTACGAAGCAACACGAATAAACGAAGATCAACGACCAAAAACGAAAATCAATAAATTACAACGTCAATATGGCATAGAATACACCACTCCGAGTTTAGAAGATGGTTATCAGGAAGAAGAAGAAGAGGAAGCCAAATCACCACCAACATCACCGCCCCCACCACCTCCAGCATCATTACAAAACCTAACGAATACCACCAACACCAGTAGCTTGGCCACAATTTGCCACAAACACATACAAGATAAACACCTTGTGGCTGCCTTAGAAAGTCGACGTCGTTGTACCCTACTCATGCATAGATTTTTAAGTACCATCGATTCATATCATTCCAGTAGAGAGGATGATTATGATGTTGATGATGATGATGATAATTCTAGGCACATAAATGCCACACAATCAGAGGTATTAACGGCATCCACAGCCACTGAATGTACTCCCCAAACCGTGAATGTAGCTTCTTGTGCTTCTGCTACATGCACTTCTACTTCTAAGTGTTGTCCTACTGCAACTTCTCCTCCTCTTGCACCACCTGCACCTGCACCCACACCTGCAAAAGTAGATAGAGCAAAGCAAATTCACCATCAAACATCATTATCTTGCAATGATTATGATGAGGATTGTAGTAGTGATACGTTTATTGTAACTGTGTCGAATAATTTTCAAATTTCCTATAATTTCATTAATGCAATTCTTTTCTCAGATCAATTAAGCATTAATAATACGAGTCAGACAGACGACGACGACGAAGCAGAAGATGGTGTAAGTCTAGTGACCAGCATAGAGGAAGTGGAAGATCTAACATTGAGTACAGATGAAAATGAGGAAAGAAAAAGAGAAGGGAATACTTTAGTTGATGATAACAAGTTAGAGGAGATATATATAGAACCAACAGGCAATAGTAATAATACAATCACCACCACTACTACTACTAATACAGCAACAACAATAGATATTACTAATACTACTACTAATAATAATACAAACTCTAATAATATCACAGCCAATAACAACACTATCACAGATAGCGATAACGATAAATCCTCATCCTCACAACACTCATCTCCAACGACAACAAGTGGCAGCAATGCCCTTCAACCTACCACCAATAATAGTGTTACAATCACCTTAACCCCCATCAACTCTGATATTAACCCCCAAGAACTACTGGCAACAAATGGATCTTCTAACCCCACTAACAACGACATCAACACCAATATGGCTAAAGATTTGAATAAAACATTGGAAGAAGATGGCGGCGATGATGATGAAATTGATCAGATAACCTCATTGAGAAAATTTCTACCAGGTACCAACTCAATCATAATACAATCCAATAATCGTTTGAACATCAACCAAAAAATGGCCATTTTCATAAACTCGGTGTGGTGTTATAGATGTTCTCCCTCGCTCGCTCGTTCGTTCGCCTCGTAAAACGCATTGTTTGTTTGTCGCCTTAAAGATCAATGTTGTTGTATTTGTTGGATGTTGGCTCCTTCTTGTCATCATTTTCTTGTGTTTGTTTGTTGTTCTATGTAAATCATTGTGTCTGTCCGTACCTTTAATTTTTGGAATGCGGTTATAAAGAAACCTAGTACATACATACATATATGGCAAAATAAACGAACCAACCATCGTTACATCGTTACATTTTTAAACGAACAATTCGAAGCTCATTGTAACCGCATTCGTTTTACTTAACCATTATTTACTTTAAATTTCAGCTTTTTTTAGAAAGGTTACTCTAGGCTAATTAGCTATTAGGTCAAGGAGTATTTTAGAGTTTTGATTATCCAACATGTTTATGATCGGCGCTCATTAACCCTGCTTAATAACCATTTTTTCCTCGTTTTAATTTTCCAGGTTCTATAGCAGAACGTGAATACAAGAAATGGTATAATGCTGTTGAAATGCCCAATAATCCATATGCACCGGAAGCCCTAAAGCGACGCATAAGTGGCAGCCAAGAACGTTTCATTGATTTGCCCAACATAAATGCCTCCACCGATCCAAGTCCTCTGGAGATGTTAACCAAAGAAAAGGTGGAAGCTGATGAGGCCAATCAAAGGGAAAATGAATACAGAAGGTAAGTTCAGGAGCAGGAAAAAAACTAAACAAAAAAGTGAAGCGACATTGACTACAGATATGTGCCCTCAGCCGATGTCTGTAAAAATAATAAAAAACGAAAAGTAGGAGTAGAGAATATGTCCCACATGCCAAATCTTCTTCCATAATTTGTTTAAATAACAGAATTTTTGCTTAGACAAGTTTGCGAATCTTTCAAGATGTGTTTTTATAGATTCTAGAGTATATTTTTAGGCGTTTTTGGAATATGTATCATAAACAGTGTAACCTTTGTGACTGTGGCACCGAAAGGAGTTGTCCGATATATATTATTATTGATTGATGTAGGAGGTTTGAGAGAAAAGTTACGATGTGCAAAAGTGTGGCCAAAGTCAGTCAGCGCTTTTTGGTCAATACGACAGGAAGCGTGGACTTGCTTTCGAAAAACTACAGGGTGTAGATGGACTACAGAGTCGTCTACTTTGGAGTAGATGGCTCACAGGGTCTTCTACTGTGGAGTAGATGGCTCACAGGGTCTTCTACTGTGGAGTAGATGGCAAAGGTCGTCTTTTGTGGAGTAGATGGCCCACAGGGTCGTCTCCTGCAGTGTAGATGGTCCACAGGGTCGCCTACTGTGAAGTATATGGCCCACAGGGTCGTCTACTGTGGAGCAGATGGCTCACAGGGTCGTCTACTGTGGAGTGGATGGCTCACAGGGACGTCTACTGTGAAGTAGATGGCCCACAGGGTCGCCTACTGTGGAGTAGATGTCTCGCAGGGTTGCCTACTGTGAAGTAGATGGCCCACAGGGTCGTCTCCTGCAGAGTAGATGGTGCACAGGGTCGCCTACTGTGAAGTAGATGGCGCACAGGGTCGCCTACTGTGAAGTATATGGCCCACAGGGTCGTCTACTGTGGAGTAGATGGCTCACAGGGTCGTCTACTAAGGATTGGATGGCTCACATGGACGTCTACTGTGAAGTAGATGGCCAACAGGGTCGCCTGCTGTGGAGTAGATGTCTCGCAGGGTTGCCTATTGTGGAGTAGATGGCCCACAGGGTCGTCTCCTGTAGAGTAGATGGCCCACAGGGTCGCCTACTGTGAAGTAGATGGCGCACAGGGTCGCCTACTGTGAAGTAGATGGCGCACAGGGTCGCCTAATGTGGAGTAGATGGCCCACAGGGTCGCCTACTGTGGGGTAGATGTCTCGCAGGGTCGCCTACTGTGGAGTAGATGTCTCGCAGGGTTGTCTACTGTGGAGTAGATGTCCACATTGTCGTCTAATGTGGAGTAGATGGTCCACAGGGTCGTCTACTGTGGGGTAGATGACCCACAGGGTCGTCTACTGTGGAGTAGATGACCCACAGGGTCGTCTACTGTGGAGTAGATGACGCACAGGGTCGTCTACTGTAGAGTAGATGACCCACAGGGTCGTCTATTGTGGAGTAGATGACCCACAGTTTCGTTTACTGTGGAGTAGATGACCCACAGAGTCGTCTACTGTGGAGTTGATGAGCCACAGGGTCGTCTACTGTGGAGTTGATGAGCCACAGGGTCGTCTACTGTGGAGTAAATGGGTCACAGGGTCGTCTACTGTGGAGTGGATGGCTCACAGGGACGTCTACTGTGAAGTAGATGGCTCACAGGGTCGCCTACTGTGGAGTAGATGGCTCACAGGGTCGCCTACTGTGGAGTAGATGTCTCTTAGGGTCGCCTACTGTGGAGTAGATGACCCACAGGGTCGTCTACTGTGGAGTAGATGGTCCACAGGGTCGTCTACTGTGGGGTAGATGACCCACAGGGTCGTCTACTGTGGAGTAGATGACCCACAGGGTCGTCTACTGTGGAGTAGATGACGCACAGGGTCGTCCGTTTTGGAGTAGATGACCCACAGGGTCGTCTACTGTGGAGTAGATGGCCAACAGGATCGTCTACTTGATGTATATGGCCCACAGGGTCGTCTACTGCGAAGTAGATGGCTCACAGGGTCGTCCTTATGAAAATTTTTGCACTTTTATGAAAATTTTTGAATATTTGTGTGGAAGGCACCCAAAGGAGTGGACCGATATAGTCCATTTTCGAACGTAATCTACGTCTCGAGAGTTATCCTGTTCGAGAGTTAGACGGACGGATAGGACTACATCTGCAATAACCATTATTTCGATTAATTAACAATTACTTACCAATTTCTAATTCCACTTACAGATACAGTCGCGATTACTACATCAACGATGGCTCAGCAAAATCATCACAAATATCATCACCGGTGCGTGATACAGTTGCAGCAAGCAGCAAGGATGTCACAGAGGTAAACAAGCCAAACAATAACAACAACAACATGAACATGACCAAGAACATTAATGAAACATTTGAGAATCATACCAATAATAGCAGTAGTAGTAACAACACCAAACGAAACAAAACAAACACTAACGATTGCCATTGGACCCTATCAACCCCAGTGCGTCGTGCTAGTTCCCTTAAATATTTAAATCATAATTTAGCCATGTCCGCAACATCACCACCACCATCAGCACAATATCAAAGATTATCGATAGGTAGTAGACCTGCAACATCGGCTTCCAATTATTATAACAATGACATTAATGATTATTATAATAAGCAACATCAGCATCATCATCACCATTCTCAGCAACGTCGTTACTCCAATAGACAATATCAATATAAAGACCAAGAAGAAGATTATGATGATGAGGGTGTTGATGATTCACAATTGGACTTAATTTCACAACGTTCATGGAAAAGTAGTTCCGCTCTTAATAGCAAACGTAGAACGTTAAGTATGTTAAGTGTATTTAGTGGCAATAGCAGCGTTAGTACCAGATCACGTAGTCAACAACATCCAGATTCCAGTGTTTTGACCCAATTTGAAAAGCAATTATTACATAAGGATTTAAAACGCAACAGTTTTCGAGCTGTATCAGCAACAACCAAAGATTTTGTTATGAATCCCTTGTTTGAGAAACAACAATTCTTTAATGGTGAGGGAGGTCTTAAATTATCCATAGCTAAGCCGAAGAAAACGAACGGTAATGGTGATGATGATTCTTGTCAGGATGAGGATATATCGCTGCAGCAGCAACAAGATGATCAGGGCGGTGATTCAGGTGTAGATAGTTGTCTAAATGGTTTCAGTGAAAAGGCTAGGGATGAGGGTAAAATAAAAATTGTCGATGATGGTTTTATATTTTGAAATGGCCAGGGGATATATAAGAAGTTTTCCCTTTAAAGGACATAGAAGGAACAATAAAACTGGTTTCGGTTAATGGACATAGAGAAGGAACAAAGATCTTAAACGAAACTGAAGCCGACGAAATGTTCATGTGAAAGCAATGAGCCTAAAAGTATGCAATATTTTTCGTGAAGTCTGAGATAAGAATGGTAAAATGAAATATGAAAATGAAAACCACTTTTGACCCATTTTCTTGGAAAAATATTAAAAACTTCATGATTTTACTTTGCTCGTTTTGATCCTTCCTTCGAATCTCAGTCCTAATTATCCCAAAAGTGCCAGAATTGTGTTTACAAAGACGGAACATTGTCTATAAATTAAATTAAAATTTCAAATTATTTTTATTTGGCTGAGGTGTTGTAACCTCTTTCCATTTGTAATAGAATTAGTTGAAATATGTGAATGTATAGGGTCGAAAGCCAGAAATAGAAACGTAAAATGCTTGGAGACAATGTTATAAATATATATGTACTAGAAAATCATAGGGTTTAGTGGAATATGACCAAGTCATGAGAAATATTCATATATGTATATGTTATAGATGATATGTAGTAGTATTTAGGGTACAGGTTTCTGGTTCTAGCATTAGGGATAAATCATCAACGTTTTATTTTGCTTCGATAATCCATTACAGGCCGAGCCTTAATATTAGAATTAAATGTACACAATGAAATCTTTTTCTGGATGTCAATTGACAAGAGCAAACCTTTGATGATAGAGAGTCTAATAGGATCTTTCATGGAACTGAGTACTGAGAATACTCTCCGTATTGATACAGCACAATAATGTGTTCATAGAGATTATGGAAAAAGTGTCTTTCGTTCCGAAATTTCATCCTACATTCTGTGCTATATAAATAGAAACAGAAACTTACCGTCCAAAGGTGGACACAGTTTAATTCTAAATCAATTCGGAGACAATCACTTAAATCCTAATAATCCTGAACCCGAAATTCTGCAACAAAAATAAAAATTAAAAATCAATTAAAAGGTAATATATTTGAGTGTAATGATTACCATTCACATTGGGTTCTCGTTTATAAACACAGTGCTGCTACAACATTGTGTAAGGATTTCGTTTGACATCCAGGAACAGGCTTTTTAATTCAACTAGTTACTAGTCAAAGAACACAACGTTTAGAAAGAATAACAACTAAAAAAAGAATTACATATAAATAAAAGTTAGGTTATTTGTACATTATTGCAGGTAGTTGTAGGTTGGGTCTTTAGTGAAACTTCTACGGATGAATTAAAATTAAATTTACCCCTTTCCTATTTGTAGCCAATATTATTTTAAATTTGTTTAGTGCCATGATATAAATTTCCCCACCAAGAGAAAAACTCTTGCTTTTTGTTATGAAAATACCATCCTCTCCAACTCCTTCCCCATGAAACTAACCCTAAAAGCTGACGTCAAAAAAAAAACACAAAATAAACATATGTAATGAAATATTTAACGAAATTTATTTTGAATTACAACAGTAACCAACAAAATTGGCAAAATCGACTTGCTTGCAAAATTGATTTATCAATATTTAGTTAATAATTTAGTTTTTAGTAATTATTTATTAGTTTGTAAGCCTTGTGAAAATTATCAACATTTGTTAATGAATTTGAATGCACCAAATTATTTATATTGCAGAAATTCATCTAGTTAAAAAATACGTTATAAACATTATAACTTTTTTTAATTTTTGTAATCTAACTTTTTTAACTTTTGTTTTGAATTTGATAATAATTTGCTTAATTAATCTTTTGAATTGACATGAATTATACATTCCCCACTACCCCCCAAAATAATATGAAATAAAACCGAATAATTCGTATAAACCAAAAACAAAACGGAAACAAATGTTTTAGTAAAATTTTTCTTTCTTCAAAACAACAAAACAATTGACAAAACTAAAAAAACTGACAAATTATAAAAAACAAAAGAATATTAAAAACCTTTATGTTCTTAACTAATTGGTAAGTACAAAATCAAAAGCTATTAATTGAAAATAAACATAACCTCAATGTTGTTGTTCAGTGGTTTAAATAAATGTTAACTCTTCTACTACTTTAATGTGTTAAATATTATTTTAAAAACAAATCGATAATTGGTGTTGCGCTGGCTATTTCTTAATAAAATTTTACTAACAACATTTGTTTCGCCACCTAATTATATTAATATTTTTATACTATTATTTTGTTGTAATTGTAGTGTTTTTGATTTAGATGCCATAAGAATATGTACACATATACTGTAGTTGTTGTAAATTAACCCAAATATTTTAGTTATCATAATGGAATTGTAATTGTTTGTAAATTAACACATATGTATGTATGTTTAACATGTATGTTTAACATGTATGTATATTTAGTAAAATAACCTCTTTAGGTACACTACTAATTTTACATGTTGTGGGGTGTCTGTGTTTTGGCTACTAACCTGGGAGTGCCTGTTTTAGGATATAAAACGAATGACTGCAATCGCTACCAAATTTATAAACAAACGACACATTCAGAATTCCAAGGCAAGAGCCCTATAGGGAAAAAAGGAAAAATTTCCAGCCTGTTTACCGTCAGAGATATACACTCGACCTTCGTCTATAAGAAGTAGAAAATCTCTACTACATAATGTGGATTTTTATATTTTCTCCGCATTAATGCTCCTATATTTGTACTGATTTCTGTGTGTAAAAAAACAAGTAAAAAGGGATCAGTCCGCTTTGCCAACAGAAATATACCCTAAGCCTATGTCAATTAAGACATAGAAGGAACAATAAAACTGGGTTCGATTAATAGACATAGAGAAGAAACAAAGATCTTAAACGAAACTGAAGCCGACGAAATGTTCATGTGAAAGCGATGAGCCTAAAAGTATGCAATAGTTTTCTTGAAGTCTGAGATAAGAATGGTAAAATGAAATATGAGAATGAAACCCACTTTTGGAAAACCACACTTGGAAAAATATAAAAAAAACTTCATGATTTTACTTTGCTCGTTTTGATCCTTCCTTCGAATCTCAGTCCTAGTTATCCCAAAAGTGCCAGAATTGTGTTTGCAAAGACGGAACATTGTCTATAAATTGGATTAAAATTTTAAATCATTTTTATTTGGCTGAGGTGTTGTAACCTTTCCATTTGTAATAATGCTCCTATATTTGTCCTGATTTCTGCTTGTAAAAAACAAGTAAAAAGGACTGATGCTTTGCCAACAGAGATATACCCTAAGCCTAAGTCAATTAAGACTTAATCTAGGGAGAGATCGTCTACACAACAGTAAAGCTTTACCCCAAAATTATGTATTTAGTGGATTTTCAGATTTCTGTGGCCTTTTTGAACTTGCTATGAACTTGCCGACAAAATATGTATATAAACTTTTGGGGTATTCATATTAACGATTGTGGATGTACCGAAATGCGGACGTTTTGTTTAAAATTTAATTTGGATTAAAGTGGATCTAATTTTGGGGATCATTACTTTTTGGTTGATAATGTAGGAGCTCTAGGGACATTATGTCAAGCAGCATGGACTTGCACACGAAAAACTAGCATTGTAATCAAAGGCAAAAGGACTACCTTTGATGGACATTACAAAATAATCTTCAAACTGCCCATAAACTGCACTTAAACGATTTGTTTAACTTTTGCGGAGCAGGTACCGGCAGTAGTTGTTCGATATGGTATATCTTCGAAATTGATTTAGATTTGAGAAAAATATTACGATCTGCAAAGGTTGGACCAATGTCTATCACTCGCTATCGCGCCCACAAGACATTTTTTCGTCACCGAAATATTTTTAAAGCTTTTGGCCTGTGTCAGATAGCATGGACAGTCTCACGAAAAACAGGACCATACTGAGTACAATTGGTAAACCTTTTTAAAAAGGATCTTCAAACAGCCCGCACTTAAGCAACAATTTATAACTCTTGCGAGGGAGGTACCCGAAAGTGTTGTTGGATATAGACTTTTTGGGATTTGATATACGTTTGGAAGACATTTGACAAAAGTTTAGCTAAATCGGATACCCAATTAATATGTTATTGTGTTCATCAATCGTTTTAGTTAGTGCCAAAGAGCTTTCGGGCCATTATCTCAAAAAGTATAAACTTACCTCGAAAAAAATTGTAAAGGCCTGCATGCTTCTGATAAAATAATAAAAAAGAAAAGGGCAACCTCGTTCAAAATTGGCTCGGCCTTCTTTATTCTTTTATTTTTGTTATGTCAGGAATGAAGCAGGGAAGCAGTTTATGTACCCAGGCCTTAAGGGCGTAGTAGGGCTTAGAGTAAAACTTGCTACTAACAAATTATAACCGATCCGATACACGACCTTAAAATTCACTTTTCCAAAAAATTTGAATTTTAACTTATATTGTCCATCTTCGAACTTAAACTAAATTTGGACAAAATATTTTGAAATCCAAAGTTTGAACCAAATTGGTTAATCTGTTCCACAGTTATCGTACGCACCCGTCAACCAGACCGACGGATGGACGGACATGGTTAAATCGAATCTAAATTGTCTGACACGAATTAAGTCCAACCATAATTAGAGTCTGAAACAGTTAATTTCTTATCGTATCAAAGTGTATACACACTCGTTATCCTGCGTGCCTCGCCATGTGGCTCGAATTTACACGCCTTTTTAGCGGGTTCATCATTGCTCATTCTTATTATATGGCCTAGCCAACGCAATCGCTGCATCTCGATACGTTTAACTATATTGATGTCGTTGTATAGCAGATACAGCTCGTGGTTAATACGACGTCGATATTCACTGTCAACGCAGATCGGTCCGTAGATCTTTCCAAGAATTTTTCTCTCAAACACGCCAAGCACTGCCTTATCTGCTTGCGTAAGTACCCAGGCTTCGGAACCATACATTAGCACGGGTATTATCAGTGTTTTGTAAAGCGTTATTTTTGTTTGACGAGTTGTGGCTTTGTTTTTAAAGTGCTTACTTAAGCCAAAGTGGCATCTGTTGGTCAATACAATTCTTCTTTCTATTTCACAACTGATGTCGTTTGTTGTTTTTACGGCGGTGCCGTAAGTCTTTTACTACCTCAAAATTATAGGAACCAACTTCAACAGTTGGTCCGATCTCAATTGACGCATTGCGCGTTGACACCATCAGCTTGGTCTTCTCGCCGTTTACCGCAGGACCCACTTTAGCCGATTCTCCTTCGACTTTCATAAAGGTATCGGTTACTGATCGTCCCATGATGTCTATATCATCAGCATAAGCAAGTAACATGTGGCTATTAGTGTATATTGTGCCACTTCTTTTGACGTTTGCCTCTCGTATAACCTTTTCTAGTAGGATGTTGAAAAGATCACACGAAAGGCTGTATCCTTTCCTGAAACCTTTTTTGGTACAAAACTCTTCGGAGAAGTTCTTTCCTATTTTAACTGAAGATCTTGTGTCAGTTAGACTCATTTTACAAAGCCGAATGAGCTTTGCGGAAATACCAAATTCAGACATTGCTTGGAATACCTTTGAACATAGCGGGCTGTCGAAGGCTGCTTTATAATCGACAAAACGGTGGTATGTGTCGATCTGCATTTCTTGGGTCTTCTCCAGGATTTCCCGTATGGTAAATATCTGGTCAATGGTGGACTTGCCAGGTCTAAAGCCACATTTGTATGGTCCAATTATTTCGTTTACCATGGGCTTTAGTCATTCGCACAATATCCCTGACACTATCTTGTATGCAATAGGGAGAAGACTTATGCCCCTATATTTGGAGCATAAATTATTATCTCCTTATGGACGGGACACAGGATGCTCAGGTTCCAATTGTCGGGTACGCGTTCTTCCTGCCAGATGGAGCTAACTAGCTGATGAATACACCTTATCAGAGTGTCGCCTCCGGGTTTAAACAGCTCGGCCGGTAGGCCATCAGCTCCTGCTGCCTTATTATTCTTCAGCCGGCTTATTGCTGTATTACCTCATCTTGGCCGGTTGGTATACATTCAATACCATCTTCTGGGATTAGATCTATGGTATCTTCGTCGACTTCGCCACTATCGGATACCAACAGTTTGGAAAAATGCTCTTTCCATATCCTGAGTACACTATCAGTATCAGTTACCAGATTACCTTGCTGGTATCTACAGGAGAATGTCCCAGTTCCAAAGCCATCAGTTTGACGTTTCACTCTTTGGTAGAATTTTCGGACTTCATTCTGTCTCCTGTACATCTCGATTTGTTCACACTCCCGCTTTTCCATCTCTCTCTTTTTCCTGCGGAAAAGGCGTTTCTCCTCTCTCCTTTTCTCCAGATACCTCTCTCGTGCGCTGCGCGTTGCTACTGATTGTAAAGTACCCCAAAATGCCGCATTTTTCTCTTCGGTAGCAGCACGACACTCCTGGTCATACCATGGATTCCTTGCTGGAGATCTCTGGTATCCAAGTACTGATTTTGCGTCTGTTTGCATGGAGTGGGCAATGTTTTGCCATTGTCCTCATATGTTATCGGGAAGAGGAGTGCTTTGATTAAGCAGTTGTGCCAGTTGAGTGGAATATGCTGTGACTATCTGTTGTGATTGCACCTCGGAACGATCGTACATCCAACACGCTTGATGCATGTCTTCCATCTATCACAATGTGATCAATTTGATTTCTTGTTCTTTAATCTGGCGACAGCCAGGTGCCCTTATGAATATCGAGATGCTTAAATCTGGTACTGCTAACTACCATGTTTCTTGCAGCTGCAAAGTCTATCAGCATCATACCATTGTCAGATGTTTCACTGTGGGGACTGAATTTCCCGACTGTCGGGCCAAAGATATTCTCCTTTCCAATTTTGGCATTAAAATCGTCTAGTATAATTTTAATGTCATGAGGGCAGGGCAACGGTCATAAGTTTCTTCTAAGCGCTCCTAAAATATATTTTTGGTCTGTTCGTCCTTGTCTTCAGTGGGGGCATGAGCGCAAATAAAGCTGATGTTGACGAATTTTGCTTTTAATCGAATTGCAGCGAGTCTTTCATTCACTGGGGTGAAGCTGGAGACCAGATGTTTTAACCTCCGACCAACTACAAATTCGCATCCAAACTCAAGCTTTGTGTCATGGTAGCTATAATACAGTGCGTCACCTATAGGTGTTGTTGTGACGCCTTTCCCGTTCCATCGTATTTCCTGTATGGCAATAAAGTCGGCCTTGTACTTTTCAAATACATCTGTTAATGCATAAACTGGACCTTCCCTATAAACAGTGCGAACATTCCAGGTGCAAATTCGCAGATCATGGTGCTTAAAACGTTTGCGGGGTTCGTCAACTTTAGAGGGGTTTGTTTTTCTTTTCTTTCGTTTTTTCATAGTAGGTTGTTTTTTCTAGAGGAGGGTTACTAACCCGACGTCCAAACCCAAGTTTTTAACGTTCTTATGGGTGAACACGCGGCACATTTTAGCTCACTACCTTTAACGGGTGTTAAAGACATCTACCCCAGGTGACACCACGGGGAGGTCAGTGTCCACTTGAGATGAAAGAACGATCAAGATTAATCCTGGACTTTGCCATTTTAAAGCCGGTCAGGACCGTTCCTTGGTGTCTTCCATCCCCTACGTCACACACTAAACTCGTGTATGATTTTTAAATTTTGTAGTTGTTTTAAAGCAAGCACAAATTCAATATTGCCATGAAAAGCAAAGTTTAGGTGTTTTTCGTTCGCAACCATTTTCTTTCGACATAGTGAAACAGGCCACATAGCCGGCGCACAGTGGTTCAGAAATCGATTTTTTTGGCCAAAAACCCCAATTTTTTGTCGTCACTGATTGTTAATATCTATATGGGATTCGATAGTAAACATATTAAAACTAAGGAAACCAAAAAATTTGGTAGAAATATTGGACGGTGTGGGCGTGTGGCGTGGCGTACTTCTAAAGACGAAAATATTTCCAATTTTGGAAAATACGTAATTTTTGCCAATTTCTTGAAAAAGAGAGGTAGGTAGGTAGGACAGTTGCCTTTAAGAACAATTTTAAAAAATTACGGTAGCGTTTACACGAAGTGAGCTATTTGATTTTTCCTCAGGCACTAAATTTTAGTGAAATTCCAACTTTCGTGGACTAGAACTTTTAGGGAACAGCATGGAACAAAGTTTCGTATTCGCAGAATGATGCCTGAGAGAGTGTCTTCTTTCAGCCCGTATTTACTTTTATACGCTTCCGTTCCGTTTAATACTTTTTTAAATTTATTAAAATTAGATGGATAAAAATGTGTGTGTTTTCATACCGTTTCCAATATTAATTAGATTTTTTGCACAATTGGACATTTTTAAATATATGAGTTTTAAGAAAACCCCAAGAAGCATTTTTTTAATTTTTTAGCAAATTCTAAATTTTAAAAAAAAAAATAAAATTCAAAAAAATATTTTTTTTTAATTTTTATATTTTGAATGGAACATATAAAAATCAAGTAAAAGAGTATCAGCCGACATTGCCGACAGAGATATACCCTCAGCCTGTGTGGATTGAAATACTTTTTTTCCAAAAAAAACAACTTACGTATTTAGGGGGTTTTCAAAACAATATGGCTAAGATTAAAGCGCAAAAATTTGCGGGGATATCGATAGATAGGGCTTTTTTTAAACTGAGTTTCGACAATATTTAGAGTACCATTTTAGCGGATATTTTCGAACTTTTGTGGGGGAAGTATCGGAAGGTCCACTCCTTCCAACTTCGAATTTCATATAATATTCAAAGAAATATTACGATATTCAAAGTGTGGACGAACGCAGTATTCGTTCGCTTCGAGCTCTCCGGTCACTACATATGGTGCCATAGGGGGTTTTTACAATTTTCGGGCTTTTTTCTCAGAAGTATGGACTTGTCCTTGAAAAAACTTTTACTGTCGTAATTTAGGCAGCGAATGCATGTTGCTTCAACAAAAATCAAAGAGATCCGAGAGCAGGTCTTAAAGTGAATTTATTTATTTTTTTTTTTTTATTTATTTCAATTCATATTTGCCTAGTCTTTCGACCTTAAGCTGTATACTACATTATAATGTTTATATAACAAAATTAATATAAAATAAAGTAATAAGTAAGGAATATTTAAACTACTCAAACAAAAATAATTACTATCTGTAAAAGTAGGGGTAGTAATTATAAAAAAAAAACGATATAAACTTATAACATTTCGACTAATAGAGATTTAAAGTACTCCAGGAAATGGATGGGATGTTCAACTACTCGTTTAACAAAAATATACAATGATATATTATAAACATAACTAATTGGTAAAAAAACTATAATTTTTGAAATTTAAATTTAGCAAGAAAACAAAGATTATGAAGAAAGGGCATTTTGTGCAAGCACACGATGAATTTTTAACTACTAAAATTTATTGAATTTATGAATTTATCGAAAAATGTGTGGGAGGTACCCGACGGAGTGGACAAATATAGTCCATATTCGAACTATATATATATACTATACCTATATCTGGTAGATATATTAGGATATGAAAAGTATGGACCAAATTTGTCACTCCCATCAACAGTTATCGTACTCACAATTTTTCAGAACATTTTTGAACTTTTGTGGGGGAGGTACCTGAAGGAGTGGACCGATATGGCTTATCTTCGAACTTAAACTAAATTTGCACAAAATATTACGAAGGCCACATTTTGGACCCAAACGGCATATCCGTTCGAGAGTTATCTTACGCTCCAACCACTACACACGGTGTCATAGGGGTTCTTTTACACCTTTCATGCTATTTTCTCAGGAAGTATGGACTTGGCCCTGATGAAACTTGTACCGTCGTATGGGGGAGACAGTGCATATAAGTGGCTACAACAAAAAATCAAAGCGATTCGAGAGCGGGCCCTAAACTGAACTTTTCCGAAATTTTGTGTGGGAGGTACCCGAAGGAGTGGACCGATTGAAACCTTATCTAAGTCTGGTACACATTTCCCGATGTGCAAAGTATGGACCAAATCGGTTACTCCCTTCAAGAGTTATCGTGCGAACAAATTTTCCGAACATTTTCGAACTTTTGTGGGGGAGATACCTGAAGGAGTAGACCGATATGGCCCATCTTCGAACATAAACTAAGTTTGGACAAAATATTACGATAGCCAAATTTTGGACCAAATCGGCTGATCCGTTTGAGAGTTATCGTGCGCACCAGCCAGACAGACAGAGGGACGGACATTGCTAAATCGTCTCCAAATTGTCTGAAACACATTTCGTCCAAACATACTTGTGGTCTAAAACCATTATTTCGATGAGGCACATTTTGCCCGTATGAAGGTGTATATTAGGCCGGGGCGATTTGAACATCACCACGGGCGCCTGGATTTTCTGATTATTGGGATTTTCCACTAGACCATATGTCTACGGTGAAAATCGAGCCCCCGGATTTTGACTTGAAGTTTTTTTTTCAAAGTTTTTTGGTAGCCAAACCACTGTAACAGCCGATCCAACACAAAGACAACATTTGTAGCCAAGACAATAATTAAGAATTCTCTAGTACATCGCAAAAGCATTGGAACGCTCCTTCAGGCAGTTATGACCCCTAGAATGTGCACATTTTCGGAAAATATCGATAAATTACAATGTGCTACAAAATTTAACTCAAAATCAGTGGCTGGAAATTTCCTTTTGGAGATGAAAGCCCTTGGAGAGTGTACTAAAAACGCAAAAGGAAATTTTCAGGATAGGTCAAGTTTCTGAGATATGGTTTGGCCAAAATATCCTTGAAAAAATTTCAAGTGAAAATCCGGGGGCTCGATTTTCGCCGTAGACTTATGGTCTAGTGGACTTTTTTGCTCAGTACAATCCCATGAATCAGAAACTCCAGGTGCCCACTATCACTTTTTTCCTTCCATACAAATCGCCCCGGTCTAGTGTATATACCCTTTCTAGCCTAAAGGCTGAGGGTATAAAAAACTCTAATATTTTGATGTAAAATATGAAAAAATTCAAAATGAGAGAGCGGAGAGAATCCCACCTTACCCTTACTTACCTGCCCCAATTTCACAAAAACTCAATTTACTTTATCGAAAGATGTGTACGTGTAACTACTGACAATGCCTGTCTTGCATTGGGGAGCAGTAATATGAGAATTTGTAAGGCTACACCTATTGGACAGATATGTCTCTTGAATTTCGTTTATGGTGATGGCATTTCCAACCATAATACTCCTAAACTCTTTGATCTTACTACTCAATATTTTACAGTTCAAATATTATTTTTTAGTATTTTGGTGGTTGTAGAACTGGTGACGTGGTTGGACTATTTGTAGTTGTGGGTCTTATAAATGTATATTTCTCAATATGGTTCTTATTATTGCAATATGCAGTTTAGTATTATATTTATAGGTACAATATTTTTTGAAAGAAATTTAAAAAAATTGTTGTCCAATTAATCTAATAGAAAAATATTTACCTGACAAGCGAAGCGAATTTGTAGTGGCATTTCAGGGCTTTAAAATATCTGCCTATATTCAATTACTACGTTAATTAAAAATTGTAATACGTTAATGTTATTATCCAAGTATTTTGTATTTAAAATGATTGCTATAATCTAAATTAAAATACCCATATCCCTCATTCAAAAATTAGTCATAATTAAAGTTTTCAAATATTTAAAAACGTACATAGCGGCTTAGAAATGCATTAGAATTAGAATACATATTGGTGGTGTATAGTCATGAAAAATGTTTGGTTAGTTGATTAGAAAAAAAGAATCGTACTCTATCTCTCTCCCTTTTCCTTTCTGTGACTATGTCTAGTTACTTAATTCTATGTTCTCTTATATTTTATTTACTAACAAATTGTTATTCTATTGGTTTTTACGTTTTCTTCTCTTTTCCTTGACGATATCGCCACAAATTCCCAATATATCTACAAAACAAATTTTAGATTAAACCAAAAGCAGAACAAACACCAGCAACTCTAACAGTATGTGGAACTGAGTCACAACAGCCAACTGAAACTGGCCTATACAAAGCCATACCGGCTGAGGTGTTGATGGTGGAGGATAATACAACAACATCGTCATCATCTCTCGATACCATGTCACAACAATCATTACAATCTTCGGTGGGAGCAACAACAACGGTGACTACCAGTGATGATTCGGATACAATAAAAATTTATAATTTTAAGAAACAACAAACAACGACAGTTAGTCGAGATGGAGCCAAAGAAGGAGAAGTCCCAGCCTGCAGCAGTGATACTACGAAAAAAGAAGAAGCTGCAAAAGATTCAAGCGAAGTAACGACCACTAAAGAACGACCAACGATGCTTAACATAAGTCGCCAAGAAAGTACAACACCCCTAAGTACGGGTACAACACCCACCAGAGGTTCTACACCGCCAGCGTTTAAATTTTTACAACCAAAACGTAAATTGTTGAATCCAAGCCAAGTGTTGTCACAGGATGAAGATGAAGAGGTAAGTGGACATTTTGTTTGTATGCAAAAAGACATTTTATTAATTTGTTGATATTGCAGCAACCATCATGTAGTCAAGTACCAGAGAAACCTGTCATCGAAAAGGAAGTAGTTCATGCATTGCCTTCGGTAAAGGCTTTGGCAAGAGCCTTCTTAATGACCACATCAACGTCACAACATTCTGCCGAAAGAATATGGCCAAGAAAGGTAAATTAAGTTTTATAGGGTTCCGGAAATAGTTGTAGATTTTAGATTTGTCTAATGCTTGTTTTCTTTTAGGCTAAGTCAATACCAGGTCAATCAAAAACTCCAACGAAATCCTTCGTGAAACCAATTGAAAGTCCAAAAGCCGATATTGATAAATCAGAGGAAGATACCACAATAGCATCGGATCTATCATCTCTGGAGACGTAAGATATTGAAGTTTTTATTTTTATTATTTGTAATGACAAGGGACCGATCAAAGAAAAAGTAAACGTCATAGAGGGACCTTAAGTAAATACTGTTTGACTTGACGAAATCATACATACATGTATTTCCCACGAACATCAACGGAGGGGCATAGAGATGCGGATGATTTCATAATAACGTCGGGTCCCATCACTGTTGACGTTTGTGAAATGTTAAACTCATATTTAGTCGATCTTATTGACTCCTTTCATGTGGAATATACAAATATCCATCACTAAGTCTACGGCCGCACTGTTTACCACATGCACTGGTACACCAATATCCTTGCATAGCATGTTTAAGTCGTTCTCACATGCTACTGACACCAGGGTCTTGACATAATCCAATTTTTCTGAAGCCTTCTTCTCCCATGGAATAAAGGGGCCGTTACATGACGACTATACCAAACCTACAGACATAAAACCCACTGTGAACAATTTTGCAAATTTTGTTTGCTTACAATCTCTTTGATCCTACCACAAAAATTAACGTCCACTATATTTTATCCTTTATTTACAGAGATCCCTCATCGGCTGGAAAAACACCAGATGATACCAAAGATCAAATCAAATCAACGACACCTGCAAATACTCCCACCACACCCACAGCCGCAACAGCGACAACGACAACGAGCAACCCACCCACAACACCTTCTCCCGTGCGACAAGGCGTCCTTAAAAGTAATATTGCTTTCTTTGAGAACTTAAAGTATAAGTAAATATTTAGAAAGGAAAATTCGATACAAACCGTGATGGAAAATTTTCAAAAGAATTGGATACTATTTTCGTTAAAACACAAAGAAAAGAAAATACTAATTATCAATTCGAAAAGGTGAAGGGAAAAACTAAATTGAAGTATTTCGCAAAAGAGGTGCCATTGTACGCTTTAATTATTTTGTTTGTATATTGTACTTTTGTTTTTGTAATTTATATGTAACAACAAAAGAAAACGTAAATTGTTTTGTTATATTTATTTGTAACCTTAGATTCTTTTAAAAAGGAGAAAGAGGTCGTTCGTTGTCACACATTATTTGTTCTTCATCAAAAAAACATCCCCCGCCCGCCCACATTCATACAATTGTAAGATTAAACAAAAAGAGAAAAGAAAAGGAAGTTCAAGGTTTTGTTAATTTATTAATAAATAAGTATTTATGGTATTATTAAATAGTTTTGTTAAAACAAATATCTATTTAGATTTGTAAGTCCAAAAAATGGAAGAGTTCTATTTACATGCATACATACATTACATTCATTGCCCCCTGTTAACCTGCCTTCTTCCCTACATTTTGTTGCCCAATACTGTTTATGTAATAATTATTCATTACATACATACTATAAAAAAATAATGTTAAAAAATGTTTAAAAAAACATAAGTTTCATTATATCGCAACTAAAAGAGAAAACTAATAACGCTTTCATGAACAACAATGCCTAAGTTAGAGTCAAAGATATAACCAAATAAACTAAAAGAAAGAAAAGCAAAATATAAAAAGAAAAAAATAACAGCATTGTAAATTTATTTATTTTTTGGAAAGGTATAAAAAGGAATTGGTAAGTAATCAAAAGGGTCACACACAAAGTGGTGACATATTGGAACGGGCAACAAAAAATACCTCTAGACAATACTATATTATATCGAACTAGAAATTTATCAATAACTTTAAACTACTTTACAAAATTATTGCCACGTTTGAAATACATGCATATTAATTACATTTACAAACATATTTTCAAACAAGTGGTCACTAATAAGGTTCCAGGAGTTCTCATTGCATAGGTGATCTCTTCCAGAAAAGTTGTCAATGTTGGGCTATAATTTGTTATAGCCCCTAAGGAAGGAATTTTACTGTTATCAAACAAAGGTTGAAACAGAATTAGCTGTAATAGAGAAATCAGGTTTTAGAACACCACCATATAAAGAAATGTAAAATCGGAAATAATATATAGGTTATAGCATCGATATAGCGTTACCATCCCCCAAAATGTTTGTAGCAAAAAGTACTTGAATTATGAGTGCAAGTGATTTCGGAATACATATTTATACGTGAAAGAAGTCATGATTTTTACAAGGGCATGGTGCAGTGATTATAACAAAAACCATAAAGACTACTAAAACATTAATGCGGATGAAGTTGTGGGCCTAAATCAGGGACGGGCTTCTTTGTAATGAAGTATAGTGAGGGCTTCCACTGAGTTGTTTTTGCATTTGCTTCTTTCTCTTACTTACAGTGTGCGTGAATAAAAACATCATGTGGTTGTTGGTTTTTTCACCCATACATACACATATACTAAAACATTGATGGTAAATCTCGGGCGACACTGGCCTAAATATTGGGACATTTCTGGGTTCACATCTCATTAAATACTGACTTCTCCTAGCAAAAAATTAAATATTGTAGACATAATCATAACCACTACCCGCTATTAAAACAAAAGGTTCGACAAGTGGCCTTAAACGAATTGAAGCACAGTGGTCAAAATTCTGCAACTTTTGAACGGGTAAAGTATTTTCATAATTCTTTTTTTGTTGGACAAATAACAAAATCAGCTTTACGGTGAATAAAAGCTGTAAAATTCGGTCTAGTAGTTGCAGGAATTCAAGGTCAAAGTTAAACTTTTGAGTTGTTTTACAATTTTTATACCCTCAGCCTTTAGGCTAAAGAGGGTGTTTACACTTTGATATGGCCAAAAATGTGCCTCATCGAGATAATGGTTTTAGACCCCAAGTATGTTTGTACGATATCCGTTTCAGACAATTTTGAGTCGATCTAGCAATGTCCGTCCGTCTGTCTGGCTGGCTGGTGCGCACGATAACTCTCGAACGGATCAATCGATTCGGTTCAAATGTTGGGTATCGAAATATTTTGTCCAGATTCGATTTAAGTTCGAAGATGGGCCATATAGGTCCACTCCTTCTGGTACCTTCCCCACAAATGTTCAAAAATTGTCGCAAAACTTGTGCGCACGATAACTCTTGTAGGGAATAACCGATTTGGTCCATACTTTGCACATCGTGTAATTTCTACCAGACCTAGATGAGGTTCCAATATGGACTCAATCGGTCCACTCCTTCGGGTACCTCCCACACAAAATTTCGGAGAAGTTCAGTTTAGGACCTGGTCTCGAATCGCTATGATTTTGGTTTACGCTAGTTGTATTCGCTGTCCTCCATACGACGCTGTAAGTTTCATTAAGGGCAAGTCCATACTTCCCGAGAAAATAGCCTGAAAGTTACAAAAAACCCTATGACACCGTGTTTAGTGGTTGGAGAGCAAGATAACTCTCGAACGGATCTGCCGATTCGGTCCAAAATTTGGCTTTCGTAATATTTTGTCTAAACTTGGTTCAAGTTCAAAGATGAATTATATCGGTCCACTCCTTCCGGTACCTCCCCCACAAAAGTTCGAAAATGTTCGGAAAATTTGTGCGTACGATAACTCTTGAAGGGAGTAACCGATTTGGTCCATACTTTGCACATTATGAAATTTCTACCAGACTTAGATGAGGTTCCAATATGGACTCAATCGGTAAACTCCTTCGAGTACCTCCCACACGAAATTTCGGAAAAGTTCAGTTTAGGACCTGCTCTCGAATCGCCTTGGTTTTTGTTGTAACATCCTGTATTCACTGTCCCCTATACGAAGGTACAAGTTTCCTCAGAGGCAAGTACATACTTCCTGAAAAAAAGCCTGAAAGTTGAAGAACAAACCCTATGACACCATGTTTATGGGTGGAAGCGCAAGATAATTCTCGAACCGAAATGCCGATTCCGGCCAAAATTTGGCTTCGTAATATTGTTTTCAAACTAAGTTTAAGTTCGTAGATATGCCACATCGGTCCACTCCTTCAGGTACCTACACCACAAAAGTTCAAAAATATTCTGAAAAATTGTGCGCACGATAACTCTTGATGGGAGTGACCGATTTGGTCCATACTTTACACATTCTCATAATATCTACCAGATATAGATCAGGTTCGAATATGGACTATATTTGTCCACTCCATCCCTTACCTCCCACACAAAATTTTGGATAAGTTCACTTTAAGACCTGCTATTGAATCACATTGATTTTTGTTGAAGCAACTTACATTCGCTGCCTCAATTACGATGGTAAAAGTTGTTTCAGGGGCAAGTCCATACTTCTTGAGAAAACAGCCCGAAGGGTGTAAAAACCCCCTATAGCACCACCATGGTCTATGTCGGTCCATTCCTTTAAGTACCTTTTCCGCAAAATTTTTGAACTTTTATCCTAATCAACATTTTTGTCGGTTTATACGACAAAAATTTTGGAACCCCCTAAATACATAAGTTTTTTTGTGAAAAAAGTGTTTCAATTTGCACAGGCTGAGGATATATCTCTGCCGGCAAAGCCGACTCATACTTTTTTACTTGTTTCATAAAATTTAAGTGTTTTGTGTTTTTTTATATCTTCATATATATTAAAAATGATCAAACCCCAATAAATGAATTATATACATATATACAAAAAAAACGTTAAAAAAAATATTTAAATTTTTTGTCTGAAAAACTTAAAATTTGCTCAGAAATTAAAAAAATTATCCTTGGGTTCTCATAAAGTCTCATATACCTAAACAAGTAAAAAAGTATCAGTCGACTTTGCCGACAGAAATATACCCTCAGCCTGTGTGGGTTACAATATTTTTCCCAAAGAAAACGTATGTATTTATTTATGTACCGACAAAAGTATGGATAGAATTAAAGCTCAAACATTTGCGGGGATATCGATAGATATAACTTCTTATCACACTAGCCTACGAAAAACATAATATCGCTGTAAACAGGGCCACTAGGAAAACCTTCGGTAAAATATCCAAAGGATCCCCGAACCACACAAATATGTTGAACATTTGTGGTGCTACCACAAGGACAATATTTTTTCGACAATATTTAGAGATCCATAGTTTGGACCAAATCGGTTGCTTAGTCTATGAGAAATCGAGCGTACCATTTTAGCGAATATTTTTGAACTTTTGTGGGCGAGGTA
The DNA here is from genome assembly GCF_047663935.1 of Musca autumnalis. NCBI lineage: Eukaryota > Metazoa > Arthropoda > Insecta > Diptera > Muscidae > Musca > Musca autumnalis. Next base: position 13,585,792 of record NW_027412088.1, on the reverse strand, counting down.
CCAGAAGGAGTGGACCTATAAGCACCACCTTCGAATTTCATCTAAGATTCGAAAAAATATTACAATATCCAAAGTGTGGACGAACACAGTATTCGGTTCGAGCCGTCCAACCACTACATATGGTGGTTTTATACAACATTCGGGCTGTTTTCTCAAGAAGTATGCCGTAATTGAGGCAGCGAATGCAAGTTACTTCAACAAAAATCAAAGTGGTTCGAGAGCAGATTATAAAGTGAATCTATCCAACATTTTGTGCGGGAGGTACCCGAAGGAGTGGACAAATATAGTCCATATTCGAACCTAAAGTATGTAAAGTATGGACCAAATCGGTCACTCCCATCAAGAGTTATCGCGCGCACAATTTTTCCGAAATTTTTTAACTTTTTTGGGGGAGGTACCTGAAGAAGTGGACCAATATGGCTTATCTTCGAACTTAAAGTAAGTTTGCACAAAATATTACGAAGACCAAATTGTGGACCGAATCAGCAGATCCCGTTCTAACGTTATCTTCCGCTCCAACCAACTACACACGGTGTCATAGGGCTTTTTTGTACTCTTCGGGTTATTTGCTCAGGAGGTATGGACTTGCCCCTGATGAAACTTACACCGTTATATGGGGGAAAGTGAATAGTGAAGTGAACAGGTCCTAAACTGAACTAAACTGTGGACCGATTGAGTCCATATTGGAACTTCATCTAAGTCTGGTAGAAATTTCACGATGTGCAAAGTATGGACCAAATCGGTTACTTCCTTCAAGAGTTATCGTGCGCACAAATTTTCCGAACATTTTCGAACTTTTGTGGGGGACGTACATGAAGGAGAAGAATTTAAACTATGTTTTCATCAAATATTACGAAGGCCAAATTTTAGACCTAATCTACAGATCCGTTCGAGAATTATCTTGCGCTCCAACCACTACACAAGGTGTCATAGGGGCTTTTTGCACCTTTCCGGCCATTTTCTCAGGAAGTATGGACTTGCCCCTGATGTACCGTTGTATGGGGGAAAGTGAATACAAGTTGTTGCAACAAAAATCAAAGCGATTCGTGAACAGGTCCTAAACTGAACTGCTCCGAAATTTTGTGTGAGAGGTACCCGAAGGAGTGAACCGATTCAGCCCATATTGGGACCTTATCTCCCTCACTCCCTTCAAGAGTAATCGGGCGCACAAATTTTCGGAACATTTTCAAACTTTTGTGGGGAGGTACCGGAAGGAGTGGACCGATATAACCCATTTTCGAACTTAAACTGAGTTTGGACGAAATATTGCGAAAGCCAAATTTTGGACCGAATCGGTTGATCCGTTCGAGAGTTATCGTGCGCTCCAGCCAGACAGACAGACGGACGGACGGACATTGCTAAATCAACTCCAAATGGTCTGAAACACATTTCGTCCAAATATACTTGGGGTCTAAAACCATTATTTCGATGAATTCCACACTAGAGTAATTTAAGGGGTTATGACCAATTACAAATTTTGCAAAATCTAGAAATTTGGCTCATTTTAAAGTACAGGTACAATGGAATATGTTGCAAAAATTTCGATCAGACAATAATTAGCAGAGATATTAGCGTTAGAAATATAAAATTCATTGTGATTTGTATTTAACATCGAAGTATGAAACGCGGTTTTCTCAAAATGACATTTTGGAATTCGGTGCCCACTGTAGCTCGAAAACGGATTATCCGATCTTCATATGTTTTTGTGGGATTGTTATACATATAATAAGCTTGTACTTAAGCGAGAGACTTTTTAAAAATAATATTTTGAGGGATTTGAGAACTACCCAATTTTTAGTTAAAATCGAAATGTTGGCTTTGGCAGTTCACATTTTTTTAAATCTATATTTTTTAATTCCGTTTCGCTTAAGTACAAGATTATTAGGTTCTTAATGATCCCACAAAAACATATGCTGATCGGTTTATTCGTTTACGAGCTACAGTAAAAACTGTGTCGTAGGCGGCCATTTTTCAACAAAAAATTCCGAAAGCAGCTCAGATGAAAACAAAATCTTCTAAAAAAATTTGGTAGATTTCTTGTAAAAAAATCATGAAAAATGTCATTTTTTGTGCTCAATAAGTGGCCATAACCCCTTAACGAAATTGCTGTTGTGGGGAACTCGATCTAAGAATGCCCAATTTCATGAAATTATTTAATCGAAATCGATCTAGTGTGGACCGGGACTTAGTTTTAATATGATTACTATCGAATCCCATATGCTTATTTACTTAGTTGGCCCATTACAGAACATTTGTTCCATAGACCGAACTAAGAAAAGATCTCTATTCCACTCTGTTTTTCGCCTGACTTTTTGGAATACCGCGCCTTTTCATTTCTTCATCCACTTGTATGATCCATCGAAGCTTAGGCCTGCCGATTCTGCGTGCACCGCCATGTGGCATGTACTCATACGCCTTTTTAGCGGGTTCATCATCGCTCATTCTCAACGCATTCGAATCCCATATAGACGAAAAAATTGAGGTTTTGCCAGGAAAATCGATTTCTGAACCACCGTGCGCCGTGAACAAGTCCACAAATTATGCTCAGAGATGGTCTGTTTTACGCGTCGAAAACGTCTTATACGCGTAGAAAACGTATAAGAAGTAGTAAACGTCATAAACCTCAACAAATGTATATTACCATCGTATTTTTCACTTAATAATAATTTTGCTAGCATGTCTTTGTTATTGAAGAGCGTCCGTACATTTTTTTAAAATAACAGAATATTTTTATTAATATTTTAATTTTTAAAACAATTGAAATAATTGAACAGTAAATTGGATTACGCTCTTAGCACGCCATCTACAATATATTCCGAACACAACAACTACTTTACGTATGATTCAAAGAATTTGCGGGTGAAGTAATAAACATATATATATAAATATATATATATATATATATGTATTATGAAAAAACATCGATTTTTAGGTTATAAAATTCGTTTGTTTATTCTGTCAAAAACCTTGTTTCTTTGGCTAGGTTTACGACGTATGTAATATACGTCAGAAATGTATGTCAGATACGTCATAATTGCAGACAGACCATCTCTGATTATGCTATCTGATTGGATAATGAGAACTGGCGCAGCTCGTTGCACGGTAGCTAACCTGGACAGGTTCGAAGGGCATGCCAGAGATCCGTAACACTTGCTCGAATACGAGTAAAGAGTAAAAATCGCTCGAATTTGAGTATACTCTATTTTCCTTTGCCACTCGCGGAAGCATAGACCAAAATTTCTCGATTTTACTCTGGAGTTAAAAATACTTAAGGGAAATGTGTGATTACGGAATTTTTTGCCGTTTGTGTGTGTATATGTAGTAGCAAACCTGATATAAAACTGCTTTTGAACACGTACATCCCCTTTCCCTCAGGCCACAGAAATATTAAACCGGTTTGCTCCTACTACACACACACGAACACATAAACGGCAAAAATCCCGGAAACATAAGACAGTGATTTGCCACCAAAGTGTTATCGATCAGTGTTTTTTCAAACTTGTAAACTCTATATTAATCCAAAAAAAAATATTTTGGGAACGTTAAAAGATGACTTCGAAGTAAGTTACAGATCAACAGCAATACCCCCACTTTTAAAAGTGTGCGCTGCGTTGAGATTTTTTGCGGAGGGAAGATTCCAAAAGTCCATGGCAATGATTACAACAATAGCATAGCTCATTCTACATTGTCGAACGCATGGTAGAATAAAGTAAAGGTAGGCCACAGCTATCAGCTGATTACAATTTTTTTCTTTTTATGGCCTAATCTGTCAAAAGCAGGGTTGACATTTTGTGCTGTTTTTGACATTATGCAATCATAAAGGTAGATGTATCGCTGAATTGTTTCAACAAAAAACTTCTGCTGTAACACTTATCTTAAAATTGAAAACAAGGACAAAAAATGTGTATTCGCGTGGCAAAATAAAATTGTTGATTTTTTTAGCAAAATTTACGAATGAACAATTTATCAAATATTGATATTAATTTAAATTTGTTCCAAAAGTACGGGAATGTAAAAATTACAATTTTTGTAAAAATTCTGCTGACATTTATCTGCAAATCGGATACCAGCAATCACGATGTCAGATTAGCCAAACTTGTCAGGTAGAAAATAAGTGAATGACATTTTTTCACTGTCATAAGTTTGTGAAGAACTTTTGCTATTTTTGGAACACTTTTCCAACAAGAATATTCTGGAGCCTAGCTAAAGAAATGTTTTTACACTATATGGCACTTTTAACATATAAAAAGTGAAGCTCTAAGTTCCATATGTTTTTGTTATACGGGATAGCTATGCAGGTACATCTACCATTATGATTGTACCATGCCATTTGACGTTTTAAGCCATGGCTGCAGGGTGGCATTTCTCAGTGATTTTCATACCTGGCCTACCTCTACTTTATTGTACCATGGTCGAACGTATTGAAGGAAGTTGTCCACTTGATGAGGACAAATTGAATCGTTTCGAAATTGTCGGAGGAGGAAAAAAGACAAAACAAAAATCATTTTTATTAAAAAAGAAATTCCCTGTTGTCGGCTGTATAGATGAAATCCATGTGCAGATTGCATTTGCACTCAGTTTATCAATTAATATTTCAAACTAACTACACAAAATTAATTAATCATGCAATTAATCAACAATTGTTAAGAAAATGTATTTTCCTTTCAATTTTACTTCTTGTTTCTTCGAAAATATTCACTGCAACTGAAAATAACTGGTTGCTGGAAAATAGCCGGTTCGTCAACTGAGATTCGTAACTTCAGTTGAAGGTTGCCATACATAAAGTAATTTTGACAACTGACAACTCCACTCAACTATCGAAAATCGACCCCTAAATTTGCTGTGGGAAACGCAACTGGAGTTGGATTGCTATCCACATCGACCCCTTAGTCGCAAATTTATGATGCTGGCTTACCTATGGCTCATTAAGAAGCATTTACCTAAAAGTATGCTGAATGATTTAATAGTGTAAATATTTTCCCATTATAAGTCATCCTAAAAGTATTCTTTGATTTCATTGGTACGAAACAATATCAATTCAAAAAGGAATGCTACATTTCATATTTGACGTGTAATTTGTTAAAATGTTATTTTATTATTATGTTCCTTTCTTTAATATGCCAAATCATCATCGAGCAAAGTTGTCAATATCCTCGAAATTCATAAAATGTCACATAATTTGACCAGAAATATCTTAATTTTTAATATGTATATAGAAAATAAGATGATAGAACACCACTCATAACCAGAATTAAAAAGTGATCGAATTAGTTATAACAAAATAAACTTACCTGTTTTTTCTTAAATTCTTGGGAGCTTGCAAATATATTTTCTTGATTGATATTTGGTTTTAAATCCGCAACAAATTATTATAGAATGTTTGATTGAATTAAAGCTATTTCTTGAGTCTTGATATTATATTGTTGCATAAAATCTTAAACCTAATAAAATTAAACAGAAAGGAAATATTAAATGGTAGAAAACAAAGAAATAAAAACAAATAAATGGTCTGTTTATCAAGGACCAAGTTCGATCGAATTACTACCAAACTCCTGTTATTGTAAGAAATTATTGTTTGATTGCAGAAAAAATACATTAACAGCCCGTTTCTGTATGTCGATAAGAACATGAATACGGAAGAAATACTACCAAAATTACTTATGTTTTTCTAAGGTGTTTTTTGTCTTGAAGTAAAACCCAAGGTAAAAATATTTCGAGAACTAAAGTATGGGCGTGCTTTATTCGCACACGTTTCCGTATCGACATACAGAGACGGGCTGCAAGTATTTAAAACAAAAAAAGAACAAAAGATTGCTCGTAATTCGAATCAATTCATTTGGAATCATTATATAGAGAAATAGGTAATAAATTCAACTTATACATAATAACTAATATTCATTTTTATATCGTTTGTAGCGTATAAAAATACACCTTCGTTTATTGAATATATTTATGTACTTAATTTATGTTTTAAAAACATTTATTTTGGAAGTTTTTCTTTGTTATGTTCTTTAAACGCTATAGAATGCCGTTTAAATTGGAAACTAAATGTAATCGTTTCGAGTAGCTTCTATTTTTTAATAAATAAACTAAAAACAAATGTTAATATCATATAGAGATAAAAATTTACTTACAAAATGTTGATGTTTTTTTATTGAATTTATTTTAAAAGTAAAATATAAATTAAAACATTTTAACATGCCATCATGTGGGATGGATGACATGTTTTCGAATTTTATTTAAAATGTTTCTGTTTTTTCTTTCTTAAAGTAAGTCCTGTATCCTAGAACAAGAAGTTTGTATCCTGTCCACTTTTTTATTTCGCGAGGAATGATAAAATAAATAATTGCATTTTATCAGATATTTTGTTGCGGAATTATCTGTCATTGAAATCGTGATACATTTTGCTGTGTATCAAGATTTCGAAAATAACGATTATGTACTGAGTACCAGATTTCATAAAAATAATGCTTACAAAATGTCAATGATGTGCAGAAGCGGCTGTTGTTGATGATCCCGTAATGTTATGATGAGCATGTTCGGCGATATAAACAACATAAACTAGGGGTATGACAAAACACAAAGCCAAGATTACAACGAACAAACATATCCATGACATATCACAATCTGAACCGGACCAATCGATTGCACGCAGCGATGGGCCTTTGATCCGATGTATTTGAGGCACATTTGTAGAATCATCCAAAATATCTGTGATTAGTGGTGCGGAGGCATCATTCATATCTGTTGTGGCCAATTCTGAAGAAAAATAATAAGAGATTATATAAATTTAGTTTTATTTATGTAAATATCATAAAGAATATTTAAATATTTAGAATGTGTTCAAAGTCTTTCCCATTGGGTTGGTAATCTTCTCAAAAAAATATACATATATTTCATTGAATTTTAGTTAAAGCATCTTTTAAAGTTTTTAAAACCGACCAGCGTTAAAAATGTGCATGTTTGATGTTTTGAAACACGTAGCTTCGAAGTTGTTAATTGCAATGGCGTTAAGAAACATCATACTTCATTTATTTACGTTATCCACTGTATTTATCTTCATCAGGGATATTTCCGAAGTCCCTTTTTAGCTATATCATTATAGGATTTATTTCTTATCGACGAGTCCGAACGTAGGTCGAATACCGTACGTCAATTACAAAGAATTTTTTATGCATTTCCATACAAATGCCAAAAACGACTGGGAAAGCTTCTCTCATATGAATGAGTGCAAAATTCATTCATTATTCGATTCATATTCCCTCAATAATGCAGGACATACTTTTATACATGGCTGTTGTATGTGATGTTGCTTGGTCTAGAAATTAAACGCACATCTAGTGTGCAAAGCGTGTTTATGTTGCCCATGTTGCCCTTGATTAAGACAGGCAGACTTCCGTATCGTCATTTGCTTTGTGTTGTTTAAACTTCGTCAAAATATTATCAATATATTTCATCAATATATTTCATTGTTCCTCGAAAATGCAACTATATGCATCAGAAATAAAAATTGATACATGTTTGCTTTTTACCTACGTTAAAAATGCGTATTTTTGATGTTTTGTAACACGTTGCTTCGCAGTTGTTAAGTACTATGGCGGTAAGAAACATAGTACTTCGCACATTTGTAGTCATTTGTTAAGCAACTGACGATACGGAAGTCAGCCACATTGTAATAAAACCCCACATTTTATTATTTTTTATTAGGAAATTTTTATTGAATACTTAAAAATTTCATATTAAATATTTCTGAGCCTTACAGCTCTCATTATACGATTAAAACTAAACTTTTTTTTTTGAAAATAAAGACAGAAAAATATCTTCCTTTAGATTATAGCGATAATTTAATTGTAGGTCATGTAACGTGGTGTTGCACTGAACTTGGCATAGCTCTTAATGACCTTATTGACAGCCTCCAAAAAGTCCTTCTCGGTAGCTACCTTACGACGAGCACGAATTGCGAACATACCAGCTTCTGTGCAAACTGAACGAATTTCAGCACCTGTAGAGTTGGGACAAAGACGTGCCAGCAATTCGAAACGTATGTCACGCTCAACGGACATAGAACGGGCATGAATCTTAAAGATATGTGAACGTCCCTCCAAATCGGGCAGACCAAATTCAACTTTACGATCCAAACGTCCTGGACGCATAAGGGCAGGATCAAGGGTATCTGGTCTGTTGGTTGCCATCAGTACTTTAATGTTACCTCTGGGATCAAAACCATCTAATTGATTGATAAGTTCCAACATAGTACGTTGTACCTCATTATCACCACCGGCACCATCATCGAAACGTGCCCCGCCAATAGCATCAATTTCATCGAAGAATATAAGACAAGCTTTCTTGGAACGAGCCATTTCGAAAAGTTCACGAACCATGCGAGCACCTTCACCAACATATTTCTGTACCAATTCGGAACCAATGACACGAATGAAGCAAGCATCTGTACGATTGGCCACAGCACGGGCACAAAGTGTTTTACCGGTACCAGGAGGACCGAACAACAATACACCTTTTGGAGGTTCAATACCCAAGTTGACAAATTTTTCAGGATGCAACAAAGGAGTCTCTACTACTTCACGCAATTTTTCAATTTGTTCCTTGCAGCCACCTACATCACTGTAGGTAACATCTGGCTTGTCTTCAACCTGCATCATGGTGACCGTGGGATCAATTTTGGGTGGTAATGGGATGTGAATTTGGTACTTGTTACGGTCGACACCAACACGCATACCCTCCTCAATATCGGTTGGAGCTACTGAATCGGCTAAATCTACCACAAACTTTGCAAACTGTTTAACATTGATAATATACTTGGGATCATCTGAATCGGCATTTATAATCTTGGTACATCTGGCCACTTGGAGAGGTTGTTCATTTTGGAGAATTTGTTTGTCGGCAGCCAAATCCCATAGAGCTGGTGGTGCCAAACCTGTGTCACTTTCCTTAATACCCGTCAACTCGTTGACTTGCTTTACAGCCTTCTGTATGTCTTCTTCGATGATTTTGATGGCTTTGTGATATTGGCTTTGTCCATAGGTTTTCAACAATTCAATATCGCCTTCATCCAGAGATTTTATTTCCTTCTCTTCCTTTTCTTCGTGTTTTACTTTGCGTTGATCATCTCCTAAGTAATCTGGCATTTTTACAATTTAATTTCGTTGGGATTTTGTTCAATAAATAAGATTAAACAAAATTATTTTGCTTATTTCGGCTTCAGAATGACTATACAAATTGGCAAATTTCTTGGTGCTTGACTACTTGTCAAAATGCTTCTTCTTCTTTTGCGTAAATGAGTCATGCAAGGGGAAATGATAACAAACAACGTTGTGTTCATAACTGGGTGTTTCAAAGAAATTCACCCTTATTACGGTTGGCGTTGTCGTATCCAAAATTGCAAGCTGACGTGTCGAAACGTCTAATTGGTATTATGTATGTTTTTGTACAAAAAAGCAAAAATTTCAATTTTTAAAGAATTTTTTTGGTAACAAACATTCAGTTTTTACAATCAAAATAAGTGTTTGGCGTAGACGTTTTTGTGGTCGTTGGCGTAGTCGTTGTCGTAGGGATATTTTTTGGTACCACGTAACATTTACGACAACGACCATTTTTTTCTCATACAAAATTTAAAAAATATATATTTTTTAATTGTAAAACAATTCATTTGAAATCATCTTTTGAGCAAGAACTAAGAAATTTACATTGCATCAATCGTTATATGAGGACTCTAACAGATTTTCAATAGAAAGTTTGTCATCTCATAAAGACACGAAATTTATCTTATGCAAATGAATCAAAGTAGTAAAATTTGTATTTATTATAGTTATTTTACAATATATTTTAATAATCATTGCCTAAAAATTCTTTTGAAATTAATTTGTTTTTATTTTTATATGCCGTCGTTTACAAAATCGGTCAGGACTCTTTCCTCGTATTTCAACGTCATACGTAATACCAATTTGTCGTGTTACGCCATACGTAATACCGATTTGTCGTATCAAAAAAAATAAATGTTGTATTTAAACCAAGAAATGCGTTCTGGGTATTACAACCGTATTTCTTTCGATTTTTTAAGGATATAAAATGCTATAAAAGACAAAAAATTTCGTTGTATATAATTTTTCATCATCTAAAAACGTATCTTACGACTACGCCTACGTCTACGCCTACGACAACGACTACGTCACTTGAACGTCTACGACTACGCCAACCGTAATAAGGGTGATTAGTTTTTTTGTTGGTAATAGGAGACTATTAATGCTAAGAGTTGTCCGTACTTACCACCATAAAACTAGTTCATTTTCTTTGTTTGGATTTTCATATTCATTATCTCTGTGGCACTTTGCAAGTGCAAGTATTGATATCGAACAAATAAATAAATCGTAAGTTTTTTAATAGCTGGCCTTCGCCGAGCATATAAAACTTTATCCTATTGACAGATGCAAATTTCGGCTACATGAACAAAACTTTCTTTTAAATCTTAATTTTTTAAAAACTTTCGAGGTCTATATCTCGGTAAGTATATATTGTATACAAAATGTATACACCATTGGAATCAGTATATATATGTATGTATATTTTTATAATTTTCTGTGATAAATGGGTAAATGGCAAACTGAAAATAGCAATTTTAAGTGCCAGTTTCACTAGGACGAATCGAATTCAAATTGGTTCGAATTACTACCAAACACCCTCCAAAAAATTAAGACCCTTAAGATGAGTTTAAGCATTAAGCTCGGATCGGGACCACAGGTAGGTCTCCTTACCCTGATCACAAATATATATAACATTTTTTGCGGAAGTCCATACTTCCCGAAGTTCCGAAAATTCCCTTGTTAAATGTCGGCTACTTAGAGACAATTTTTAATTTAAAAGAAAATGCTGTTCCCGTTCCCTAGATTGGCTCCTGTCCATAGCAGAAAGTCTTAAATCCCCGGCCGAAGGCCGGCTATATAGAAAAAAAATTATAATTTTATCCGAGCTTAATGCTTAAACTCAACTTGCTCCAATTAAGATTTAAAAAAGTATACTTCGTATCTCATTCTAGATGTATATGGGCTAGTTTATGCGATGTCGGCAGGGCGTGGCAGTAACATTACCTCATGATGCAGATATACGCTCGTTATCTGGACTATTATAGGTAAACAGCTACAAATTCTGTATTAAGAAAAGTAATACCTATGTATAATCTCGCTTCCATAGTATTCGGTGATTGTAATAGGAAGTTGCGTCATGTTACGCGGTGACAGGAGCCGTTGATCGTAGTTGTCATATTGATTTAGAAAAAAAATAATTTTACTATTATGTCCAGATATACATTTGGCAATTTTCCTTGCTGCAATTTTTTACGTTTCCTTTTAAAATTGCCTCCTCCGTTTATACAGTCATTCCGTTCCGGCAAGTCTTGCTTTCAAATCATTTGAAGTAACGTCAATTACGACAAATATAAAAGGAATTGTCTGCGTCGGTACAAGCAATTTTTTCCACTTTCAGTCCCCATATCTGTCTCTCCTACAAAAAGGACTTGCCGCGTCAACATGCCTAATATAGATTGGGACTATTTACACGAAACTTTAAGCAATGACGAACTAGCTCATTCTGTTTTCCCCTGGCATATCTTTCCCTTACCGACAGTATTCGAAAAAATATTAAATTATTACCACATATAGTGCTTTTTATGCTGATTCCAAGGCTTTATAACTTTTGATGGGGAAATGTATGCTTCCCGAGATATGGGACTCTGAAGTTCCGAAAATTCCGAAATTGCAAACTGTCGGTAAAGGAAATTTGTTCCGTCGTTTCATTCTTCTTTTGTCCTCAACCATAAACATGCTCTAAAAACTCCTGAGTTATCCAGATTCAACCGTACTTTTCACTTAATTAAAGTATTCTCCCACAATATGTGCGAATAGACCTACACCACACTCTTACATAGTGTCATTTTTGACATGCATATGAATCACAGTCAAAACAATAAATTATCATACACATTCGAATAATAAACACTTACCTTCATCTGTGTAAATATTCACAGCGGCTTTCATTTTTGAATTCATTATGATGCTGTTAACATGTTCATCTCTTCCCACGAAGCCTCTACTAGTCGATGGTCCATCTCTGCTCGATGAATTCACCGAGGCTACCATTAATTTTTCACTTAACATAGCCTGAGCATCATCTAGAGGATTGCGTACAATACTGCTTAGACCACTATCACTATCTCGACTTTCATTTCCACTTGATTTCTGATTAATTTTCGGACTGCTATTGCCACTTTTATGAACTATCGGTAGATTATCCAATAACACGTTGTGCACTGTCACGGGTATTTTAACAACTTTCCTTGCATGAATCTCATTATCCTTATCGATTTTATTAAGCCTTTTGATGTCAGCAACTGAACAATGGAATCGTAAAGCTATAGCCTGCAATGTATCTCCGGGTTCTACTTTGGCCTCTATGGTGTTTTCAAAACGATGTTGTGTATTTTGGCGCGTTGACAGTCTTTCCATTTGCAGGAAATCGAAGTCTTCCGTTCCCGCCGAGAGGGGATCTGTGAATAGCTGTGTTGGCGTGTGGTAGTCGTCATGTTCATGATTAATTGAACGTCTAGAAATGTAACGTAAAGATTATATTATTATCAATTCTTACATTTTCATTACACATGTTTCACTTACGCATTTCTTCGCATTTTACTTTGGTGAAATCAGGTTTATTATTACTTGTTGCTGTTTCTCGAAACAAAGATGATACTCTGCCTGCCTTTTTGTTTGCAATGTCTGTTGCGTTTTTTAGTTAACAAAATCGTCTTTCTTTAGAACTTTCAACTTTCTGTTTGCTTTTCCAATTGAACTTACGTATTGAGATTATAACTATTTTTATTGTAGACTTTTTGTAATTTTCTAACAATTAATACGTGGTTGCTGCTTGTAAAGTAAACTAAACTTAAACCACAAACCAAAGTAATGACGTATTTGGTGCGCTAGAAAGAGTTCAAAACAGCTGTTCCTGCAACAGGGTGACTCATATGTTTACAAGTAGGGATCGTTAGATGAGAATGACTAGAAATCAGAAAGAATTGTGGGAAAAAACAGCAAGAAATAAACGAAGCCGAAAAAAGAATCAACGTTTGCGTAAAGCCCTAAACACATCCAATGTTTGAGTAAAGTTTTGTGTCATTTCTGGTAGATGAATAAAAGACGAAATGCTTCCAAGTTTAAATTTTTCTTTATTCTTCTACCAGAAATGACACAAAACTTTACTCAAACGTTGGATGTGTTTTCAGCTTCAAGTTTTCGTCATTCATGGTAAAAGAATAAAGAACGACCGAGACAAATTCGGATTAGCTTTCCCTTTTTTATTCCTTAACAATAGCAAAGCGAATAAAGCAAGCGACGAGCAAAGGCCCAAACTCAATCAAAACAAGTAATAGGTACTTTACACTATATGTTATTTTACATATATGGTGTCACTTTGCACATACATTTTGTATATAACAAGAAAAAAGTATCAGTCGGCTTTGCCGACAGAGATATACCCTCAGCATGGGCAAATTGAAACACTTTTTTCACAAAAAACTTATGTAGTTAGGGGATTTAAAATTTTGGTCGTATGAACCGACAAAAATGTTGATTAGGATTAAAGTTTAAAATTTTTGCGGAAAAGGTACTTAAAGGAATGGACCGACATAGACCATGGAGGTGCCATAGGAGGTTTTTACACCCTTCGGGCTGTTTTCTCAAGAAGTATGGACTTGCCCCTGAAATAACTTTTACCATCGTAATTGAGGCAGCGAATGTAAGTTGCTTCAACAAAAATCAAAGTGATTCAATAGCAGGTCTTAAAGTGAACCTATCCAAAATTTTGTGTGGGAGGTACGGGATGGAGTGGACAAATACAGTCCATATTCGAACCTGATCTATATCTGGTAGATATTATGAGAATGCCCAGCAAAAATCCTCATTACAAACCTCCTTTCCCACCCATTATTTTAACAAGGGCATGTCGCGCGAAATATCTGGTTATTTTGTAACCACTGAAATATGTAGATACTGAGTAGATTCGGACTACTTATTTCAGTGATTACAAAATAACCAGATATTTCGAGCGACATGCCCTTGTTAAAATAATGGGTGGGAAAGGAGGTTTGTAATGAGGATTTTTGCTGGGTGTGTAAAGTATGGACCAAATCGGTCACTCCCATCAAGAGTTATCGTGCGCACAATTTGTCCGAATATTTTTGAACTTTTGTGGGGTAGGTACCTGAAGGAGTGGACCGATATGGCTTATCTACGAACTTAAACTAAGTTTGGAAACAATATTACGAAGGCCAAATTTTGGCCGGAATCGGCATTTCTGTTTGAGAATTATCTTGCGCTTCCACCCATAAACCTGGTGTCATAGGGTTTATTTTTCAACTTTCAGGCTATTTTTTCAGGAAGTATGGACTTGCCCCTGAGGAAACTTGTACCTTCGTATAGGGGACAGTGAATACAAGATGTTACAACAAAAATCAAGGCGATTCGTGAGCAGGTCCTAAACTGAACTTTTCCGAAATTTTGTGTGGGAGGTACTCGAAGGAGTTTACCGATTGAGTCCATATTGGAACCTCATCTAAGTCTGGTAGAAATTTCATAACGTGCAAAGTAATGACCAAATCGGTAACTTCCTTCAAGAGTTATCTGACGCACAAATTTTCCGAACATTTTCGAACTTTTGTGGGGGAGTGTTGCGGGGCCCCGCAGAAGCCTAAGTCCAGCCCTGTACACAAAAAAAAAATTTTGCGTGGAAAGGACTTTAGGCGAGACCTTTTTTGCCTCCATGGCGGTCTCCAAAACCATGCTTTATCAATTGTTCATAAATGTGGGGGGATAAATTAACATCTGTAGACACCTGGACACTATAAAGGGGGTAAACATAGTACGAACTATGCTTAGCCATGTCCAAGTGCCCTCTCCGAGACATCTGGACACTAAAAAAGGGGTAACCATAGCGACTATGGCTAGCCATGTCCAAATGCCTGTTGCGGAGGGGCAGAATGTTTTCCTTTGGTTATTGTATTCGTTGGGGTGTTCCTAGTTGCTTGTGGAATGCACCCATGGAAGCCAGGTTAACCTTCTTCACCATCGAAGGCTAACCCAGAAAATGTTCGCAACATGTGGACAAATGGAGAAGTCATCAAAATATATTTGGTACAATGGAAAACACATTATTCCCGATATCTTGATGACAACTGCGTCCTTCCACATGCCGTGAACGAAAATCTGAAAAGAGAAAGAAAAATAATTATTAATAAAATAATAATTAACAAAAAAACTGGAACGACACAACTTACCACCGCGTCTTTTTATTTTATCTGCTTCCTTTTGTGTTTTTCTTTGTTTTGGTTCAAATGTATTCTGGGTGTGGAACAACCAAAACCACTGGGGTTATCATTCCACTGAAATATTTGGGACAGTACTACCGACACAGTGGGGGTTTTCTCTTACGTGTGACGTAGGATAGGTTTTACACTCTTAAAAATAATTGATGAGTCAGAGGTACCCGTGAGAGATTATAGAAAGGGACAAATTATAGATTAATTGTAAAAAAGGGATAGCCTGAAGTGATCTCGCCAAAATGTCGATTGCTGGAATGCTGCCATTGCTCTTATCGTAGGTTATAAAAGAGAGTGTTTTGGGGGAAAAACTTAGTTTAATAAATGGTGCTGAGTGAGGAAACCTCAATAGTTTCGCGGTGGAATCAGAAAATAATTTTTAAAATAGTGAACACGATTTTTTTGTGAAAGAAAAACTATTTAAATCTATAGATTAATAGTGACATATTCACCAAAATTAAGAGGTAGTATTAAATAAAATTAAAAAAATGAGTTATAATAGTGTATAAATTGTTGGTGTTTTCTGTGATTAGGAAAGGAGTGGAGATAGAGAATATTGTGGCGAAGGTTTAAATAAACGACACATAATATTATTTAGCATCCAGCGGATACTTAAAAGGTAAATTTTAATAAGAAAAAAACATAAGATTAAGTGAAGAATTAATATTAATAAATGTTAATTTTCGGGTAGGCAGGCCGAATCCGCTGGTGTGTCTATAACCACCTGGAGGAAAACCAGGAAACTACATCATCCAGGACAGAACCCTCAAATAAAGGTAGGACAGTTTTACCTCCTTAGATAATTTATCTGTGCTGCCCTTATGCCATCTAGAGAGCAGTGGCCACTACGATAATTGCATTCTCCACAAAACCACAGCTCAGCACCATAGAAAAATTTTCCCTTGACACCAGAATTTATCATATTGGGACAAAGAGCCTAGACATGAGCCTTGTGGTGTATGTGTCCCAAAACGAGAAAAGGCAATAATTGCATATTCCACAAAGCATATCTTCAGGCTAGTATAGCCAAATATCGTAATAAGCATCCTGAAACAAGAAGAAAAGAAAGGAAACAACATCATGATTTTGACCATCAACGCAGAGGTAAATCTGGTCCAAAGTCCGAAATAAGCATCAATTAATATCTCCATACTTAAGGGTGGTTAGATGGCGACATTAATGCTTACCTTTTCTTATTAGCCAAGATATTATTTTTAACAAACACTTTTGATACAAGTTTTGACAATTACTTTTCCTTATATGATTATGTAGTATATATATTATTTTATCTTTATTCATATATTCTCTTTATATTTAATATCTGTTATATGTTTATATTTTTTTATGCTTGTTTTTGATTTCCATAAGTATTGATTTGATTTTTTTCAACTTTCAAAAAGAGACAGTTCCATAGTGTTCAATTTTGCTAGCCCATATGTCTTCTCATAAAAAGAGCTCTTTTAGGGGATATTAGGGTGGTTCGTCAAAAGTGCGAATTAATAATATTGATAGCAAAGAGAATAATATTTGCATCCTGTTTTGATTGTTGGTTAAAAATCAAGGTGATTCGTTGAATAATCACGTTCTATTTGTTCAATTCGACTCAAAAAGAAACATTGTTTTTTTATTGTTGGTCATAAGACCGTTCGTTAATTTGGCTATTAGCCGTTACTTTTTAAAATCACTCATAGTGTATTAGAGAGGAAAAGACGTAAAATTTTAATATTTTTTTTTGATTTTTTTTATTATTTAAAACTTAAATACTTTAACTTTAAATATATATTTTTTTTATTTCATTTTTATTTTTTTTGTCTTGAATGTTATTGTGTTAGTGTTAGTAACTTTAAGAATAAATATGATATGATTATAATGTTTGAATAAGAATGATGATGTGCTAGATTTTTTTTTATGATGGAGGATTGAAGACGAGGTAAGTGGTGTGATGTGGGCGGGTTGAGGGGTCACATAAGCCAAGAGGAGGAAGTTGTGACCTAGGTTGGGTGGGCAAATTAGAAGCCATCAGGTGCAGGATTCCAGGTGATGATGATGGATTTTATTGTAGTTTTTGTTATGTGTTTGAAGTCACTTTGTTTATTTCTTGTTGCGTGCCTAAGGTTGGGAACAGGGTTGGGACTTACACCCTAGAGAAAAAGGCGGAGTTAGCTGGTGTCCAGATGATTTATTCCCCAAGCCGAAAGTAGGTACACGTAACAGTATGGCGCCCAAATTCTAAATGTTTTTGATTCGTTAGTGTAGGTCATCGAAACACTAATAAATAGCCCATTAGTTTTCATACAATAGACCAACTTTTCCAACCGAAGATGAGTCTTACCAGGTATATTATTTCTTATCCATTCTGGACGAGAGCCAGAATGTTGTGGGAGGTGATACACTTTGGAACACCACATCTAAGGGACGGGAATGCCTTATGCAAACACGAAATGAGGATTATCCTACCGGGAATTAAGTAGCCTATAGGTAGTAGTAACCCACGTTTTGGGATTGAACAAAAAAATGTTAGTGTCCGCTTGAAATTTGTTTGTGAGCCAATTTAACAAGATGATAGCCACTCTAGAGTAACTCTAGGGATGTTGTATCTGAACATGTTGAATTGAATGATATGTCTGTGAAGTTAACGTATCAGGTCATGTTACAAGTTGTTTTTTTTTGTGTCCAAATTTTGTTTAATTTTTTTTTGTCCATCATCATCGTAGGAAACCATTTGTGAAGGCTAAATAATACCGTACACATCACACCTCGTCGATAAAAATCCTCCTGAAAATATATTAGAAAAATATTATAAAATACTGAAATTTAACGAGATATAAATAAGGGTTTAGATAGACGAAATTGAAATCCTTGACTTTCATACAGAAAAAAAATAATAGTTTATATTTGCAAACTGCAGGTGTTGAAAGGGTATGAGTGCAGGAACTCGTTCAAGGACCAAAGAGAGGAAACGGGATAGACCTACAGAATTTGATAAAAATAGATCGATTATAATAGAAAATAAAAAGAAAAAGGATTATACGGACCTTGAAATGGCGGAGAATAACCCCACGGAGGATGGACAGATTAGGGATTTATCCCGAACTATAAATGTCAACTCGCCAATCACGAACTCCTTGGGACCCGTTTTCCTTCAGGGCAGAATCGGACAGCAAATGAATGAAATGCCAGGTGGCGCACCGGGAGACCAGGTTGTAGGGAATAATCTCCTTCAGAACCAAATTCTTAACCTGAAAGAAGAAATGGATGAAATAAAAAAATCGTTGATCGAATTGACTAGGGTCATGAAAGAAAATAATCAGGCGGTAGAAAAAGTTAAGAAAACTGTAGAAGGAAATAGTTCTGGAGGGAATCGCCACTCAGCATCACAACCGACTAGTGGTTATAGTGCGTCGACATTGCAAAATGTTCCTCAGGCGCTTCCACCAGGTAACCCAGTTGGAGCTGAATCGTGTAACAGAAACACGAATTCAGAACTCCCATCTATGGCCAACGCTATAATTCCTCATATACCTCCTAGGGAAACTCCACCGGAGCCAGAACCTACAGGTAGACCCCCCATTCCGCAACATGGAACACATGAGAGGTACTCAGCACCATTTGACCCCAGAACTAGTGTTCGAATTAACAAGTTAGGGTTACGTTTTGATGGTAGTTCGACAGGGCTGGGAGTAGAGGAATTTGTCTATCGATTAGAATATTTTAAAAGACAGTATGGAATTCCTTGGTCTGAGATTATTAGGGATTTCCCTCTATTGTTATCTGGACGTGCTGAGTCCTGGTACTGGCTGTTCCAGAAGACCAATAGGGAACATAATTGGGAATGCCTAAAATCAAGTTTGTTGAGTCAATATCAGAGTTCGAAAACGAATGTTGAGATATTGACGGAACTTGCTCAACGTAAGCAGCAGCCAAATGAGACCATCGATAACTATTTTCATGTTATGGGTCAGATTAGGGCAAAACTATTCCAGCCAATATACGAACCTGATATGGTAAAAATCATGAAAAAGAATATAAGAGAAAGTATAAGCCGAATAGTGTACCCAATCCAAGTGTCCACCGTGGAACAGTTGAGGATTGAGTGCAACGAGGCCGAGAAAACTTTCCTTAGACGTGAAAATAGGGTTTTTGCTCCACAAACTCGCCCCACAAGACAAGTTAATGAGGTCAATTTTGATTTTAACGATTATTCGTATGAAGGTGACCAAAATAGTTGCAATGTAGAAGATGTTGAGGCGTTTCAGATGCAAAGGAAACAAAATCCCAATATTACATGTTGGAACTGTTTGAAGTCTGGCCATGTATTTCGTGACTGCGATGCGGCAGAACGAGCTCTATTTTGCTATAAATGCGGCAATCCAGGCACCAAGACTCCCAAATGCAGTGTTTTCCAGTCGGGAAACCGCAACAGGGGCGTGGAGAACAAAGGGGGACCACGTCCAGCGGAAAACCCCTGAAAATAACAAAAATATTAGAAAATTTGTCAAATCAAAACAAAAGTACACAATTACAAACCCTTTCTAAAGTCAATACTGACCATTTTGAACCTCAATTGAGACATTATTTGCCATTGGATATTAGAAAGCAAAATTATGAAAAGGCCCGTGAAAGAATAATGGGAAATGAAAATAAACAGTTTAAGGATTCCAAGATCCACAGGACAAGGGAAAAATTTAAAGAGAAGAAGAAAGAACTAAAGCTGATTATTGAATCCTTGAAAAGAGTCGATCGTAAAGACGACAAAAGAGTATATGCAGAGGTGGAAATTCAGGGGGTCAAGAAAATTGGCTTACTTGACACTGGTGCCTCTGTTAGTGTATTAGGAAAGGGTTGTCGAGAATTCATAGAATTGATTCAGGCAGAGACAAAACCAATGTTCTCCACTGTCCAAACTGCAGCTGGTCATCAGCATAGGATCTTGGGAAGAGTCAAATTGAATATGAAATATAATGACATAGAACAGGAGCTAAATTTTTACCTCTGTCCAGACTTGGAACAGGAGCTATATTTAGGGATTGATTTTTGGCGAACTTATAACTTAGCACCAAATATTATAGGCGTAGATGAACTAAACATTGAACAAATACAAAAGGACTTAGTAGATGATGACACATATAAATTAAACCCACACGAATTGTCAAAGGAACAACAGCAGAAATTAGATGAGGTTATACGCAACTTCGACACGTTTGAAGAAAAGGGCCTTGGCAAAACAAAGCTGGAAAAACATACAATCAAATTGATTGAAGGGGCTGAGCCTGTTAAGGATCGCCATTATCCTATGTCTCCAGCTGTCCAAGCCATAGTTTATGAAGAGGTGGATAAAATGCTCCGTCTAAACGTTATAGAAGAATCTGAAAGCCCGTGGAGTAATAGAACCACCGTGGTCAGGAAGCCGGGCAAAAATAGATTCTGTTTGGACGCGAGAAAATTAAATAAATTAACTGTCAAAGACGCGTACCCTCTTCAAAATATCGACGGTATCCTTAGTAGAATTGACGAGACTTTTTTCATCAGCAGCGTCGATTTGAAGTTCGCCTTTTGGCAAATAGAACTCGACGAGGATAGCAAAGCCTGCACTGCGTTTACAGTTCCTGGACGGCCATTATACCAGTTCAGGGTAATGCCGTTCGGGCTCTGTAACGCAGCGCAGCGCTTATGCAGATTAATGGATAAAGTTATTCCTCAGAGATTGAAAGAAAATGTTTTTATTTACCTCGATGATCTGCTAGTGATATCGAGCGATTTTGATGAGCACTTGAGACTTCTTAACGAAGTAGCATTATGTCTCAAACAAGCAAATTTGACAATCGGTATGAAGAAGTCCCAATTCTGTTTTAAAGAATTGAAATATTTGGGTTTTATCATTGGGCAAGGGCAGTTGAAAACAGATCCGGATAAAATCAAAGCAATTCGAAATATTAAGATACCACGTAATCCTCGAGAGGTTAGAAGTTTCCTTGGAACCGCGGGCTGGTACCGCCGGTTCATCAAGGACTTCGCGACACTATCGGCTCCTTTAACAGATACCCTTAAAAAAAGCAAGAAGTTCGAAATCAGTGAGGCAGCTATTAATTCATTTGAGAGCCTGAAAAAGGCCCTTACTTCTGCTCCCGTACTCCGCCACCCAGATTTTTCAAGGCATTTTTACATTCAATGTGACGCATCCGAGTATGGCATAGGGGCCGTTCTATACCAACTAAATAATGTTCAGGAAGAACACCCTATTGCGTTTTACTCCCAAAAGCTGAACTCGTGTCAACGCAATTATAGCGTGACCGAGAAGGAATGCTTGGCTGCAGTCATGGCGATTAAGAGGTTTAGGCCATACGTGGAAATGATGCCGTTTACGGTAATCACCGACCACGCGTCATTGAAATGGTTGATGTCCTTGAAAGATCTGAGTGGTCGGTTAGCCCGCTGGTCTCTGCAACTGCAACCATATAATTTTGAAATTAAACATAGAAAAGGTTCTGAGAATGTGGTAGCAGATATGCTGTCCAGAGCTCCTACGGAGGAGCGCATCGAGGAATTGAATATGAATGAGTATTTAGATTTTGAAACAGTTGAGTTCGAAAGCGAAGAGTATTTAGATTTGATTAAGAATATACAACAGAACTCTGAAAGATTACCTGACCTCAAGGTCGAAAATGGTCTCATTTATAAAAAATATCTACCTAATCAGGAATTAGATGAAGATTTACGTTGGAAATTATGGATTCCAAGTGGTATCACTCACGAGATAATAGACCGAATTCACAAATCCCATACGTCTTGCCATGGAGGGATTACGAAAACCCTTGAAAGGATTAGACGATTCTTTTACTGGCCTAATATGACTACCCAGGTCAGACAATATGTTAGAAACTGCCAAGTATGCAAAGAGGTTAAGTCAAGTAACCAGAATCTTATGCCCCAAATAGGAAAAGAGGTGATAACTGACCGCCCTTTTCAAAAATTATATATCGACTTCTTAGGGAAATACCCTAGATCGAAGAAAGGGAATGCGTATGTGTTTATAGTTGTTGATCATTTTACCAAATTTACATTTTTAAAGGCAATGAGAGAAGCCACTACTATGAATGTAATAAAATTTATGGTAGATGAGATTTTTCACAAATTTGGTGTACCCGAAATCGTCCATAGCGACAATGGGGCCCAATTTACATCGAAAGCTTTTGATGAAATGATCAGCAACTATAAAATAACACATTTAAAGACGGCATTCTATTCCCCGCAGTCCAACGCGTCGGAGCGGGTGAATCAGTCAGTTATCACCGCGATAAGGACATATCTGGAGGAAGACCAACGCGATTGGGATATGTATCTTTCTGAGATTGAGTGCGCCTTACGTAACTCAGTCCACTCTGCAACCGGGGTTACGCCATTTTTCGCTTTGTTCGGATTCCATATGTTTTCCAGTGGCCAAGATTACCATCTGGCCCGGAAACTTATGTCGATGACGGATCACGAGCTGAAAAATGTGCAGAGGCCTGACAGACTAGAGTTACTGAGAAGCAAAATAAAAGAAAATCTGCATAAGGCATACTCAAGGAGTGCAGAAAGGTATAACAGGAGGGCCAGAGTTGTAAAATTCAGACCAGGACAAGAGGTTTATCGCCGAAACATAGTCCAATCTGACTTTTCTAAAAATGTGAACTCCAAATTTTGCAAAAAGTTCGTAAAATGTCGGATTGTCAAGCCCGTCGGAGAGAACATGTACGAACTGGAAAACTTAAAAGGAACACCTATTGGAATCTATCACGTGAAAGACATTAAGTCATAATATGTGCAATATAGAGATTAAACTGTGATATTATTAGGATTAAGCATTTATGTATGTGATGTCCTAATAGTATTAAGTTAAACTTTATAGTGCAATAAAACGACTTTTTCAATCTGTGATATATTAGGTACCTGCCAGTTTCATGTTCGTACTGTCCCAATTATACACCGTAATTATACACCTGCCTGTTTATTTTGTCCCAATTTTACACCTATTTTATTCTACACCTACCTATTTTACTTCAGATTATACCCCGACTTATTATAGCCATACCAATATTTATACATTCATTTACATACCCCTATAGTTTTAACTCACCCTTTTTAGTCCCATGTCAGTAAATCCCTTCCTCCGATAAAGTCCCGATTACGAAAGCCAGAAGCAATAAGTCCATGTCACCAAACCTCCTGAAATAAGACAAAATAGCACAAAGTAACAGGACATATAACTACTATATCATTTGGATACTTCCCTAATATAATTGCCCGGCTGTATCTCAGGGTGTGGGAGTTCCCCACGTTGGACCCGACATATACCAACCGCAAGGAACATCTAGGCCCCCGCACACCATCACTGTCGTCATATTTAGTCAGTGCTGGAGTTTTGTTGCGGGGCCCCGCAGAAGCCTAAGACCAGCCCTGTACACAAAAAAAAAATTTTGCGTGGAAAGGACTTTAGGCGAGACCTTTTTTGCCTCCATGGCGGTCTCCAAAACCATGCTTTATCAATTGTTCATAAATGTGGGGGGATAAATTAACATCTGTAGACACCTGGACACTATAAAGGGGGTAAACATAGTACGAACTATGCTTAGCCATGTCCAAGTGCCCTCTCCGAGACATCTGGACACTAAAAAAGGGGTAACCATAGCGACTATGGCTAGCCATGTCCAAATGCCTGTTGCGGAGGGGCAGAATGTTTTCCTTTGGTTATTGTATTCGTTGGGGTGTTCCTAGTTGCTTGTGGAATGCACCCATGGAAGCCAGGTTAACCTTCTTCACCATCGAAGGCTAACCCAGAAAATGTTC
Organism: Musca autumnalis; assembly: GCF_047663935.1. Lineage (NCBI taxonomy): Eukaryota > Metazoa > Arthropoda > Insecta > Diptera > Muscidae > Musca > Musca autumnalis. The sequence goes on along the minus strand of NW_027412088.1, from coordinate 13,561,587 downwards.
GCAACATGTGGACAAATGGAGAAGTCATCAAAATATATTTGGTACAATGGAAAACACATTATTCCCGATATCTTGATGACAACTGCGTCCTTCCACATGCCGTGAACGAAAATCTGAAAAGAGAAAGAAAAATAATTATTAATAAAATAATAATTAACAAAAAAACTGGAACGACACAACTTACCACCGCGTCTTTTTATTTTATCTGCTTCCTTTTGTGTTTTTCTTTGTTTTGGTTCAAATGTATTCTGGGTGTGGAACAACCAAAACCACTGGGGTTATCATTCCACTGAAATATTTGGGACAGTACTACCGACACAGTGGGGGTTTTCTCTTACGTGTGACGTAGGATAGGTTTTACACTCTTAAAAATAATTGATGAGTCAGAGGTACCCGTGAGAGATTATAGAAAGGGACAAATTATAGATTAATTGTAAAAAAGGGATAGCCTGAAGTGATCTCGCCAAAATGTCGATTGCTGGAATGCTGCCATTGCTCTTATCGTAGGTTATAAAAGAGAGTGTTTTGGGGGAAAAACTTAGTTTAATAAATGGTGCTGAGTGAGGAAACCTCAATAGTTTCGCGGTGGAATCAGAAAATAATTTTTAAAATAGTGAACACGATTTTTTTGTGAAAGAAAAACTATTTAAATCTATAGATTAATAGTGACATATTCACCAAAATTAAGAGGTAGTATTAAATAAAATTAAAAAAATGAGTTATAATAGTGTATAAATTGTTGGTGTTTTCTGTGATTAGGAAAGGAGTGGAGATAGAGAATATTGTGGCGAAGGTTTAAATAAACGACACATAATATTATTTAGCATCCAGCGGATACTTAAAAGGTAAATTTTAATAAGAAAAAAACATAAGATTAAGTGAAGAATTAATATTAATAAATGTTAATTTTCGGGTAGGCAGGCCGAATCCGCTGGTGTGTCTATAACCACCTGGAGGAAAACCAGGAAACTACATCATCCAGGACAGAACCCTCAAATAAAGGTAGGACAGTTTTACCTCCTTAGATAATTTATCTGTGCTGCCCTTATGCCATCTAGAGAGCAGTGGCCACTACGATAATTGCATTCTCCACAAAACCACAGCTCAGCACCATAGAAAAATTTTCCCTTGACACCAGAATTTATCATATTGGGACAAAGAGCCTAGACATGAGCCTTGTGGTGTATGTGTCCCAAAACGAGAAAAGGCAATAATTGCATATTCCACAAAGCATATCTTCAGGCTAGTATAGCCAAATATCGTAATAAGCATCCTGAAACAAGAAGAAAAGAAAGGAAACAACATCATGATTTTGACCATCAACGCAGAGGTAAATCTGGTCCAAAGTCCGAAATAAGCATCAATTAATATCTCCATACTTAAGGGTGGTTAGATGGCGACATTAATGCTTACCTTTTCTTATTAGCCAAGATATTATTTTTAACAAACACTTTTGATACAAGTTTTGACAATTACTTTTCCTTATATGATTATGTAGTATATATATTATTTTATCTTTATTCATATATTCTCTTTATATTTAATATCTGTTATATGTTTATATTTTTTTATGTTTGTTTTTGATTTCCATAAGTATTGATTTGATTTTTTTCAACTTTCAAAAAGAGACAGTTCCATAGTGTTCAATTTTGCTAGCCCATATGTCTTCTCATAAAAAGAGCTCTTTTAGGGGATATTAGGGTGGTTCGTCAAAAGTGCGAATTAATAATATTGATAGCAAAGAGAATAATATTTGCATCCTGTTTTGATTGTTGGTTAAAAATCAAGGTGATTCGTTGAATAATCACGTTCTATTTGTTCAATTCGACTCAAAAAGAAACATTGTTTTTTTATTGTTGGTCATAAGACCGTTCGTTAATTTGGCTATTAGCCGTTACTTTTTAAAATCACTCATAGTGTATTAGAGAGGAAAAGACGTAAAATTTTAATATTTTTTTTTGATTTTTTTTATTATTTAAAACTTAAATACTTTAACTTTAAATATATATTTTTTTTATTTCATTTTTATTTTTTTTTGTCTTGAATGTTATTGTGTTAGTGTTAGTAACTTTAAGAATAAATATGATATGATTATAATGTTTGAATAAGAATGATGATGTGCTAGATTTTTTTTTATGATGGAGGATTGAAGACGAGGTAAGTGGTGTGATGTGGGCGGGTTGAGGGGTCACATAAGCCAAGAGGAGGAAGTTGTGACCTAGGTTGGGTGGGCAAATTAGAAGCCATCAGGTGCAGGATTCCAGGTGATGATGATGGATTTTATTGTAGTTTTTGTTATGTGTTTGAAGTCACTTTGTTTATTTCTTGTTGCGTGCCTAAGGTTGGGAACAGGGTTGGGACTTACACCCTAGAGAAAAAGGCGGAGTTAGCTGGTGTCCAGATGATTTATTCCCCAAGCCGAAAGTAGGTACACGTAACAGGAGGTACCGGAAGGAGTGGACCGATATAATCCATCTTTGAACTTGAACTAAGTTTGGACAAAATATTACGAAAGCCAAATTTTGGACCGAATCGGCAGATCCGTTCGAGGGTTATCTTGCGCTCGAACCATTGCACACGGTGTTATAGGGCTTTTTGTAACTTTCAGGCTATTTCCTCAGGATGTATGGACTTGCCCCTAATGAAACTTACAGCGTCGTATAGAGGACAGCGAATACAACATGCGTAAACAAAAATCAAAGCGATTCGAGACCAGGTCCTAAAATGAACTTTTCCGAAATTTTGTGTGGGAGGTACCCGAAGGTGTGGACCGATTGAGTCCATATTGAAACCTCATCTATGATTGGTAGAAGTTACGCGATGTGCAAAGTATGGACCAAATCGGTTATTCCCTACAAGAGTTATCGTGCGCACAAGTTTTCCGAAAATTTTTGAACATTTGTGGGGGAGGTACCTGAAGGAGTGGACCTATATGGCTCATCTTCGAACTTAAATCGAATCTGGGCAAAATAATTCGATACCTACAATTTGAACCGAATCGATTGATCCGTTCGAGAGTTATCGTGCGCACCAGCCAGACAGACGGACAGACAGACGGACGGACATTGCTAGATCTACTCAAAATCGTCTGAAACGGATATCGTACAAACATACTTGGGGTCTAAAACCATTATTTCGATGAGGCACATTTTTGGTCGTATCAAAGTGTAAATACCCTCTTTAGCCTAAAGGCTGAGGGTATAAAAAGTGACAAACCATTTGTAAAAAACATATCGTATAAAGTACCCATAATGGGCCAAATATTAAATGTTATAAATGACAAAAAAATCTAGAAAAAATCATGGTATAAGTAAAGAGGTAGATTTAAATGAAAAAAATCTATAGAACCCTTGTTTTTCTTGAATTCCTAAAACTTCAAAATAAAAGCAACAAGTGGGTTTGTTTACAATCCATTTTTTTAGCATTTTATAAAAAACGCGAAAAATGAATGAAGAGTTAAGTTTTCTCCACATAATCGAGTCGTGAATATGATAAACTGATTGTTTCAATGCAAATCTCACCAATTTCTTCCATACAAATGATCTAAAAACAATTTTAAAAATCATTGAATTCGATTGTTTTTAAAATTGTTTGGCATATTATTCAAACACCACACACACATACACAGTTTGTTTATATTGTTTTGAAGTTTTAGGCATACTCGAATGAAAAAATTTAAATTGACATAAAGCTTTGGCTAACCTTTCTTATTAAACCATGGTTTTGACGTTTTAGGAACAGTTGAAAGAAAAAATTGTATTGACTGAAAGCTTTAGCTAACCTTTCTTATTAAACCATGGAAAAAATAGTTGTAATCTCAATGCGTAAATCCAATAGGAAAAGCAAACAAAAAGTTGTAAAGAAAGAACATAAGTGTCACCCTGTTACTGCAACAGCTGCTTAACTCTTCAAATTACTGTAATCAGCTGTTATTTTACCACTACATCCATCGTACATGTTCAAAATATATATTTTTTGGTAATTTTTTAAAACAAACACATTCAATTTACGAAATAATGACTGGAAGAAGGAAAGAGCATTAGTACTGTGCAGTGATTCATGGAAATAAGTTAATGATGCTAAGAACGAAGTGCTAACAACAATTAAAACAATTAAATATGCTTTGTTGTTAATAGTTGTGAGCTTTGTGTTAAAGAGAAAGTTGTTAAAGAGCGAGCAATATCATCATATCTTCTGCATTAAGAAAGAAGATCGTCAATTGCTTCAACTGCCAAACTGCGTTATCCATATCCAGCTAAAAACAAATTTATTTAATTTTTTTAAATTGCTCGGAATTAAAAGATTTTAACATTTAGAAGTGTATTTTCATTAAAATTTGCCAACAGAGAGGCCCGAATAAAGTTAACAAAATATTTATAAATAAGTTTTATACAAAGAACTGACGAACTACGTAAAGCATTAACAAAACAAGTTCTTTGTTCAAAGATAAAACAAATGCAAGTGTGCAAGTGTATGTGTATTGTAATCTAACATTTCCAAAGTGAAGAGCAACGGTACAAAAACAAATATCCCACCACAAAATGCATAACGACGAAGAACGATTATACGATCCCAATGCGGAGGAAGCTTCACTGGAGGACAACAACGAAGTTGCACATAACATAGATGCCACATCTACTGCAACAGCAACTCCACCAGACGATGATGGCTATTCGAGTAATTCCAATTCATCACAGCCTTCTGCCGAGAACCAACCTCCTCAACCGGTCATAAAACATAGATTTTTTATATTGGAACCTGCAGTATTTTTAGTATTTTTAGCAATGTATTTATCGGGTAAGCTTGAATATCTTTAATCTTAATGAATTTCATCGCCGTAATCGATTTGTAATATTTCTTATCACACTTTAGGAACTGTTTATCAAAATCAATTACTATATCAAACATGCATTTATGTTTTTGAGTACAATGAAACCCAATGTTCACCATTGCTGGGCGTTGAACGCGAAACAGAAGAGGTCCAAGTAAGTTCAAGCAACAATTTAGCATTTAGACATGTTATCTTTCAATTTGCAATGCCTAATTAATTACATTCACTTCAAATTAAAAGGAGTTAATCGCACCATTTCCAGTAACACCCACATTAATAGATAAGAAATGATTTTTTGTGTTGTAATTTATTTTATTTATTCTCTTCATTATGCAATTTTTGTAAATTAAGTCATAAATAATCTCTTTTAACCAAGTAGCAGCAAAAACAAACTGTTTACAAAGATTATGACAGTAAACGTTATCCAAACATTTTGAACAATGAACTGTTTGAGGAAAATTGTGAAATTAATAACATATGCAGAAAAAGAATTTATCTTTATGAAGACATTGCACATAGCAATAAAAAAGTTAAACCGTACATCAGTTCAACAACACTTCATGAAAATAAAGCAGCTTGTAATCCGGAACCAAATAACTAGCTTTGTTTAATTTTAAGAGCATCATACTGATTCAAATAACTTCAGTTATGATGGGCAGATATAGAAGATATGTATATTCATATCGGATGCAACTTGGACTATGAAGTGTCTTCATTACAATCCGCATAAGACGATATAGTCTAACTTCGCAACAACGTACCTCTCTATAATACCCCCAATGAGTTTCAAATTTCAATTTTATTTATTTAACAACCGAACATTAATTCAACGCCATCGGGCCAAAAAAGATGAATTAAATTATCACTACTCAAAATAATAATTCGACAATTGTATGATTAAAATTCAGAATAATAATACAATGAGGAATATAATAAATTTATCTATGTATATAGAATGTAAGATCTTGGGTAAAAATGACAAAACCTTTTAACGATCACATAAAAACTCATTAAAAGTAGGAGAAAAATTAGATTTAGTGGCATATAAGACGTTTTGAATACGTTGTCGGGGAAACAGTGAAAACTTTCATATCGTTGGGCAAGATATTAAAAATTCGAGCTCCTCTTACTCATAGCGGAATCGTCAAATAAATCCTCATAAAGATGGTTAACCCGGCTGTAATACAAACGGCGTTTGAGGAACATTTTATTAAAGATTTGTTTTTGGAAAGTCTAACTAGAATTTATAACACAAAACAGTTTCCGAAAATTCCTAATAGGTACTAACAGGATATTAGTGCGAAATAATATGAGCTTACATAAACAATGTAACAGTAAAACCAGAGTAAACATTTGAAAATGCATTAAAAATTCTCTATAACGTAGCTGCTGGGGACGAAGGATCTCTGCGCTACTAAATATACCTCAAAGAAGTTTATTTGTGTGAGAACTCACATTTGTACTTCTTTTAATAAATTCATTAAGAGAACTCCTTACAGAGAAACATTAGGGTTTCGGGTTTTGCACAGATAATGCTTTTCATACCGAGTAACTTTGTTGCGGAAATGTTTACTTCCCGAGATATAGGCCTCCAAAGATCCACAAAGGAACTGCTGAGTCAGGCTATTTTGAGCAAAATTAAAATTTAAAAGAACATTTTGTTTGCGTAGCTGAAACTTTGCACCTGTCCATAGAAGAAAGTCTTAAATCCTCGGACAAAGGCCGGCTATTAAAAAACTTACCATCTTTTGTTCCATTTCCTAGAAGGGACGATAACGAAAGATACACTTCCAATATGGACTATGTCGGTTTAATAAAAATCAAATTTATTAGCAAAACTTCCCAATTTGTTCGGAAAGCCTTCATCTTCTTTTCCTCAGTATTAGGGGGAACGCCGGAACTTCTACAAGATAAATACCCCAAAACTTTCTATTAGCGATAAAGTGTGAAAATCTCGTAAAGAATTAATTTTTAGGGAAACTTTTTATACCCTCCACCATAGTATGGGTTCCTAGTATCCAAAAAAACTTATATTCCAAAGAATATAGACATATCGCTCAAAGAGTGACACATTTTAAAAAATCAAGTTTCGAGAAAAACGCATTTTAATTTGTCGATTGAAATTTGACTTCACAACTTAAAAAGATTATTACGCAAAAACGAAAATAACTAGTTGTTGTTGTAGCAGCATATAATGCTGGGTTGGCAGCCGCTGGCCGAAACACTTTTGGTTTCGGGTCAATCCGGTACGTAAGAACCCGCTGCCGTGGACCATATTTTGCAGAGAACTAGCCAGATATCAGTACTAAATTTCTGTGCAAGAGCAAGCATGACTTGAAGTGTTTTAGTGCATCATAAATGAAAAAAACTTTTTTGATGATTTATGCCAAACTCCTAGAAAATAAGCTGTAACTCGTTGAGTTTTAGAGATATCAACATGAAAATTTGGCATAAGATAAAGTAGAAGTCGTAGAAAAAAAAGAAATTGCTAACTCAAAAAACCCATTTTTTGAGATATGCCACTCTTTGATTAAATGAGCGATATGTCTTTGTTTTGGTATAGCCCCCATATAACGGGGGCTATAATCGTCATCCTAAGTCCACATTTTGGTCTAGCACCCACATAACGGTACCTCCCGATTTTCGGTTGTTTGAGGATTTTAGGTACAATTATTAACCGAACTAGCTGCAATTCGATATTTGAGGTTCTCTATGGTCACGAAACTTCACTAATAATCGTCATTATAGGTCCACATTTTGGTATAGCGCTCATATAACGGTACCTCCCGATTTTGGTATTTTGAAGATTTTAGGTACAATTTTTGACAATTGAGGTTCTCTGTGGTCACGAACGTTTTCCACCAAAAATCGTCAATATTGGTCCATGTTTCGGTATATCTACTATATAACATCACCTCCCGATTTACGGTATTTTGAGGGTTTTAGCTACAATTTTTAATCGAACAAGCTGTAATTTGGCATTTGAGATTATCTGTGGTGACGAAACTTCACCAAAAATGGTCAAAATAGGTCCATGTTTTCAGTATTTTAAGGGACTTGGCTACATTGTCTGACGGAACTACCCATAATTTGACATTTGAGGTTCCCCGCAATTACAAAGCTTTTCAACCACTTTGATGTAGCTCAATAGATGGTAACTTTCACATATCGATAAGTAATATCGGTTCACTCCTTCCGGTACCTCCCCCACAAAACTTCGAAAATGTTCGGAAAATTTGTGCGCACGATAACTCTTGAAGGGAGTAACGGATTTGGCCCACACTTTGTACATCGTGAAAGTTCTACCAGACTTAAATGAAGTTTAAATATGGACTCAATCAATCCACTCCTTCGAGTACCTCCCACACAAAATTCCGAACAAGTTCAGTTTAGGACCTGCTCTCGAATCGCTTTGTTGTACTTGTATTCGCTGTACCCCATACGACGGTACAAGTTCCATAAGGGGCAAGTCCATCCTTCCAAAGAAAATAGCCTGAAAGGTGCAAAAAACCCCTATGACACCGTGTGTAGTGGTTGGAGCGCAAGATATATCTCGAACGGATCTGCCAATTCGGTCCAAAATTTGGCCTTCTGCGCATCCTAATATATCTACCAGATATAGATCAGGTTCGAATATGGACTATATTTGTGCACTCCTTTGGGTACCTCCCACACAAAATTTCGGATAAGTTCACTTTAAGACCTGCTCTCGAATCACTTTGATTTTTGTTGAAGCTATTTGCATTCGCTACCTCCATTACGACGGTAAAAGTTTTTTCAGGAGCAGGTTCATATTTCTTGGTTAAACAACCCGAAAGGTGTAAAAAGCCCTATGTCACCATATGTGCTCTCCAACTGTTCTACCGATTTGGTGCAACATTTGGTCTTCGTCATATTTTATCCAAACTTAGTTTCATGTGGCAATACCGGTCCCCAACTTCCGGTACTTCTCCCCAACATTTTAAAAATGCCACTAAAATGTTAGGACGATATCACGAATCGTGCAACCAATTTGGTCCAAACTTTGGATCTCCTAATATATTGTCAAAATTTAGTTTAACTTCTAAAATGGCCCATATCGGTCCTCCCTAAGGGTACCTCCCCCACAAAAGTTCAACATTTGTGTTAATCGCTAATCCACATTTTTGTCGGCAAATTCAAATGTTGAAAAAGGGCCACAAAATTCTGAAGATACGCTAAATACATTCTATCTGTCCGTAGATGAAAGTTTCAATTCACATTGGCTGAGGGTATACCTCTGTCGGCAAAGCCGACTTACACTTTTTTACTTGTTTGGTTGAAATTCAGCGAAATATAATTATGAATATCTCAACTAAAATTACTGGTTTCATCTATAACTGTCAAAAGGAATGACTCCCAAATATAGATCCACTTTCAAAATGGGCTATGCCAATCAATTCCTTCAGGTATATACTCTGCAAAAGTTCAAAACTTTTGCGCTTTAATCCAATTCAAATTTATTAGCAATACGTCCGAATTTATTTAGAATAATCGTTAAACCTCCCATAATTTGCTTGTGTGGTTTATTCTGAAGGAAAATTCGCCGCCGTTTCAACTTAAAGGAGAAAGTGAGAAAACTCACGTGGAATTTAAGTTCCGAGTAACTCCATATATACCGTACCTCCAAAAAAGACCACAAAATTCTGAAAATAATGTATGTATGTATATAAAACGCATAATTTTTAGAGAAAAGCATTTCGGTTGTGTATCCAGTGTTCGATCTGTCCATAAATGAAAGCCTTAATTCACACAGTATGCAAATCTGACAGATAGTTTTGCTGGTGGCCACGACAACTCTCCGAGGGAGTAGCAGATTTGATCCAAATTTAAATCTATATTTTTTATTATTCGTCTCTGGGGGATCATGGTCGACCTCGATTTCGTTTCTCTTAAATGTCATCCTTAAATATTGGGCCACTAAGTGTCTGTTAGTCTCTATAGAAGCCCACACTTCAAGAGGTATGGAGTCCGAAACTTTTGTTCCAAACCCCTTTTTGTAAAAATATGGGGCAGTTTAATTTAATTTGTGTAGCCTTGGTTTGGTACTGGGTTTATTCCCCATACGTTTGGTTTTATCGGCAATTTTAGTTATTTTAGCTTTTGAAATGAAAAAATGCTGATTCATTTATAATTGCAATGATATTGTTTTTGTTTTGTTGTTTTTGCGAAGCCAAACTAGCGATAAATTAGTTGGAAACTCATTTTTATAAAAACGAAAAAAAACCTATTATAAATTGTTTAAATTTGAAGTGTTTGAAGTTGTTCACTTCGTAAACAATTTCTCGCTATAATAAAACAATTATATAAAAGTAGCATAAAACTAAATAAATATGCAATTAATGATGTTTCGTGACGATAGCGCTATTTATAAAAAAAAAAAACAAAATGTTATTAATGTCTCGTGTTGAATGAAAATTTTGCAAATAGGAAATACCTTTGGCAAATTTTTCAATGATTTTTTTCTTTGAGAGAGTAGACATGACAATAACTTTAGTGACATAATAAAAAAAACTAACCTTTGTAAAAACACAATTCTTTGTTAAATAATTCCAGTTGATAGGCTCTAAATTAATTATCACCGTGTTCTCTATTTATTAAACGCATCACCCAGAAATAATTAGCTTCCTTTGTTCTTTCTTTGATTACTACAATTTAATATGCATTTAATTGTAATTGTTTCTATTATTGTTTCCATTGTGTATGATAATATTTATAAGTTTTAAATTCGCATAAAGTTTGTATAGGAAATCTGGGGCGTAAACTTGATATTTTCTAAAATGCATACTGCCGTTGTTGTTATTGTTATCATAATTAGTTCTACATTCTTATCACTTTTTTCTGTGGACATTAAAGAGTAGCTTAGTTATTTTTTCTTTGCATTTTTAAAACACAAATGCCACACAATAAAATAAATGTAAACAAATGCAATGAATCAATAAATTAACTAAGCAATTATGTTAGGTTCAATGTAAATGTTTTGTTTTATTTATTTCCAGCTATTTAGTTTTGTTGTATAAATACATATCAGATTGACAAATCTAAATGTGTGTGAATCATGCAGCTATAACATATTAACTTTAAGCACAATTTTTGTTTATTCCAAAAGCAAGCCAATTAGTGGTTTATCTTATCCACGTGTTGTACTTTTGTAATTGTTAAATAACCAAACCACTACCAGTACCACATACAATTCAAAACAATTTGTCTTTTAATTACTTTTAATGCATGTTTTCTTTTTTTTCAGCGCATAGAAACCCAGGTTCAGCCATATGTTGCAAAAATTCTAATGGCCCGTTCATTGCTGGAAAGCATAATACCAGCTATTGTTAGTTTATTTATTGGTCCGTGGTCAGATAAATTTGGGCGTAGACCCATTGTACTAACAACGTTTACAGGTACAACTATAAACAGAATTATATATTCGATTATATTAAAAATATATCTTTACTTCTATTACAGGTTACCTAACGGGTTCCATTATTTTAACAATTTTAAGTGTTATTGCAACTAAAACTGTTATAAGTCCTTGGGTATTTCTATTGAGTTCTGTGCCTTCGGTTCTCAGTGGTGGAACATGTGCCTTAATTACTGGAATTTATTGTTATATATCGGATGTGGCAAAGGAAAAAGCAAGAGCTTTGAGGTAAGGCATACATAAATTGCATTCGTTTTTTGTATATTTATTTTTTAAATTGTTTATTTATTTATAGAATGGTCTTAAATGAGGCATCGCTTTGCGCGGGCATGATGATCGGTAATGTTGTTAGCGGTTATTTATATGCTGCCACAAATACAGTAACTGTATTTGCCATATCATCTGGTCTTATGCTATTGGCCTTAATCTATGTTATAATTTTTGTAATTGAAAGTCTTAGACCTGATCAAATACATTCTGGGGTAAGTATAGATGAAAATTTGACCTGTGATCGATTCAAAAATCATTTAAAAGAGAAGTTATACATATTATATTATCCTATCAAATAAAGTTAAACTTTTCATTTTCTAGATTCGTCCTTTTGTTTTGTTTGCGAAGAAAATGTTTCGTCGTACAGTTGAATACTTTTAATACCCTACACCACAATGTGGCAAGGGGTATTATGTTTTTGTACATTTGAATGTAACATGGAAAAGGAAACGAGACCCATAGTTTGTTTTGGGGATATACATAGAATCACTTTCTGAGTCGATTTATGCTTGTCCGTCCGTCTGTCCATGTGTTTTGGTTTGGAACGTAACAAGTCGCATTTATTATCCGATTCAGCTGAAAATTGGGGACCATCATTTTTTAGCCATTGTAAGAACGCTATTGCTTTTGGTGAAAATCGTTTCAGGCTTGGATATAGCTCCCATATATATATATATTCAACCGATTTGTGGCATTTGGTGCACCAAAGTTTGCCAACTTATATTGAAACCGAAAATTGGACAGATATTTTCATGAAATTTGGAAAATATGACGCAACTTTGTCTAGAACAAATTTCTCTGAATTATATTGAAACCGTGTTGGTGTTAGGGTATCATACAGTAAACCTCGCCCGACTTTGGTCCTTTCCTTGCTAATTTGTTTTAGATTTTTATACCCTCAGCCTTTAGGCTAAAGAGGGTATTTACACTTTGATACGACCAAAAATGTGCCTCATCGAAATAATGGTTTTAGACCCCAATTATGTTTGTACGATATCCGTTTCAGACAATTTTGAGTAGATCTAGCAATGTCCGTCTGTCTGTCTATCTGTCTGGCTGGTGCGCACGATAACTCTCGAACGGATGAATCGATTCGGTTCAAATTTTGGGTATCGAAATATTTTGTCCAGATTCGATTTAAGTTCGAAGATGGCCATATAGGTCCACTCCTTCAGGTACCTCCCCAACAAATGTTCAAAAATTGTAGCAAAACTTGTGCGCACGATAAGGGGTAGTTTACACTATATGTAAATGTCATATGACATGAAATTTTCCATCGTTATATATTCGCTAATATGTGTAATATTGGAGATTTTCCTCACGCCATTTACTCTTTGCTTCCACACCAGCAAAAATGTAAAAAAACTACGTCTCCACATTGCCTCCGTAGGTATATATGGAATGTTTTTATTTCGTGTCATATGACATTGATAGATAGTGTAAACTACCTCTAACTCTTGTAGGGAATGACCGATTTGGTCCATACTTTGCACGTCGTGTAATTTCTACCAAACTTAGATTAGGTTCCAATATGGATTCAATCGGTCCACTCCTTCGGGTACCTCCCACACAAAATTTCGGAAAAGTTCAGTTTAGGACCTGGTCTCGAATCGCTTTGATTTTTGTTTACGCAAGTTGTATTCGCTGTCCTCTATACGACGCTGTAATTTTCATTAGGGGCAAGTCCATACTTCCTGAGAAAATAGCCGATTTGGTCCATACTTTGCACGTCGTGTAATTTCTACCAAACTTAGATTAGGTTCCAATATGGTCAATCGGTCTACTCCTTCGAGTACCTCCCACACAAAATTTCGGAAAAGTTCAGTTTAGGACCAGCTCTCGAATCGCCTTGGTTTTGGTTGTACCATCTTGTATTCACTGTCCCCTATACAAAGGTACAAGTTTCCTCAGGGGCAAGTACATACTTCCTGAAAAAATAGCCTGAAAGTTGAAAAAAAAAACCCTATGACACCACGTTTATGGGTGGAAGCGCAAGATAATTCTCGAACGGAAATGCCGGTTCCGGCCAAAATTTGGCCTTCGTAATATTGTTTCCAAACTTAGTTTAAGTTCGTAGATAAGCCATATCGGTCCATTCCTTCAGGTACCTACCCCACAAAAGTTCAAAAATATTCGGAAAAATTGTGGGCACGATAACTCTTGATAGGAGTGACCGATTTGGTCCATACTTTACACATTCTCATAATATCTACCAGATATAGATCAGGTTCGAATATGGACTATATTTGTCCACTCCATCCCTTACCTCCCACACAAAATTTTGGATAAGTTCGCTTTAAGACCTGCTATTGAATCACTTTGATTTTTGGTGAAGCAACTTTCGCTGCCTCAATTACGATGGTAAAAGTTTGTTAGGGTTCTACTGTAAACAATCAGAAACTAGGCATCATTGTTATTATACATACACACACACACACTTGCTACCCTCATGCTATACTCTTTCTCACTCAGTCAGTCTCTTTCAGTCATTCAGACAACACAGTCATTGTATTACACCACAAGTAGTAACACGCACATCAATTGTAACGTATTTTCAGTTTCCAGAATTAAACAGAATAAATCTTGCTTAAGTTTGTTAATTTATCAATAAGTCTTTTATTTACAACATAAAAGCACAACTAAATCTTTTACTCAAACGTAAGAGTACAACAACTGGCGACGAGGACGGTGAATAAGGAAATAAATTCTTTAATTTCAATTCATCTACGCAAAAATCAACTGCACATAAAATGTCAAGCGAGAACATTGTGAAATTACTAGCTGAACAGCAAGCGGCTATGAATCTTCAAACGCAGTTACTGCAACAATTAACAAATCTACTTCAAGCACAGAGTACTGGAAACACCAAAGATGCTACGAGTCCCAGCACTTCAAAAGCAGCATTGATGGAATCTCTTTCACATTCCATGACAGACTTCGTTTATGAACCGGAAAGCGGATTAATTTTTCAAGCGTGGTACAATCGCTACCAACATGTCTTCGAAAAAGAAGCCCAATCTCTGGACGATCATGACAAAGTTGCGTTACTCTGGAGAAAGATGTCAAACAGTGTTCACGAAAGATTCAGGAACTACGTTCTTCCAAAGAATCCAACAGAAATGAGTCTCAAAGACACCCTGGAGAAACTTAACAAACTATTTGGTAAGGTAGAAACTCAAGTGTCTCAACGCTACAAGTGTTTGCAAATGAAAAAACTTGACGGAGAAGACTATAAGGAATACGCCGGAAGAGTTAACTTACAGTGCGAACTCTTCAAGCTAAATGAAATGCAAGTGGATCAATTCAAGTGTCTAATCTATGTCTTAGGTTTACAATCAAGCAAAGACAACGACATTCGCTTACGTTTACTCAAATTGCTAGACGAAGCAAAGGACTCCACAACTCTAGACACTCTTGTAGATGAAACTCAACGACTCATGGATTTGAAAACAGACAATACATTGATCGAGCATCAATCGCAATCAATATGCGCAGTCAAGAAATTCGCCAAGAACAACAACAAGCATTCCCATAAAATTCCTAAAACGCCCTGCTGGTTATGCGGAGACATGCATTACTCAAAATACTGTCCATTTAAAAATCATAAATGTTCAAAGTGTCAGCAGACAGGTCACAAGGATAACTTTTGCAAAAGCGCAAAACGAGGCAAGTCCACTACAGACAAAACTGCAGTCAAGTCGGACAAAACAAAATACAACGCCAACGCTGTATTCTCTTCAAAGCAACTCCAATTTCAACAATTGCGAAAATATACCACCGTGGAAATAAACAAGAAACAAGTCAAATTACAAATCGACACAGCATCCGATATTTCAATCATATCACGATCAACATGGGAATACATAGGTAAGCCTCACGTACACAAAACAAATGATACTGCAACAGACGTTAATTCCAACAGCATCAGCCTAATCGGAAAGTGTCAATGCAACATAACGGTATCAGACAAAACGCTAACTCTACAATGTTACGTCACGGAAATCGATAACTTAAACATAATGGGTATCGACTGGATACAAAGTTTTAACCTTTGGGACAAACCAATCTCAGCTTGGTGTCGCCAAATATCAAACGATGAATACATATCAAAACTGAGAAGCAAGTTCAAACCTGTTTTCGACAACAGCAGTCTTGGCCTTTGTACAAAAACCAAAGTGCATATTAAACTTCTTCCAGACGCAAAAGAAACATTCATTGCAAAACGCCCAGTACCATATGCCGTGAGAACAGAAATAGAAACAGAGCTAGATAGACTTGAAAAAGCAAATATCATCACACCAGTCAATTCTTCAAAATTTGCAGCGCCAATAGTCGTGAGTAGAAGGAACGGAAAAATTAGAATTTGTGCAGACTATTCCACGGGTCTCAACAATTCAATTGAACCAAATCAGTATCCTCTGCCCACTCCTGAAGAAATTCTCTCAGATTGTCACGATTGTATGATATTTAGTCATTTGGATCTCTCTGACGCATATCTACAAGTAGAAGTCGACGATCAAAGCAAAGACTTGCTAACTATTAATACTCACAAAGGGTTATACAGATTTAATCGTCTCACTCCAGGTATAAAATCAGCACCAGGATCCTTCCAGCGAATCATGGATGAGCTATGCACAGGCATCCAAGGAGCACGAGCGTACATAGACGACATAGTCTTGGCAAGTAGATCTCTTCACGATCACAAAACTAATCTTAATTTGTTATTACAGAAAATTCAAGATTACGGGTTCAAACTCAAATTCGAAAAATGTCAATTTTTCAAACCATCAATAAAGTATCTAGGTCAAATCATAGATAAAAATGGCATACGACCTGATCCAGATAAAATTCTTGCAATACAGAACCTGAAGGTCCCTGAAAACATTTCAGAAGTACGATCTTTACTAGGCTCCATAAACCACTATGGAAAGTATGTCTACAACATGAGAAACATCCGAAAACCACTAGATGATCTCTTAAAAAAAGATCACAAATTCATTTGGACCAAAGAATGTCAACAATCTCTCAACGAATTCAAACGCATTCTAACATCGGATTTACTACTAACTCATTACAATCCAGCATTGCCAATTCACATTGCAGCGGACGCATCATCACATGGCATCGGAGCGGTAATATACCATACTTACCCAGACAACAGTGTCAAAGCCATTCATCACGTCTCAAGATCACTTACTCCAACGGAGCGAAATTACAGTCAAATCGAAAAAGAAGGACTAGCACTAGTTTTCGCCGTACAACGTTTCCACAAAATGATTTTCGGAAGAAAATTCACCCTACATACCGACCATAAGCCATTGCTCACCATATTTGGTTCCAAAAAAGGTATTCCGGTCTACACCGCGAACAGGTTACAACGTTGGGCTCTCATCCTTCTCACCTACGATTTCGATATAAAGTATACCAATACAAAGGATTTTGGACATGCAGACGTTCTGTCAAGATTGATAAGCGCACATGAAAAACCATCAGACGAGTACATCATAGCTTCAATCAACCTAGAAAACGACATAAGATATGACATCACAGACGCCGTATCAACACTGCCAGTTAGCTTCAAAATGATACAGGATGCAACCAAAAAGGATTCAACCTTACAAACAGTTTCAAACTACGTATACAACGGCTGGCCAGAAAACAAAAACAGCATAGATTCTTCAATTCTTCCATATTTCAACAGGCAAGATTCAATATCAATAACAGATGATTGTCTTATGTTCAATACGCGCATAATAGTACCCGAATGCTAGGGAAACAAATTCTCAAACAACTGCATCGCGGACACATAGGAACAGAAAGAAGCAAATCTATCGCACGCAGCTACGTATATTGGCCAAACATAGACAAGGACATAGAGACTTATGTCAAGAAATGCAACAATTGCCAACTCGCAGCAAAAAGTCCCATCAAAACCAACCTTTGTCCTTGGCCCACAACAACACGCGTTCTCGAACGTGTTCACATAGATTACGCAGGTCCTGTAAAAAGCATTTACTACCTCGTAATAGTGGATTCATATTCCAAATATCCCGTCATATATGAAACTTCATCAACCACGACCGCAGCAACATTAAGGTTACTAACAACTTATTGTTCACAGTTTGGAAATCCTGAACAAATCGTATCCGACAATGGAACACAATTTTCCTCAGCGGATTTTGAAAATTGGTGTTCTCAACGAGGAATCAAACATACACGAACAGTTCGATATCACCCAAGTTCCAATGGTCAAGCAGAAAGATTCGTCGATACTCTCAAACGATCTTTAAAAAAATCAGAGGGAAAGGAGACGGCATCTAATGCACTACAAACATTCTTAGAAGTGTATCGTTCAACACCGAACAAAAACTCACCTAATGAACTCTCTCCAGCGGAATCATTCCTAGGTCGAAAAATGAGAACAGTTTTCGATTTAATAACAAAGCCTCCACCAGCGAGCAGAGAGAGAAACATTCAAATGGAGAAACAATACAACCGGAAACATGGTACAAAACAACGAAATTTCATCACTGGAGATCTTGTCTACGCTAAACACTTCAAAGGTAATAAAAGCTACTGGGTTCCAGGTGAAATTATCAACAAAGTGGGAAATGTTACCTACAACACTCTCATTCAAGTGGATAAGAGACAAATTCTTGTGAGATCTCACGCAGATCAACTCAGACCAAGAGAAACCGATCAAAATGTACCTGCAGAGCAAAATGATAATCTTCCTCTTCAAATCCTACTAGAAGACTTCAACATTAGTCCACCAATGGAAGAAGATTTCACAACTCCACCATCATCACCGGTTATGCACCCACAACGCATCACTTCTCGAAGAAACCCTGTACAGCCAGTATCCCGGACCCCCGAGAAGTCTCAAAAAGGGAGATGTTAGGGTTCTACTGTAAACAATCAGAAACTAGGCATCATTGTTATTATACATACACACACACACACTTGCTACCCTCATGCTATACTCTTTCTCACTCAGTCAGTCTCTTTCAGTCATTCAGACAACACAGTCATTGTATTACACCACAAGTAGTAACACGCACATCAATTGTAACGTATTTTCAGTTTCCAGAATTAAACAGAATAAATCTTGCTTAAGTTTGTTAATTTATCAATAAGTCTTTTATTTACAACATAAAAGCACAACTAAATCTTTTACTCAAACGTAAGAGTACAACAAAGTTGTTTCAGGGGCAAGTCCATACTTCTTGAGAAAACAGCCCGAAGGGTGTAAAAACCCCCATGGCACCCCCATGGTCTATGTTGGTCCATTCCTTTAAGTACCTTTTCAGCAAAATTTTTGAACTTTAATCCTAATCAACATTTTTGTCGGTTCATACAAGACCAAAAATTTTAAACCCTCTAAATACATAAGTTTTTTGTGAAAAAAGTGTTTCCATTTGCACAGGCTGAGGGTATATCTCTGTCGGCAAAGTCGACAGATACTTTTTTACTTGTCTTTTGTTCGCTCATACAGAAACAGTATGTAACTAAAACCAATTCCTGTTATTACACCCATTGAAGAGGTGTAAGTTCTTCTGATTGGTCCCTTAAATTGACCTTACTCTGCGCGCTTCTCATGATGTTGCATATTATGCCCTCAGGTTTTAGGTTAACGTTGCTTATCGAAATAATGGTCTTATACCCCTAGTATGTTTTGGCAAAATCAATTTCAGACAATTTGGAGTCGAATTATCTCTGTCCAAACATAGTTTAAGTTCGAACATGGGTAATATCGGTCCAATCCTTCGGGTACACCCCCCACAAAAGTTCAAAAAGTTTCGCAAGATAATTTTCAAAAGGAGTTACGGATTGAGTTTGGACCAAACTTTGCAAATCGTAATATTTCTAGGTCTTAAAATGGACTCTATCTGTTCACTCTTTCGGGTACCTCCCACAGTACATTTCACAAATTTTAGAACAATCTTATTTTACGGACCTGTGTCGAATATTCTTTAAATCTTTTGCAGCAGGTTGTCCTCGACGGGCATATTGCAGCTGTACAATTTTTTTGAGGGAAGTCCATAATTCCTGAGATAATATTCCTGCCGAATTGAGTATTTGTGTTAGGTCTAAAAATCTTTAGATGGTAAACACGTTAACTATCGAAATGAGTGAAATCAAGTTCTAAGAATGGTCATATTGGTCCACTCTTTTTTCCTAAAACGGTGCGCACGATAATTCTCGAAGGGAATAACAAATTTGGTCTAAACATTGCATATCGGGTAACGGTACCTCCCAGTCACACACAATTTCAAAATTTGTCCCAAAAGTGCAGTTTAAGAGCAGGTCTTGAATCGTTTCGAATTTTTTGCAGCAAGTAGTCCTCACGGTCCTTATTACGGCAGTATAATTTTTGTGGGGAGCAAGTCCAAACTTCCTGAGTTAATTACCAAAATTTTTTTTGATTTTCGAATCGACACAAAGACACGATTTTTATGTGCTACAACATCATTAATCCTTTCAATTGTATATTTTCAGTCCAAAATTAGAGAATTCTTCCGTTTTGATTTGGTTAAGGATTTGGTAACGACATGCCTTAAACGACGACCAAATTTCGATCGTTCCATTATTTGGCTAACAATGATGGCACTAACAGTGGCCATTTTCACCATGGAAGGTGATTCGAATGTAACCTACTTGTATGTGCGCAAACAATTTGAATGGACCCTAAAGGACTTTAGTATGTTTAATGCGGCACGAATTGTTGTGCAAATCGTTGGTAGTGTCCTTGGCATGTTTGTATTGAGAAGAGTGAGTTGTTCTTTTTCACATAGTTTAAAGAAAACCCAATTAAACATCATCCTCTTTTAGTTACTTAAATTCTCGATTACTTCTATGAATATGATTGCCATTGCAAGTTGTGTATTGGAGAGTACTGTTAGAGCCACTGCAATTTATTGGTGGGAGTTATATGTTGGTCTTACTTTGGGTTTTATGCGTGGCATTATGGGACCAATGTCAAGGGCTATACTTTCACACGTTGCCCCAGCCAATGAAGTTGGTAAGTACAAATTTAAATTTTTTTCATTTTCGGAAAAATTCTTATGATCATTTGTTTTTCTTTCAAGGTAAAATATTTGCATTAACCACTTCCTTGGAATCGTTATCGCCTCTTATTGCCGCACCATTGTATACATTTGTATATAATGCCACGTTGTCTTATCATCCTGGTTTATTTAATTTCATAAGTGCCGGCTTATATTTGTTATGTTTCACGTTTATAGCGTAAGTTTTGAAGAACTCTAAGATTTTTGTGTTTTTTTTTTTGTATTTATTTTTTGTTATTTTCAGTATCATATTCGGTATACAAAAATCGTTGGGCCACACCGCTACCTATCAGGCTATAAGTAGCTAAGGAAAACCTCCCACAACTTTTAATTGTTTAATTATAATTAGCAAATATAAATGTGTTTTACAAGGACAGTGATTAGTTAATTTTGTAATGTACCTTTTTACATATGTATATGTATGTTTCTGTATATAAACCAAATGTTATGAAATACCTCTAACATATCTATGTATTTATGTTAAACAATATGGTAATACGTTTATATTATTTCTTATAGAGCATTGTTTGGAGTTTTTATAATTATTATTTTTTTTTATCAAAATTTTACGGTTTTTAACAAATATCGTTTGTTATGAAATGTGATCATAACATTTGAGTCTTCCGAATATTTTAAATATGTATAATTTAAATCAATACAAATTAGTAATGTGCTTTGAAAATGGAACAATAAAGTAATGCATTTACTTTTGAAATGTATTCAAGTAATTCTTACTAAAATATGTATTTCTTTAGGGAAAATGACTTGAATTGTCAGAGTTTTAATGGAGAAGGTGTTGGTTACAGGAAGTGTAATGGAGTGTTGTTGCGTACAGCTAAAGGTAAAACTCTCAATTATTGATGTCATTAGCTTCATGATTGTAATATTACTGTGAACTTGCAGTTAATGGGAAACTAAAAATAGTATTTGCAGATACATCTGCTTAAATGAAAACCTTGCGAGAATCCGGAGGAAAGCCTAAATTGTCAAGAGAAAATGATCAATGTCCCGACCAAAATTTTGTAAAGGGAATTGCCAATTCCATGGAAACGACGGTAAATTCCGTACTAGAGTACCAACCAATACAGTGTGTAAGTGCTAAATAATGATGTACAGTAGTTAGAATGTTTGAACATGAAGTAGGTAGAATAATACCACAGTATTAATCACAGAATGGCCGAACTATTTAAGACCGGAGCTGATGTGCTAATTAGGTGTATTAAGGAATACTTAGCAACTTGTGCCAAGTTGGACCAATATTCGATGATTACAATCTTAGTATACTTTGCTCCGTAGTTCGTAATATAACGTGCTCATCAGTCATTAAGTTGGTTCAGGATTTTAGAGCATGTGTGCCATAAACTATGGACTTGCACCCGAAAAGTATATACCGTCTTAATAGTGGCCTCGAGGACAAAAACGATCAGAGACATTATTACGAATGATTTCGTCTAAGGCTGAGATGAGCTCATGGTCGACCTAAGAACCCAAAAATTTGAAGTGAAACACGATTGCTTACAATTGCAGTACTTACTTTACTTACTTAGTTGGCCCATTACAGAACATTTGTTCCATAGACCGAACTAAGAAAAGATCTCCATTCCTCTGTTTTTCGCTTGACTTTTTGGAATACCGCGCCTTTCCATTTCTTCATCCACTTGTGTGCTCCATCGAAGCTTAGGCCTGCCGATTCTGCGTGCACCGCCATGTGGCATGTATTCATACGCCTTTTTAGCGGGTTCATCATCGCTCATTCTCATGATATGGCCTAGCCAATGCAATCGTTGCATCTCGATACGTTTAACTATATGCATGTCTTTGTATAGTTTATATAGCTCGTGGTTCATACGACGTCGATATTCACCGTCAACGCAAATCGGCCCGTAGATCTTTCGAAGAATTTTCCTCTCAAACACACCAAGCACTGCCTTATCTGCTTGCGCAAGTACCCATGCTTCGGAGCCATACATTAGCACGGGTAGTATCAGCGTTTTGTATAGTGTTATTTTTGTTTGACGAGATGTGGCTTTGTTTTTAAATTGCTTACTTAATCCATAGTAGCATCTGTTGGCCAATACAATTCTTCTTCTTATTTCACAACTGATGTTGTTTGTTGTGTTTATGGCAGTGCCGAGGTAGACGAAGTCTTTAACTACCTCAAAATTGTAGGTACCAACTTCTACGGTTGGTCCGAGCTCTATGGACGCTTTGCGCGTCGACACCATCAATTTGGTCTTTTCGCCGTTTACCGCCAGACCCACTTTCGACCTTTCTAAAGGTATCAGTTACTTCCTTTACTGATCGTCCCATGATGTCTATGTCATCAGCATAGGCAAGTAACATGTGGCTATTGGTGTAAATTGTGCCATTTCTTTTGACATTTGCATCTCGTATTACCTTTTCCAGCAAAATGTTGAATAGGTCACACGAAAGGCTGTCTCCTTGTCTGAAACCTCTTTTGGTACAAAATTCTTCGGAGAGGTTCTTTCCAATTTTAACTGAGGACCTAGTATCAGTTAGAGTCATCTTACAAAGCCGGATGAGCTTTGCGGGAATACCAAATTCAGACATTGCATGGAATACCTTTGATCGGAGGGGACTGTCGAATGCTGCTTTATAATCGACAAAAAGATGAAATGTGTCGATCTGCATCTCTTGGGTCTTCTCTAGGATTTGCCGCAGGGTAAATATCTGGTCAATGGTGGACTTGCCAGGTCTAAAGCCACATTGGTATGGTCCAATTATCTCGTTGACCATAGGCTTTATTCGTTCGCACAGTATCCCTGACACTATCTTATAGGCAATAGGGAGTAGACTTATGCCCCTATAATTGGAGCATACAGTCTTATCTCCTTTTTTGTGGACGGGACATAGGATGCTCAGGTTCCAATCGTCGGGTACGCGTTCTTCCTGCCAGATGGTGCTAACTAGCTGATGCATACACCTTATCAGCGCGTCGCCTCCGGTTTTAAACAGCTCGGCTGGTAAGCCATCGGCTCCTGCTGCTTTATTATTCTTCAGCCGGTTGATTGCTGTTTTTACCTCATCTTGGCCGGGTGGTATACATTCTATACCATCTTCTGGGATTGGATCTGCGGTATCATCGTCTTCACCACTATTGGACACCAGCAGATTGGAGAAATGTTCCTTCCATATCCTGAGCACGCTATCTGTATCTGTTACCAGATTACCTTGCTGGTCTCTACAGGAGGATATGCCTGTACCAAAGCCATCTGTTTGATGTTTCACTCTTTGGTAGAATTTTCGGACTTCATTCTGGCTCCTGTACATCTCGATTTTTTCACACTCCCGCTTTTCCATCTCTCTCTTTTTCTTGCGGAAAAGACGTTTCTCTTCTCTCCTTTTCCCCCGATATCTCTCTCGTGCGCTACGCGTTGCTACTGATTGTAAAGTAGCTCTATATGCCGCATTTTTATCTTCGGTAGCAGCACGGCACTCCTGGTCATACCATGAATTCCTTTGTGGAGGTCTCTGGAATCCAAGTATGGATTTTGCGGCTGTTTGCATGGAGTGGGCAATATTTTGCCATTGTGTTGTTATGTTATCGGGACAAGGAGTGCTCGCGTTAAGCAATTGGGCTAGTTAAGTGGAATATGCTGTGGCTATCTGTTGTGTTTGCAGCCTATCGATGTCCAACTTCCGCGTTGTGTCTGTTCGTGCTTTATTTGCAACGTTTAGACGGGTACGTACCTTTGCTGCAACAAGATAGTGGTCCGAATCAATGTTTGCGCCTCGGAACGATCGTACATCCAACACGCTGGATGAATGTCTTCCATCTATCACAACATGATCAATTTGATTACTTGTTCTTTGATCTGGGGACAGCCAGGTGCCCTTATGAATATCGAGATGATTAAATCTGGTACTGCTAACTACCATGTTTTTTGCAGCTGCAAAGTCTATCAGCCTCATACCATTGTCAGATGTTTCACTGTGGAGACTGAATTTCCCGACTGTTGGGCCAAAGATATTCTCCTTTCCAATTTTGGCATTAAAATCGCCTAGAATGATTTTAATGTCATGGGCAGGGCAACGGTCATATGTTTCTTCTAAGCGCTCGTAAAATATATCTTTGGTCTGTTCGTTCTTTTCTTCAGTGGGAGCATGAGCGCAAATAAAGCTGATGTTGAAGAATTTAGCTTTTATTCGAATTGCAGCAAGTCTTTCATTCACTGGGGTGAAGCTGGATAACAGATGTTTTAGTCTCCGACTAACTACGAATCCGCAACCAAACTCATGCTTTACGTCATGGCAGCTATAATACAGTGCGTCACCTTTAGGTGTTGTTGTGACGCCTTTCCCAATCCATCGTATTTCCTGTATGGCAGTAATATCGGCCTTGTACTTTTCAAGTACGTCTGCCAATGCGAAGACTGCACCTTCTCTATAAAGAGTGCGAACAGTGCAGTACTTATAATATGTAATTATTATTTTTAATATTTATAAATTAATTTGTTGGTTGTTGTTCGACCTTTTTCCTTATTCAAAATTAATAATTTAGTCAAGCTCGAGGTCAATGTTGTTGTAAATCTTTATTTATTTTTCTATCGATATTTCGCAATTACATTGTATTGCATCATCAGGATTGTCTACAATAAATAAATAGATGCAAAATCTTACAATATGACCGATGCAAAATACATTGTACAAAAACAAATAACATACCATCTTCGCAAAAATACGTAAAAAAACAAACATAGAAATATTCACTTATAACTAGAGTAGAATCACTACCATCGTCATTTGATGTAAATATTGCACTGCTGTTTTCTTTCATATTGCGATCTGTTTATATTTTTTCTTTTGCCTATGAGACTTCGGTAGCTTAACGCACTATTATCTACGTCACTTTTGAAGTTCATGCGTTTTGTTGTTGGCACATTGAGTATGTGGAGCATCTCTAACGTGTAACGTTTGCCGTGGTGAGTTTCACTGTCTAACACTCTCACTCTCTCTAACTGTGGGTGATGAGTTGTGTTAGCACAGTGGTTCACTAGTGCTGTCTTTGGTTTTTCGTTCTGGTGCCTTAACTTAATGTCGGACTTATGTGCTGATAATCTTGTTTTTAATTTGTTCTTAGTTGTTCCGACATATAATTTATCACAGTTTTCGTTTAAATTGCCGCCACATGGAATTTGATAAATCACATTGCTTTTCTCCGATTTTTCTATTTTTGCTTTTGTATTTGAGAAAAGGGTTTTCAATGTATTACTGGATTTATGTGCTATATTAATTTTGTTGTTGTTGTAAATATTAAAATGTTCAAATCTCTCAGATATATCAGGTACATATATCACAGATTTGTAAATTGTCTCCTCATTGTTGTCATTTTTTCTCTCCCTTGGAATATCCTTGTAATAGTCCTTGATCAGGCTGTTTACTAAATTCTGAGGGAAATTGTTGTTATGTAAAATGTTTCGGAGTTTAATTTTATTTTGCGGGTGAAACTCATCATCACTTATAAACAGACATCTATAAATGAGATTTTTCGCCGTATTAATGATTAATGATTAATGATTATTCTCTTTGGATGTTTTGAGAAGAAGTTAATTATACGTCCCGAGGCTGTAGGTTTTTGATACCAATTTGTTTTAATTTTATCCTTATCTCTTATTGTCATTATGTCCAGGTATGGAAGTCTACCATTTTCTTCTGCTTCAAATGTAAATTTTATATCTTTATGATAACTATTAAGCGATTTTAAAGTTTCATCAATTGCACTCTCTTTAATAATCGCAAATAGGTCGTCTACATACTTAGTTAAAAATGTTGGTTTTGAGGTTAACTGATTCATACAAGAATCCAATAAGCTTTCCATCACTATATCTGCTACTACTGGTGAAGCTGGGGACCCCATTGGTAGACCTCGTTTTTGTTTATATATTTTATTCTCAAATTTGAAGTATCTGTTGTCTTTGATACAAAAACTTAATATTCGAATGAAAGAGCATTTTGACATACTTGTATGTTCTTTTAGTTCATCCCATCTACTTTCAATAATTTGTATGGCCAAGTCCACAGGAATACTTGGGAAAAGTGAAACCACGTCAAATGATATGAGTTTATCGTCTTTATCTATCGTCAAGTTTTTTACTTTATCTCTAAATTGCACTGCGTCTCTGATATTGTATTTGGAGTTTTCTGTTAACTTATTTAATATGTTAACTATGTATTTCGACATTTCACTGGAAGGGGATTGTACGCATGAACAGATGGGTCTTAGAGGATATCCATCTTTATGGATTTTTGGGAGACCATATATTCTTGGAGTATAAGCCACGTCAGTTTTCAATTTCTTTCTTTCAAATACCGTAATGTTTCCATTCATGTAAAGATCCTCAACTAATTCATTATTTTTCTTTTGTAATGATAATGTTGGATCCTTATTCACTCTCTGGTAGGTCATCATATCTCCCACTATGTTCATCATTCTATTTCTATATTCTGTTTGGTCCATTGCGACAGTGACATTACCCTTATCTGCGTTGGTAATTATCAAGTCTTTATTCCTTTTCAAAAAATCTTTTGTCTGTTCCACTGTGCGGAGGATAAATTTGTCTCTCCCACTGTTCTTCATTTTATTCAAGTGATTGTCTATCATTGTAGTGAATTTAATTCTGGCGTCTTCTTGCTCTTCTTTCTCCTCATTGGTGTGTATAACATCTTCTCCGTCCACAATGTATTTAAAAAGAGGGAATTTATCTTTTGTTACTGGCAATGCAAATTTTGGACCAAGGGAGAGTAGCCATTTAACTTCTTCTGGAAAATGTATGTTCGTCTTATTAACGAACCAATCCTCGTTTATTTTCATGCCAACTCGTTCTCTTTGTTTTGTTTTAAGTTTTTCAAATTTGTGTATGTGTATTTCTTTCTGTTTTTGTTTTTCAGACTCTACTATTTTAAACTCCGAAACATTTTACATAACAACAATTTCCCTCAGAATTTAGTAAACAGCCTGATCAAGGACTATTACAAGGATATTCCAAGGGAGAGAAAAAATGACAACAATGAGGAGACAATTTACAAATCTGTGATATATGTACCTGATATATCTGAGAGATTTGAACATTCTAATATTTATAACAACAACAAAATTAATATAGCACATAAATCCAGTAATACATTGAAAACCCTTTTCTCAAATACAAAAGCAAAAATAGAAAAATCGGAGAAAAGCAATGTGATTTATCAAATTCCATGTGGCGGCAATTTAAACGAAAACTGTGATAAATTATATGTCGGAACAACTAAGAACAAATTAAAAACAAGATTATCAGCACATAAGTCCGACATTAAGTTAAGGCACCAGAACGAAAAACCAAAGACAGCACTAGTGAACCACTGTGCTAACACAACTCATCACCCACAGTTAGAGAGAGTGAGAGTGTTAGACAGTGAAACTCACCACGGCAAACGTTACACGTTAGAGATGCTCCACATACTCAATGTGCCAACAACAAAACGCATGAACTTCAAAAGTGACGTAGATAATAGTGCGTTAAGCTACCGAAGTCTCATAGGCAAAAGAAAAAATATAAACAGATCGCAATATGAAAGAAAACAGCAGTGCAATATTTACATCAAATGACGATGGTAGTGATTCTACTCTAGTTATAAGTGAATATTTCTATGTTTGTTTTTTTACGTATTTTTGCGAAGATGGTATGTTATTTGTTTTTGTACAATGTATTTTGCATCGGTCATATTGTAAGATTTTGCATCTATTTATTTATTGTAGACAATCCTGATGATGCAATACAATGTAATTGCGAAATATCGATAGAAAAATAAATAAAGATTTACAACAACATTGACCTCGAGCTTGACTAAATTATTAATTTTGAATAAGGAAAAAGGTCGAACAACAACCAACAAATTAATAATTCCATACTTGATCAAAATCTAGCAAAATCCTTTACTTTTTGGGAATATTGTTAAGGAAAGAAATGTTCGAAATGAAATTTCATTATGGGTCTCTGAATAAAAGAAATCTGTAACCATAGCATATAACATTCTTAGCAGCACTTGTTTTTGATATATGTATATGTTTTAGGGCCATATATCCCAATTTTCATACAGATTGTCGTTGTGGTTGGATACTGTAAATATATTGATGGTTTTTCGTTGTGAATTCATACAGAAGATGTTGTACGTTCCATTTATAATGCTTTTGAAATATTTGTGGTGCATATATATTTGGAATATCAAAAACCCACATTGGACCTGCCCAAATTGCGTATTTTTAGTACTTTCAACTTAAATTCCGTAGTTTGGATAAGCCATTGGTTGCTTATATTGTAACTGAAATTACATTAGAGGTCTACGGCCATGGTCAATTGAAAATATAGGTGTCATATGGGCTCTCACATGCACAATTTGGTGTGGTCCAAAAAACTACAATGGTGGGACTAACTCCTACTTTGGTGGCATTTACGGAATAAACCTTAGAAATTGAGATAAATGACTATATCGTAACTGGGTTCGTTATGGTCAAATGTTTCTATAAGACGATTCGAATTCAAATTCGTTCGAATTACTACCAAACTTCTGTTTGTGTGGCAAATGTTTGTGTGCCTTGGCTCTGGAGAATCCGGGTGCTGTCGCGCATGAAGCTTGTTAAGAAGTAGGAGCCTGCTATGCGCAGGGATAAGGCACAAGTCTACTCGTAGTTTGGCAGATGGTGTTCGAACACTTCATTAAGGACAATTTGAAATAGATATTCGGTTAGTAACACGAGCTGAATGAGAATTATAGTGGAAGGGTGATTTTTGTTTTTTACACTGAAGATGCAGCGGGTCCTGATGGGTATAATTTGAGAAGTACCCCAAGGAAGGCTCGATATTTTAACCTACACCATGCACCAGCCAGCTCCAGTTCATTATTGTGGCCAAAAAATGAATTCTACAAAAAATTGTGAAAATTGGATCAGATTTCCGTATAGCTATATAGGTCCCAAAATACCTAAATTCGGCCTCAATTCAACGGCAGCGTGTTCTTTCGTACAAGATTGACCCGAAACCATAGTGTTTCGGCGGCATATGCTTCTATGTAGGTTTCTATGCAACAGTCGGAGCTATACCAAAATCCGATTTTCGCACATTTTTGTAGGACTCGTTTTTTAGCCACAAGAATGAAGTGGTAGACAATTTTCATCGATTTGACCATAAATGCGGATTTAAGAGAATTTTCGTGAAAATTACTATGGAAACAAAGATCGCTAGGTTGGCACGGGTTAACCTTAACCGATCGCATCCGATCAAATGGCAAAAAAATTGGGTTTTTTTTTTGTTTTCCGGTAACATTTTAGTATAACGGTACTGTAAATGGAATATTTTTGTATATCATCTTAAAAACAATTTTTCAGTCTATAAAATTGTTTTTTGAATTGTTAAAAAATCTCAACTAAACGTTACCAAGTTATGAACGTTTACATTTTTTATTTCCGGTTGCATCATTTTCAGCGACTGTCACTGTACATGTATTTAAGTTAAATAACACTTATTTGTTCTGTATGTATAATTCATTTTATTTAAAATAATAACAATTGGTATAAATTACATTTCTAATAATATTTACAAACAACTTATGTACATATTTACAGAATTTTTGTATTATTTTAACATTTTTCCATAGTGATCCTTATAGGCTACCTTAAAACGGAACACGATTCTGAAATTGCAAGAAATCATAAAGAAATTTTCAATTCAATAAATATTACATATTTAATACTTACAATATAAATATGAATGCTATAAAGTACAGGGCCGCACTGACAACATTAAACAGGCCGGGGAATGTGGTCAGTGAAGCCTTATAGATCACAGTGTAAAGGGGAGCAGCAACAAAAGGTGCCAAAGATTGAAGGATGTTCTTAATTGAAAATATTTTACCTGCAATGGAGACATTATTGGGTAAGTAGAACAAATTTCAAACCTATCATACTTACCCAAATCTGTGGCAGGCACAATATTTGAAACAATTGTACGACACATTGGCCCACCGACGGCTTTCAATGAACCTGCCGCTATGGCCAAATATAGATGCCAAGGAGCATAGGCCATACCTTGTATGACACTACGGAAAATATCACTTAAAAATGCCAAAAGAGCCAATGTAACAACAGACATGCGGAAAACCTAAGACAACCAAATTAATTAAAAAATCATGGAGATCAAATTACAACCCTTACCTTTCTTAAAATTAAAAATCCCACCAATGCTCCAAACATCGAGGTTACATGACTGATCGTCTCATAATAGGTAAAATCTCTTACGGTCCACTGGAATTTCTCTCTTACAAATAAATAAAATACTGTCATGGCACCGTCCAAAACAAATATGGCCAAAAACATTGCACCAGTTACCAGCAGAATAATACAACGATCATAAAAGGGGCGTTCTCTGAAACATGTATTCCACATCTCTTTGATGTGGATATAACTGAAAAGGCCCGCAGATTTGGCTTTGTTATAATCATTTTGACGTTCTTCTTCTTTGCTGAGATTTTTGATAGCTTCTGGTTTGTTCTTTTCCTTTTCCTCTTCGTCTTTTGTTTTTGGTTTATCATCATTTCCATTCAAATCCACATCATGGAAATTATCCTCAATTTTGGCGGACTTGTCATTTTCATCTGACGATCCTTTGATTTCAGTTTTAGCCAAGTTTTCTGTTATTATTGTACAATTCATGGGTATTTCATTACATTTAACTGCAGGCACCACATCCTTTGTATCATTTGACGAAGTTGCGATCTTAGATTTGATAGCCTCATTATTTAAACTTTCTGGTACATAAATTGCTATATAGGCTGTTGTTAGACACATTAAAAATCCCGATATGCAGAAGGTAAATGTTGCACTTGTAGCCTCATAAACATGACTTGAGAGTAGAGAACCAACCATCAAACCGATGGATAAGAAAGCCTCTAGAATTATCATTCTGTGTAGAAGAAAGAAAATTAATCATTTTATTTGCTGAGAATAACAAGTTTGAGTAGATTACCTGTAGGGCCTTGATTTGGTATCAGTGACATCCGAGATATAACAAAAGGCAGCCACTGAGAAAACACAGTTACCACCCAGTATGGAATGCGGAACAACAGCCAAAACATAATACCATGGATTGACGACATAATAATTGGATAACTCTCTTATAACCGCAGCAATAATATAAGTTCCAGAAAATCCTGAAAATATATGGACATTTGTTTTTGAGAATCACTAATCACTTTGGTATGGCTCTCCCGATTTTCGGTATTTTGAGAATTTTAGCCGCATTTTAAAACCGAACTACCTGGAATTTAACATTTGAGGTTCCCAGTGGTCACAAAAACATCTCCACCAAAAATTGTCAACAGGGGTCCATGTTTTGGTATAATCCTCACATAAGCGTACCTCCTGATTATCGGTGTTTTGAGAATTTTATCTACATTTTTGGACCAAACTACCTGCAATTTAACATTTGAGGTTTCCAGTGGTCACAAAACATATCCAATCCCATGGCAGCGGGTTCTTTGTACCGGATTAACCCGGAACTACACAACATCATTGTTCCGGCCAGCGGCTGGCACCTCAGTGTACATATGTTTGTATTTGTTTCGTTTTTCTGTGTTGGGAGCAGCATATCCCGGAATGTCTGCTCCGAATCCTTTTGGTCCGTGCCGGGACAGAGGAAAACCCAGGACCAATATATTTGTGCTCGGTTTGTCACATCCGCATCTTCACCCACATCCAGCCTTCGGTGAGAAGCAATAGATGTCAGGAGTGGGTGAATCTAAGGGGTTGCTTTGGACTTGTCCACGTGAGGGACTATGTTGCTGCATGCTGTGTAAATACAGTCCCCAGTGAGTCGTCATCGGATTACCAAACTCCCTCGTCGTCTCCCCCACAGTCCGCTCGACAACAACCACACATGCAGCCTTTAACACCAGTCATTGTTGTCCCAATCCCGGAAAATGAATCCTTTTTGCAATTTAATTTGCAATGGACTCCGAGGTAAGATCGAGGAAATAGTAGATTTTATGAGTCGGAAGAATATCAAGGTCGCTGCGTTGCAAGAAACCAAGCTCAACAACAACTGTTGCTTGCAACGTTGCGATAGTTACAACGTGCTAAGGAAGGACCGCACCAGAAGTGGAGGTGGGGGACTAGCTTTCCTATTGCACCAGTCTGGCCAATACAGACCTATCTCGCTTGAGCCTGTCTCTAATGACCCGTACATGGAACGTATGGGGGTAGCAGTCAGGTGTGGAACTGCCGAGATAGAGTTGCTGAACGTATACATCCCGCCGACAAATAGCTGTATTTCAGATTACGTGCCTAACATTAGCCCGCTTTTGGAAGGTCATAATCGTCTGGTCCTGGGGGACTTTAATGCGCATCATGAGATGTGGCATTCGGCCCTCGGAAACGACTGGCTGAGCAGATTGACAGCTCTACGTTTTGCACGGTCAATGAGGACGCCCCTACCAGAATTAGAGGAGAGTGTCACAGCTCGCCAGACATCGTGTCACCTGGTCTGACAAATGACGTTACCTGGCAACCCGTCATTTCCCTTGGATCAGACCATCTCCCCATAATAGTCTCCATTAGCAGACCACCCAATTTCATTACCTCTGAACGCCGCACATTCGTCAATCATAAGAAAGCTGATTGGCCGGGTTTCAGAGAGTTCACCAATCACCGCTTCAGAGAACTGCCCAATCCTTCTGATGTTCGGGTAGCGGAAAGGGCGTTCCGAGACATCATCACTGCTGCAGCCGCTCGCCACATCCCTGCTGGTCGAATACCCGAAGTAAGACCAAACTTCCCAGCAGAGGCGACGGGATTAGCAAATGAGCGTAATGAGCTTCGTCGAACCAAACCCTATGACCCCAGAGTCAGGGAGCTGACACTGGAAGTTAACAGGCTGGTCGGCGAGCATAAGCGGAACAAGTGGTTAAATCATCTGAAGAGCTGCAACATTGGAGCCGGTATAGGTGAATTGTGGGCAACGGTTAAGTCACTCTCGAACCCTGGAAGAAGGGAAGATAGAACCTCAGTCACGTTTGGCGGCGTTACGTTGACTGACCCGAAGAGGTGCGCAAGTTATTTCAATCGACAGTTTGTCGAGCACCCCGAGAGTGACAGGGCGAAGAGAAGAGTCTTACGTCGCATCAGATCTCTTCCTGCCGAGGAGGAACCACCACAGTTTACAATGAATGATGTTGCCAATGCCATCAGGAATGCTAAATCATCCAAAGCGTTGGTCCCAGATGGTATCTCCATGGTAATGCTGAAGCAGCTGGATGAGCCGGGAGTGGAGTATCTCATTAAAGTTCTCAACTTGTCGCTATCCACCCCCATTGTCCCCAAAGTCTGGAAAATGGACAGGGGGGTTTCACTACGGAAGCCCGGCAAGGGTGCCAGCAAAAGTGAATCGTACAGACCGATTTCGCTTTTGTCACCCGTAGCAAAGACTCTTGAGGCCTTAGTCCTCCCCAGTATCAGAAATAGCTATCAAGTTGCCGATCATCAGCATGGATTCCGTAAGCAGCACAGCACGACAACTGCGCTGCACGCCATTACCACACATACTTGTCAAGGACTCAACCAGAGACGGCCGTGCGATAGAACAGTGATGGTGGCGCTTGACTTATCAAAAGCCTTTGATACAGTCAGGCACTCCACGCTGTTTGAGGACTTGAGCAGACAACCCTCCGGCCAAGCTTGAAACGTTGGATAGCCAATTATATGTGTGGACGCCAGCCGTACGTGGAATTCAGGAACAATAAGTCCAAACCCCGTAGAGTGAAACAGGGAGTTCCCCAAGGTGGGGTGATATCTCCGGACTTGTTTAACCTCTACCTCTCCTGTATTCCGCCCCCTCCAGACGGCATCGAGATCGTAACGTATGCGGATGATGGCAAGATTTTAACTTGCCAGAATGCCGCCCTGAGAACAGCAACAGGGTGCCTCCTCAAATCTTCAGTGGACCATCCTCATGAGGAGGCAAAGATTCTTCCAGTAAAGCAACACAATGAGATGCTTTCGTTGCAGTACCTGCTTGGATGTTACCGTGTGAGCCATCCCAATCACCATCTTGTGGGTAGGCCCGAAACATACAGGCAGATCCGGAAGGATATCCATGCTCTAGAGGGAGAGGTCCAACAATACAGGAGATAACCCCTAGATCAACAAGCATATCAAGCAGTTTTAAATAGTATTCACACGGATGCAGTTGCCAAGGCCTTAAGCAATTATAGTGTGAATAAAGTCCTCGAAATACATCCTCCATCTATTGCAGCTGAGGAGCGTCAGCTACCACGACAAACTAGAGTAGTTTTGGCTCAACTACGCTCGGGATATTGCAGTCGCCTAAATTCTTATTGGGCGGAAATCGACCGCGCCGTGCAAGACATCTGCCCAGTATGTGGCATGGGCCCGCACGACACAAAACACCTTTTCAACTGCCCAGCCAAACCTACTCATCTAACTCCAGTGGATCTGTGGTTACATCCCATCGAAGCAGCCACTTTTGTGGAACTGAAGATAGACCCAGAGCCAGACTGAACAGAAGAACGAGCATACAAATATAATAACGAACAACAACAACAACAACAACCAAAAATTTTCAACATAGGTCCATGCTTTGGTATAGCCCCCATATAACAGCACCTTCCGATTTCCGGTATTTTGAGGATTTTTGGTACATTTTTCAATCGAAATATCTGCAATTTAACATTTGAGCTTCCCAGTGGTCACAAAATATCTCCACCAAAAATTGTCAACATAGGTCCATGTTTTGGTATAGCCCTCACATAACGGTGCCTCCTGATATTCGGTGTTCTGAGAATTTTATCTACATTTTCGGACCAAACTACCTGCAATTTAACATTTGAGGTTCCCAGTGGTCACAAAACATATCCACCAAAAATTGTCAACATAGGTCCATGCTTTGGTATAGCCCCTATATAACGGCACCTTCGGTATTTTGAGGATTTTAGGTACATTTTTCAATCCAACTATCTGCAATTTAACATTTAAGCTTCCCAGTGGTCACAAAGTATCTCCACTAAAAATAGTGAACAGGGGTCCATGTTTTGGTATACCCCTCACATAACGGTACCTCTTGATTTTCGGTGTTTTGAGAATTTTATCTACATTGTTGGAGCAAACTACCTGCAATTTAACATTTGAGGTTCCCAGTGGTCACAAAACATATCCACCAACAATTGTCAACATACATAGGTCTTGCTTTGGTATAGCCCCCATATAACGGCACCTTCCGATTTTCGATATTTTGAGGATTTTAGGTACATTTTTCAATCGAACTATATGCTATTTAACATATGAGCTTCCCAGTGGCCACAAAATATCTCCAACAAAAATTGTCAACATAGGTCCATCTTTCGGCATAGCCCCAAAAAATCGGTAACTCCCGATTTTTATTGTGAGGATTTTAGCTACAATTTTTAACAGAACTAACCGTAATGTGGAATTTGAGGTTCATAGCGGCCACAACCCCCCTACAACATCTAAACATAAGCTTTTATTTTCTGGAAGTTTTACCCAAAGTGCTTTGACTGTCATTCAAAAGTACTTGCGTGCATTGCGGCGTATACGTACTAGCAGCATATTTAATATCAATCATACTAAATTCAATGGATTTTCAATTGGTATTTCTATAAGTTGGATCATATCGGTCCACTCCTTCGGGAACCTCCCCCAGCAACAAATATCAAAACCCTATCTGATTTCCACATTTTTTTTGTAGGATTCGTTTTTTAGCCACAACAAAGAACTGGTAAAAAATGTTCATCGTTTGGACCATAAATGCGGATTTTAGAGAATATTCGCGAAAATGCACCTTTGGCTCCTTATAAATTACTTGGCAAACAAAGATCCCTCTGGTGGCACGAGTTAACGTTAACCGATCGGCAATCGATAAAAGTTTGTAAGACCATTTTTTTAATTTACCCAAGTGTCCAACAAAAAGACACATGTATGCCCTTTTAAAAATTGATCATCGTTTTCTATTTCCTCTTGATTTCTTGTGCTTGGTAACAAAATCGTAAACTTACCTATCATTGATATTAACAACAATGGTTTACGACCATAATGATCTGACCACGAGCCAATGAAGACGCCACAAAATGCCGGTACAATACTCTCCAATAGTGTTCGTATCATAAACAAATTCGCGACATACGGCTGTACCTCCGTCTCTATTTCCTAAAATCAAAATAAAGTAAATTGTTTATTAATCGACTAATTCATGTAATTAAATATGCCATTGTTGTTGTTGTTGCTATTTACCTGTAAATAGCCGGTAACATTTTTTGTACCCAACTGTTCACAATCGGTGACGTTGTATTCGAATACAGCTGTGCACGCCTGATAAATAATTTCATTTCGCATAATGGTACCTGTGTTGGGTGCAGAGAGAGAGAGAGAGAGAGAGAAAAAGATGTAAACAAAAATAAGAACAAGATTTTTTAGATTAAACAAATTGCAATCTTTATCTTAATATTAGGGTGGAATGTGAGTTATTACAATTAATATTTTAAGAAACAATAAAAATGGGAGTACGTGGTTGTTAAGAGAGAGGTTGTTGGCAGGTAAAGCGTTTCTATATGCCTCACTTCTCTCTATATCAAACTGATAATGCCCGAAGTTGGATTTTCATAAAAAACATTTTAATAAAATGCATCATTCCATTAAATATCTGTCATATAAATTACATATTTGGTCAAACCCCTTTTTTAAGGCGACAGTGTAAATTAATTGTAATATAAATCTAGCCTAAGTACAGCCTTTTTTTAAAAACAACTTAACCTAACCTCATATATTTGCTAGAAATGGTATTCTATAAGTTAATTTTTTTCATTGCCAACAAATTCCTATAATTTATATTAAGCTATACTTTCGTTCCACCTCAACATCCACATTGCCTTACACAAGTTCACGATGAGAGATTGTAAAACAAAAAAAAAAGAGAATGCTCACGGAATGTAATGTGATATAAATATTATGATACATGAGCATGATAACTTTAATTGTGATATAAATCACTAGAAATAATTACAGCATTTGTTTACAGAAAAGTGAGGAGCACACAAAATGAAAATAAAATAAATTAAAAAATAGCTTCTGGTAGTTCGAACTTTTTTCATGCAAATTTGATTTGTAATTTGCAATGGTGGCTTCTTAAATGTTAATTGAACATTTAAAATTAAAAACAATGTAAAACAATTTATTGGAAACTAACAGAATATGTGGTTTATAAGTTGTAAAAAGGTTAAGTGAATGTGGTTTCTAATCGCGGATTTTCTTAATCTTTGCTTTTTGATTAGTAGTTGATGTAAAACAAATTTTAATTACCATACAATTAAAACAATTGACATGTTTCAATAACACATCCTTATTTTATGCAAGGAACAAGAAAATAGTAGATCTTATTGTTATTAATATATTAATAACATTGAAATGATGTATATTTTACAAAAATTTATTCAAATTTATCTGGTACCAAGGCCTATAGAAGGTCGCCCATTCAGAGCTCTGTTAACAACTTTTGACAACAACATACTAGATTTTATATAATTTGCTCTGTTCCAGAACCTGCAAGAAGCTACTAATTTTTACTACAATAACATTTTTTCCTTTATGTTATCGAAAAAAATAGTAAAAAGTAGTAGATTCTTGCAGTACTGGAACAGACCAATTGTGATTTGAGTTTCTTTGTATTTTAAATTACCATAATGTTTTTGACAACAAACATAACAATCAGGTGGGCGTAGTGTCCAACTGTATAAACTGTGTCTGGTATCTTTGAAAGATATATTGTTATTCGTATATGTATGTTGTTTATAGTTTGGGGTTTTTTATTTATCTATGATGATTTTGTGAAATTAAGTGCAGTGTTACAAATTGTAATTTCCCTCCCACGTAACACAAAAAATGATTAAAAGAGTCTATTAACATATATGTGTGAAATGGTATTGAAAAATAAAATTGACCAAATTTTGTGTGATTTGCACTACATGTTAGTATATTAAAATAACATAATATAAATAAAATAAAGTTTTCAGAAACTAATTAGAGATGTACGATATATTCGAAAATTTTAAATTCTGCATATAACACCTTTTTTATTAAAAATTAAACGGGGAAAAAGTTGAAGGAACTGCGTGTTAATAACGCA
Source organism: Musca autumnalis (assembly GCF_047663935.1). NCBI lineage: Eukaryota > Metazoa > Arthropoda > Insecta > Diptera > Muscidae > Musca > Musca autumnalis. The sequence continues at coordinate 13,522,779 of NW_027412088.1, read as the reverse complement.
TTATAATATGTTACGTCGGTGAATTAGTGGGTTAATATTTTTCGTGCGCTAATTGGTATGGAAGAAAAAATATTTATGGTCGCTTCGCGTTTCTGATTATTGGAATTGTCATATGCTCAGAGAAATTGTAGCCTGAGACGATAGCTTGTCTCAAGAAATAAGTCAAAATTTGAAATAGTTAACGAAATATGAGCCTAAAGGTAGGGTTACATTAGGCAAATATTTGCTCCAGCGACCGGCATTGTGCGCTTACTGAGATCAAGTGAGTGTTAATAATACATTGAATTTATGCAAACTTGCTCTCAGTAAGCGCACACTGCCGGTCGCTGGAGCAAATATTTGCCTAATGTAACCCTACCTTAAGAAAATTACCAATTTCAATTAAAAATTTTTTCTTTATCGAATTTTTTCTTTCGATATGGTTTGTTTGCTTTTGTAAGAGTTATCATTTTACATTTTAATGGATTCGAACGCTGTCTTAACGATCTATGTATTAGTCCAGATTGACATTAGGCAATTTTCAATGTGGCAATTGTCATTTTGATGGACAGAGAGGTGAGGGATATGGGAACCCTTTGCCTCTCAACAACCCTATCTCACCGACAAACTAACAATTGCCGCAAGGAAATTTTCCAAATGTATATATGGTAATATTCAAAAAAGTTTTTCAATCGTTGAAGTTGAGGTTCACCATTTAATAAGTCGCGAACTGTTAATATATTTTATAAAATATGAATATATTTATATTAATTGAAGTGTTTTAGCCACGATCTCATAAAATGAACCATAACAAATAATTTATGTGGAAGCTGTGTTGGTGGTAATATTAAAAAATGGGTAAAAATGTGTGGAAGTTTACAAGTTTTTTTGTGTTCTTTCTTGATTTCTGGTCAAACCACGTAAAATTCAGACATAAGCTCAAAGAAAGAATTGAAGAATACCCCTTGGGCAACATGGTTCTAATGTATGACTTTTCGATATATACACTGCATCCCCCTAAAATTTTGAAGTTTTGAAAACTGGGTTTTTCGAATTTTTCTTATAAATAGTGGGTGCAACTAGATAATAATCCAAACAAGTTTATAGGATTGTAGAACTCGCGATGCCACGTCGTTCGATGTATATCTCATGAGTGTGCTCCGTACAGCTTCCTAGTAATAGCAGACCAAAGGCGAAAATTTGGTGCGTAAATTTTCTGAAAAAACCTATTTTTTGGCTTTAAAATTTACAACTGTCGTCTAATTACCCCTGAACCCCGCGTGATTTTAGTTTTTTTACGTGCCGGATTTAATAAGCCCTTTCGCGTTCGAATCCAACCACTAAAACGCCGGATGTAGATACCTTGAAAGTAGGAAAATCTGCAAAAATATATTTTGACAATTTCACGAATTGAACCGCGATTTTCTTTGATTATTTTTGCGTAAATGTAATCCTTTATACGCGATTATAATATTTGCCAAAAAGGTGTGTCACAAATTACAAAGATTCAGGAGTAATATCCCCATTTATCCCAAAATAGAATGGGGTGGCACATCCGCAGTTCTTGACGAATCTGTCTAAAATAATTTATATTGACGTATTTTTAATAGGCGGCCATTGAAATCGGATGCACCTTATAATCATATGCACATCGCGTAATTTTTGCCCACTTGAAGGTTTTTTGAATAGTAAGATGCAACTGATGGCACACTTTGGCCGCTGAATGAAACATGGGAAAATCCATACACATTGATAGACATGGACTCCCTGTATCCGAAAAGCACATGCACCTCAACTGATTTAAACGGATTCGCGAATTATACGGTTTTTAATATCTATGTTTTTTCTTTGATTGTAATTTCAATTTTATTCTCTACTTCTTATTTCTATTGCTTATCACAGAAAGCAAATATACTTCCCCGATGACTAATTACATTTCTTGTAGAAGTTTAAGCAAAATACTTCAGGATTTGTATGGAAATTTAGCGAAATAATAGAATAACTCCCAACATTTTTTTTTTAATTTTTCGTATTTAACCAAAAAATATGTTTTTGAAATAATTTCCAACAGTAAGTTTCCGTTCTTTGTTGTTGCTGTAATATGCAAGTTTTAAACGCGATCTTTATAATTTTGGTCTCACATTTTTCTACGCGTTGTCTAGATTCTGTACGTATTTTTAAATTATTTTTTTTAGAGATTTTTTGGACTCTGATTTAGAATAAATAAAATTTATTCCAAGATTTCTTCAATATTTTTTGATTTTCCGCGAAAAAAAAATAAATTTAGCAACTATTTTAGCATCTACGGATAGATATCAAATGCTGCTAACGATTCGTATATACATGTTCATATTACAACACAATAGGAATTTTTAAATATTTTTTCTTTACAAGAGAGTAAAACCGCATATAACTTTTGAGTGCAGCATCCAATTTTGTGAACGCGAAGAGATTTGAAACCACGATTTTTTTCGTAACCCATGTACCAAAAATGGCGGATGTGCTCGCCAAAAAAGTTTTTAATTTTTTTTTTATATGTAATTGTAAAGGAAATTTGAAATTTACCATATGGACTTATATTTTATAAGATATTTATTTGATCTATGTGGGAACATTTTGGTCGGAAGCCAATTTGTTCGTTGGGAGAAATGACTCAATGACTGCGATATTCCAATATAAATTAGGCCTAGATGTTTTCTACCCAATAACATTCCAAATTACAGTCATTCCAGTGTAAAATCTTCAAATTGAAATTACGCTAAATCGGGAGGCACCGTCATATTGGGGTATATACTAGTGTTGGGCAATCTCGTTCATTGAGCGGATCGATCTTTTTCATTCCGTTCACCAAAAAGATCCGGGTCGTTCACTTCGTTCATTGGCTCTTTTTCGTTCAAACGAAACGATATGAGCCACTTTGTGTGTGTGCAAATTTCTGATGCTAGCGCTGACGCAGCTTGTGTGAGTTTGTCTGTGTGCAAAAAAATGGTGGTGGTTACTGTTTTGAATATGAACGAAAGAAGCAAAACGAAACAGAGGAGCTAAAAGAACGAGATGAACCATATGAGCCATTGATTTACTGAACGATTGTAGCTAACTGAATTATTGATTGTTTTGTGTGTGCAAATTTGTGAGTTGATTGTGTGAGTGTATTTGTAAAACTAATTATAATCTTAAGTTTTACATAATATCATAACAACTCTATCTAATTATAACGTTTGTAAATGAAAGGCTCAATAAATTAAATCGTTGTAAAACTAAAGGTGATGGTTCTGCTGCTAATTTTGTAAGCAGCAATGTCTTGGCCATCAGGGATCTAAATGAACGATATAAAAGAATGTGCTGGAATGTTCTTTTGAACCGGTTCGTTCATGAACGACACAAGTCTAGTATATACCACAACATGGACCCACATATGTATAGTGCTTGTTTTCTGCCTAGAGGTTTTTTATTAATTGAAAATCGGAAATACCAAGTAACACCTACTTTAGTTGGAAAGTGTAGAAAACCTCTTTAAAGTAACCTTCATCGGATGGTATCGTTCGTTATACCAAAACATACAAATGTACGAATTCAACTCACAATGTACCCACTGAGACCTGCAATATCAAATTAACGTAATTTCAATACAAACAAGTAAAAAAGAGTCAGTCATCTTTGCCGACAGATATGGTAAATTTCAAATTTCTTTTATAATTCCATAGAAAAAAATTAAAAATTTTTTTGGCGAGCACATCCGCCATTTTTGGTACATGGGTTACGAAAAAAATCGTGGTTTCAAATCTGTTCGCGTTCACAAAATTGGATGCTGCACTCAAAAGTTATGGGGGGTTTTACTCTCTTATAAAGAAAAAATATAAATTCCTATTGTGTTGTAATAAGAACATGTATATATGGATCGTTAACAGCATTTGATATCTATGCGTAGATGCTAAAATAGTTGCTAAATTTATTTTTATTTTCGCGGAAAATCCAAAAATTGTAGAAATCTTGGAGTAAATTTTATTTATTCTAACTCAGAGTACATAAAAATCTCTAAAAAAATAATTTAAAAATACGTGCAGAATCTAGAGAACGCGTAGAAAAATATGAGACCAAAATTATAAAGATCGCGTTTAAAACTTGCATATTACAGCAACAACAAAGAACGGAAACTTACTGTTGGAAATTATTTCAAAAACATATTTTTTGGTTAAATACGAAAAATTAAAAAAAAAAAATGTTTGGAGTTATTCTATTATTTCGCTAAATTTCCATACAAATCCTGAAGTATTTTGCTTAAACTTCTACAAGAAATGTAATTAGTCATCGTGGAAGTATATTTGCTTTCTGTGATAAGCAATAGAAATAATAAGTAAAGAGTAATATTGAAATTACAATCAAAGAAAAAACATAGAAGTTAAAAACCGAATAATTCGCGAATTGGTTTAAATCGGTTGGGGTGCATGTGCTTTTCGGATACAGGGAGTCCATGTCTATCAATATGCATGGATTTTCCCATGTTTCATTCAGCGGCCAAAGTGTGCCATCAGTTGCATCTTACTATTCAAAAAACCTTCAAGTGGAAAAAAATTACGCGATGTGCATATGATGATAAGGTACATCCGATTTCAATGGCCGCCTATTAAAAATACGTCAATATAAATTATTTTAGACAGATTTGTCAAGAACTGCGGATGTGCCACCATATTCTATTTTGGGATAAATAGGGATATTACTCCCAAATCTTTATAATTTGTGACACACCTTTTTGGCAAATATTATAATCGCGTATTACATTTATGTAAAAATAATCAAAGAAAATCGCGGTTCAATTCGCGGAATTGTCAAAATATATTTTTGCAGACTTTCCTACTTTCAAGGTTTAAATGAATTTTGAATTTTGCGTGGTTTGGCCAGAAATCAAGAAAGAACACAAAAAAAACTTGTTTACTTCAACACATTTTTCCCATTTTTTTATACTACCACCAACGCAGCTTCCACGAAAATTATTTGTTATGGTCCATATTATGAGATCGTGGCTTAAACACTGCAATTAATATAAATATATTGATATTTTATAAAATATATTAACAGTTCGCGACTTATTAAATGGTGAACCTCAACTTCAACGATTGAAAAACTTTTTTGAATATTACCATAAACTCGTATGAATTTTGATTTTTCAAAATAGTCTGGCTTAATCCCTTTTGTTGTTTTAATATTTAAAACAACAAGTTTATTAGTGGAGAAGGTTTGGCATTGTTCGCCAAGGGGTAAGGCAAGGAAGACTAGTTTCGATCCACGCCACTGGATCTCATCAGTTCCCTTTGTTTCTTGTTTGTGGATATGATGGGAACTGATGAGATCCAGTGGCGTGGATCGAAACTAGTCTTCCTTGCCTTACCCCTTGGCGAACAATGCCAAACCTTCTCCACTAATAAACTTGTTGTTTTAAATATTAAAACAACAAAAGGGATTAAGCCAGACTATTTTGAAAAATCAAAATTGTAACAGCTATCCCAATTAAATAAACGCCACCAATGTTCTATTTGAGAAACACTGGCACGGTTTTGTGTGTTGTTGGTATATAAGCTACCAAACAGCATTTGGGTATGTGCATTTGTTGAAAAATCAACGACACATACGAGTGGAAGAAGGTTTGCTTTGTTTCGTAAACACTTTCGTCGGAGTTGTGTTAGGTTACCAAAGAAAAACTTCTCATTGAAGGGTTTTCTTTGTTTACGTTTATACTTCGAGCTGACGATTGATGTTTGGGTATAAAAAGTTCCTTGTTGAAGAAGTTATTGAAAAATAACTTCGGTGGAGAATATCCACAAACAAGAAACAAAGGGAACTGATGAGATCCAGTGGCGTGGATCGAAACTAGTCTTCCTTGCCTTACCCCTTGGCGAACAATGCCAAACCTTCTCCACTAATAAACTTGTTGTTTTAAATATTAAAACAACAAAAGGGATTAAGCCAGACTATTTTGAAAAATCAAAATTGTAACAGCTATCCCAATTAAATAAACGCCACCAATGTTCTATATAAACTCGTATGGTAAAAACCAAAAATGTTTTACAATCGATGAATTCGAGTTTCACCCTTACAGAATTCGCGAACTATTAACATATTCTATATAGTATGACTGTAATTCTTTAAAATTAAGTGTTTTAGGAGGGATCCCATAATGTCGACCATTAAAATTCATTTTCGTGGAAACTGTGTTGGCATCAATGTAGAAAAATGGGTAAAAATGGGTTGAAGCCAACAAGTTTGTTTATGTTCCTTTCCGATTTATGGGTTAACCTTACATTTCATAAACATATGTCCAAAGAAAGACGCAAAGAAAACTCCATGGGCAACATAAGACTAGTGTATGATTTTTCGATATATCCACTGAATCCACCTAAAATTGATGCTGACATTATCAAGCCGGAATTTCGGGGTTTTTTGAATTTTTTTTAATAATCCGGACGCGCAAAAAGATAATATTCAAAACTCATAATAGGATTATTGATCTCGTGATTTTACATCGTTTAATGTATATCTCATGAGTGTGCTCCATACAGCATCCTAGCAATTGGAGTCTAAAGACCAAAATGATGCGTGAATTTTCTTAAAAAAACCTATTTTTGCGTGTAAAATGTACAAGTGTCATTGAATTCCCTTTGAATCCCGCGTGAATTTAGTTTTTTTACGTGGCGGATCTAATGAGCCCATCCGCGATCGAATCCATCCACTAAACTATATTTTGACAAATCCGCGTACTAAACCGCGATGTTCTTTAAATTTTTTTACGTAAATGGAATCCCTTATACGCGATTATACAATTTCCGAAAACGCGTGTCATAAATTACAGGGATACGCGAGTAGTATGGGTATCTTACGCAAAATAGTATGTGGAGGCACATCCGCTGTTCTTGAAGAATATATGTATTTGAAATATGTGTATATTGACGTATTTTAGATGGGCGCTAATGAAACCGGATGCGCATCAAAATCGTATGCACATTGCGCGATTTTAACCTTTACACTTTAAGGTTTTTTGCATTGTGTGATGCAACTGGCGGCACACTTTGGCCGCTGAGTGAAACATGGAAATATGCATAAATATTAGCTGTGTCTTTTTACGTGATAATTAGTAATAATTATCACTAATGTTGCAGATTTTGACAGTTGTATAAAGGAAAAGTTGCTGAAAAATGTTTCAGCAACATTTAGTAAGTAAAAAGACTCACCAATTGAAAGAGATTGATTCGCTGTATCCAAAAAGGGATGCGCATCAACGGATTTTAACTAATTCGCGAATAATAGGCTTTTTAATTTCCACATTTTTTTAATGATTATAATTTCAATATTACTCTTAATTTCCTATCCTTATAAGTTATCACAGTAAGCAAATAAGCTTTCACGATGGTAAACCATATTTCTTGATGAAGTTTTAGCAGTACACATTAATTATTGTATGGGATTTTAACGAAATAGTTTGAGAACTCCCAAATATTTTTTTCTATTTTTTCGAATCAAACCAAAAAATATATTTGCAACAATTGGTGTGTCTTTTTACTTGCTAAATGTAGCTGAAACATGTTTTTAGCGACTTTTCCTTTATACAACTGTCAAAATCTGCAACATTAGTGATAATTATTACTAATTATCACGTAAAAAGACACACCTATTATCTTCCAACAATAAGTTGTTCTCTTTTGTTGTTGCTATAATATGAAATTTATGTATCCAATCTCTATAAATTTGGTATCATTGTTTTTCTATACATTGTCTAGATTCCGCATACATTTGTATACCCTCAGAATTTATGCTAAGGGGGGTATATACACTTTAGGGTTTTGGGTAGGGAAATCCCGCACCGGGAATTCCTGGGAATTCTCGGATTTTTGGTTACGGGATTTTCCCGGGAAACAAAATCGTATTTCCCGGGAAATCGGGAAATATATTTCAACATTTATCAAAACTAATAGTGTATGAATGAAGAAACTATGCCCTTTTATACCATAGAATCAGAATTCGACTAGATTTTACAGAATCAATAAATTACAAAAGATTTGGAAATAATTTTAATCTACAAAAGTGTTTTCATGGAAAAAGTTTTAAGAGCCGCACCAAAAACATGGACTATAATGACGGATTTTTATTCTGTTCCATTTAAGTGCGAAAGTCCCATTTTTATACCCTCAGTCATTGGGCTAAAAGAGATTCCGGCTGGCTGGATGGTGCCGAACGAAGCCACCGATAAGGTCAAAAATTTGGCATTTGATTTTTTTCAAACTTAGTTTAAATTCGAAGATGGACCATATCGGTGGATAACTACTTCCGGTACCTTCTCCACAAAAGTTCAACAACTATCACTAAAATGGTGCGCACGACAACTCTCGAAGAGAGTAACTGAATCGGTCATAATTTTGCATATGGTAATATTAGTTCCAGGCATAGAACGGGTTGCACACAAAATTCGGAAAAAGTGTAGTTTAAGAGCTCCTCTCTGGTCGATTTGAAATGTTTTCAGCAGTTTGTCTTTACGGCCCCCTTTACGACGGGCAAGTCCATACTTCCTAAGATCATGTCTTGAAAGCTACAAGAAACCTTGGCGGTAACAACTAAAATGGAAAATAACTCCCGCAGGAAGTTCCGATTGGTCTAAACTTTGCGCATCGTATTATTTCATCTAGTCATGTATATGAACTATATCGGTCCAGCTTTTCGAGTACCTCCAACACAAAATGTAGGAAAAGTGCAGTTTAACAGCACATCTCGAATCGCTTTGAAATTATTTCCAAAAAGTTATAGTTGAAGGCCCTGTTACGACGGCGCAACTTTTTTTTTGAAGGGCAAGTCCACTCTTCCTGAGGTAAAGGCACAAAATCTCAAAAAAGCCTGCCGATACCAACTACATTGGGTAGTACGCAAGATAACCGTCGAAGGGAGAAATCTCCCACACTCTCTCCTTTAAATGTTTGGCAACATGTGTCTGCCCTAGTTAAAACTGTACACATTTTTTCGGGGCAAATCCATACTTCCTAAGAAATTGGTTCAAAAACTCAAAAAACCTCTAGAAACGTCAGAAGTATTGTGTTTGCTTCTTTTCTTTAGGCCCGAGGCTTAGGGTATATCTCTCTCGGCACAGCTGACTGATACTTTCTTACTTGTTTCAAGCAATCTTAAGCATAAGAATAAAACATACGATTTTCGAAGTCCATAAAATTGGAATTTCTGATCAATAACTACATTGTTTGAGCCAAATAACTTTCCATCGAGCGATTTCCTTAGCTTTGAATAATGGAAATGGTCAGTGCGGGCAAAATCCGGGCAACATGGTGCATTTTTCCACACTTTCTTCGGTTTTAATCGATAGAACGAAAACGTGTAATCCATTTTTTGAGCTCGCAACTCTCTGAAAATATTGTATTTCATACAAGTTACTATGGGAAGATAAAAAAATCACGAAAATATTGATCCTCTCTCGTATTTTAAAATTTCCCGGGAAATCCCGGATTCCCGGGAATGACATTTTATAATTCCCGTTTCCCGGGAATGACAAAAAACGGGAAAACCCAAAAATAATGGTTTTAGACCCCAAGTATCTTTGGACGAAATGTGTTCCAGACAATTTGGAGTTGATTTAGCCATATCCGTCCGTCTGTCTGTCTGGCTGACTGGAACGCACGATAACTCTCGAACGGATTACTCGGTCCAAAATTTGGCTTTTGTAATATTTTGTCCAAACTTAGTTCAAGTTCGAAGATGGGTTATATCCGTCCACTCCTTCCGGTACCTCCCCCACTAAAGTTCGAAAATGTTCGGAAAATTTGTGCGCACCATAACTGTTGTAGGAAGTAACCGATTTGGTCCATATTTTGCACATCGTTAAATTTCTACCCGACTTAGACGAGCTTCTAATATGGACTCAATCGGTCCACTCCTTCGGGTACCTCCCACACAAAACAACTTGTATTCACCGCCCCCATACTTTCTGAGAAAATAGAATGCAAGGGTGTAGTGTTTGGAGCCCAAGATAACTCTCGAACGGATCTGCCGATTCGGCCCAAAATATGGCCTTCGTAATATTTTGTGCAAACTTAGTTAAAGTTCGAAGATACGGAATATCGGTCCACTCCTTCAGGTACCTCCCCACAAAAGTTGAAAAATGTTCTGAAAAATTGCGCGCACGATAACTCTGAAAGGGAGTGACCGATTTGGTCCATACTTTACATATCCAAATATATCTACCAGATATAGATCAGGTTCGAATATGGACTATATTTGTCCACTCCTTTGGGTATCTCCCACACAAAATTTCGAAAAAGTTCACTTTAATACCTGTAGTGCGATTCTCTAACTCATTTTTTGAGTTACCGACAATTGTCGGTAAAATTAAAATGCTTATAATTTCGGTTATTACCGACGTTTTTCGGTAAGTTATCTACGAATAAAAAACAGTCGCAAAGTTCTACCGATAGCAAGAGTGTTGTCAACTTTTATTTGAATTTTTCATTCATAATTTTGTGTTTCAGTTTTACCAATTTTTGTCGGTAACCAAAAAATGAGTTAGAGAATCGCACTACTGCTCTCGAATCACTTTGGTTTTTGTTGAAACAACTTGCATTCGCTGCCTCAAATACGACGGTAAATGTTTTTTTCAGGGGCAAGTCCATACGTCTTGAGAAAACAGCCCGAAAGTTGTAAAAACCCCTATGGCACCATATGTAGTGGGTGGAGAGCTCGAACCGAATACTGCGTTCGCCCACACTTTCGATCTCGTAATATTTCTTCGAATATAAAATGAAATTCGAAGGTGGTACTTGTAGATACACTTCTTCCGGTACCTCCTCCACAAAAGTTCGAAAATGTTCGCTAAAATTGTATGAGAGATATCTCATAAACGTAGCAACCGATTTGGTCCAAATTTAATCTGTATTCAAATGTTTGTATTCAAATTGTTTTGTGTGGTTAATGGTCTGTTCGAGGATCCTTTGGAAGTTTTTACCGAAGGTTTTCCCAGTGGCCCTGTTTACAGCGATATTATGTTTTTCTTAGGCAAGTATGGTACAAAAGCCCTATCTATAGATATCTCCCGCAAATGTTTGAGCTTTAATCCAATCCATATTTTTGTCGGTTCATAGGCGCAAAATTTTGAAAACCCCACCCTAAATACATACGTTTTTGGGAAAAAAGTGTTTCAATCCACATAGGCTGAGGGTATATCTCTGTCGGCAAAGCCGACTGATCTTTTTTACTTGTTTAATATATTTTTGAGGGTTTGTATGGACTCTAGGACAGGGTAATTTGGTTTTACTTCAAAATGTATTTATTATATGTTGATTTTCCGCGAAAATTCAATAACTATTTAAACATCTACGAATATATATGGAATGCTGTTAACGATTTATGCATACATTTTCTCATAACAACAAATAGGATATTTTTAAATATTTTTTCTTTATATGAGAATAAAAACCGCTATAACTTTTGCACGCATCGTCCAATTTTGTGAATGCGAAAAACATTTTTTAATTATTTTCAAATGGAATTGCAAAGGAATTTTGGTTTTTACCATATACACATTGCCCCAAAATATCCCAGTAAAGCCAGCTTAAGAGTTCATTATTTCCATGTAATAATTTAGCAAATATCTATGTATGAACAGTTTTAAATTTTGTATTGCATTTTATATACAGAAATATAAAAATCAGTAATTCAGATCGACATTCTTACCTGATAGACTGTGGGAGAAGACCAACAGGAAAACAATGGGTTCCACGTGAAACATATAGAAACATTTCTGCCAATCCAATTGTTTGAGACGTGACAATGTCGATGTTATAGATGATTCGACCATTTTGTTGTTGTTATTATTTGTTGTAAATGATGATTATATTTTTCTTTTGTTTTTTATTTATTTTTTTGGTTTCACTTATTTTATTTCTTTAGTTTAAAGCTAATGCAGCATTATCACAATAAGCGGTATTTGTAAAATTGTTGCCGAAATTCAACTACAATTTAAAAATTTTTATTAACACCAAAACATTCGTCGTATTTGACAAGTTATCCGATGAGAGTCTGCATCTAAACTGTTGATCGGTTTGGTTTTGAGGTAGCGGTTAACTCCCTCATACTTAAAATTCACATACGTTGTTGTTGTAAATTTTTTTGTTTCTGATTGTTATTTTTTGTAAATTTTTTTGCGCTTCTTTGTAGTTATCAATAATTATAAATGATCGCATGTATACATATTTTGTACTACTGTGTTGTTGTTACTGTGAGCTAGAGTTTATAATAGGTACTAGCGAGCCAGAGTAGTGGAACCGCTTATTTAAATGGGATTTGAGTGTCAATTTTTTTCTAAAAATTCCGTTGGAACAGAGAGATGAATCTGTGATTTTATAGAATTTCATTGTCATGGCAACAAAATATAATTATTAATATTAGGTGTTTTTTTATTTATTTTAAATTGATTATAACCTACAGGCAAAAGTTACACTATGCAACTCAATTTATGAAGAGAATACCTGCAGTTACATTAAGTCGAACAATGAGGTCACAAGTTGCTTGAATTTACCAATGACTTCTGCGGCTTTAACTTCTCGCAACTACTTTTAGTTTTCTTTTATATTCTCAGTATTGAGGCTAAAAAGGGTTTCATGCAAAAACAAATGGTTTTAGACACCAAGTATGTATGTTTAGACGAATTTCCTCTCAGATAATTTCGAGTCGATTTATCAATGTCCATCAGTCTGTCTGACTGGCTGGAGCGCGCAATAACTTTCGAACGGATCAACTGGTTCGTTCCAAAATTTGGCCAATGATAATAATTTGTCCAAACTTAGATTAAGTCCGAAGATGGACCATATCGGTTCACTCCCTCGGATGCGCAAGACTACGCGAGTAACCCCTATACATGCTCAAACATAGTAATATTTCTACCAGACATACATTGGGTTCGAATATGGACTATATCGAAGTTTGAAAATATTCGCTATAATGGTACTCGCAATATCTCTAAAACGGAGTAACCCATTTGGCCCAAACTTTAGATATCGAATTATTTTGTCCAAACTTTTTTAAGTTCGAAAGTAGGTCATATCGATCCACTCCTTAGTACCAACCTTACAAAAGTGCAGTGCAGTTTAGGGTCAGTTCGATGATCCCTTAAAAATTTTTACCGAAGATACATCTTGTGGTCCTGTTTACAGCGATATTATGTTTTTCGTGGGCAAGCCCATGCCTTCTGATATAATGGTCAAAAAGCTCTATATTATCCTGAAATGACTGGTAGGCGCGCTATCTATCGAAAGAAATGACTCCCAAAATAAGATCCACTTCCAATACAGACAAAGTGGTCGATTCTTTCAGGTACCACCTCCGCAACTCTTTTGAGCTTTAATCCTAATCTTTTGTCGGCAAGTTTATACGTCTAAAAAGGGCTACAAATGCACTGAACACATAATTTTTGGTCCGTTATTCGATCTGTCCATAGATGAAAGTTTTAATTCACACAGGCTGTGGGAATATATCTATCGGCAAAGCCGACTGATTATTTTTTACTTGTTTAGATCTTCAGTTCATCTATAAAGACTGCCTTCAGCTCGTCTATAAAGATTACCTTCAGTTCGTCTATAAAGACTACCTTTAGCTCGTCTATAAAGACTCACTTTAACTCGTGTATAAAGACTCCCTTCAGCTCGTCAATAAAGACTCCCTTCAGCTCGTCAATAAAGACTCCCTTCAGCTTGTCAATAAAGACTCCCTTCAGCTCGTCTATAAAGACTCCCTTCAGCTCGTCTATAAAGACTCCCTTCAGCTCGCCTATAAAGACTGCCTTCAGCTCGTCCATAAAGACTTTCTTCAGCTCGTATATAAACACCACCTTCAGCTGGTCTATGAAGACTCCCTTTAGCTCATCTATAAAGACTCCCTTCAGCTGGTCTATAAAGACTCCCTTCAGCTGGTCTATAAAGACTCCCTTCAGCTCGTCTATAAAGACTCCCTTCAGCTCGTCTATAAAGACTCCCTTCAGCTCGTCTATAAAGACTCCCTTCAGCTCGTCTATAAAGCCCCCCTTCAGCTCGTCTATAAAGACTCCCTTTAGCTTGTATATAAAGACTCCCTTTAGCTCGTATATAAACACCACCTTCAGCTCGTCTATAAAGACTCCCTTCAGCTCGTCTATAAAGACTCCCTTCAGCTCGTCTGTAAAGACTCCCTTCAGCTCGTCTATAAAGACTCTCTTCAGCTCGTCTATAAAGACTCCCTTTAGCACGTATATAAAGACTACCATCAGCTCGTCTATAAAGACTCCCTTCAGCTCGTCTGTAAAGACTCCCTTCAGCTCGTCTGTAAAGACTCCCTTCAGCTCATCTATAAAGACTCCCTTCAGCTCGTCTATAAAGACTCCCTTCAGCTCGTCTATAAATACTCCCTTCAGCTCGTCTATGAAGACTCCCTTCAGCTCGTCTATAAAGACTCCCTTCAGCTCGTCTATGAAGACTCCCTTCAGCTCGTCTGTAAAGACTCCCTTCAGCTCGTCTATAAAGACTCCCTTCAGCTCGTCTATAAAGACTCCCTTCAGCTCGTCTTTAAAGACTCCCTTCAGCTCGTCTATAAAGACTCCCTTCAGCTCGTCTGTAAAGACTCCCTTCAGCTCGTCTATAAAGACTCCCTTCAGCTCGTCTATAAATACTCCCTTCAGCTCGTCTATGAAGACTCCCTTCAGCTTGTCTATAAAGACACCCTTCAGCTTGTCTATAAAGACTCTCTTCAGCTCGTCTATAAAGACTCCTTTCAGCACGTCTAAAAAACTCCCTTCAGCACGTCTATAAAAACTCTTTACAGACTCCCTTCAGCTCGTCTACAAAGACTCCCTTCAGCTCGTCTATAAAGACTCCCTTCAGCCTGTCTATAAAGACACCCTTCAGCTTGTCTATAAAGACTCCCTTCAGCTCGTCTATAAAGACTCCCTTCAGCTTGTCTATAAAGACACCCTTCAGCTTGTCTATAAAGACTCTCTTCAGCTCGTCTATAAAGACTCCTTTCAGCACGTCTAAAAAACTCCCTTCAGCACGTCTATAAAAACTCTTTACAGACTCCCTTCAGCTCGTCTACAAAGACTCCCTTCAGCTCGTCTATAAAGACTCCCTTCAGCCTGTCTATAAAGACACCCTTCAGCTTGTCTATAAAGACTCCCTTCAGCTCGTCTATAAAGACTCCGTTCAGCTTGTCTATAAAGACACCCTTCAGCTTGTCTATAAAGACTCTCTTCAGCTCGTCTATAAAGAATCTCTTCAGCACGTCTAAAAAACTCCCTTCAGCACGTCTATAAAAACTCTTTACAGACTCCCTTCAGCTCGTCTATAAAGACTCCCTTCAGCTCGTCTATAAAGACTCCGTTCAGCTCATCTATAAAAACTCCCTTCAGCTCGTCTATAAAGACTGCCTTCAGCCTGTCTATAAAGACACCCTTCAGCTTGTCTATAAAGACTCCCTTCAGCTCGTCTATAAAGACTCCCTTCAGCTCGTCTATAAAGACTCCGTTCAGCTCATCTATAAAGACTCCCTTCAGCTCGTCTATAAAGACTGCCTTCAGCCTGTCTATAAAGACACGCTTCAGCTTGTCTATAAATACTCCCTTCAGCTCGTCTATAGAGACTCCCTTCAGCTTGTCTATAAAGACACCCTTCAGCTTGTCTATAAAGACTCTCTTCAGCTCGTCTATAAAGACTCCTTTCAGCACGTCTAAAAAACTCCCTTCAGCACGTCTATAAAAAATCTTTACAGACTCCCTTCAGCTCGTCTATAAAGACTCCCTTCAGCTCGTCTTTAAAGACTCCCTTCAGCTCGTCTATAAAGACTCCCTTCAGCCTGTCTATAAAGACACCCTTCAGCTTGTCTATAAAGACTCCCTTCAGCTCGTCTATAAAGACTCCCTTCAGCTCGTCTATAAAGACTCCCTTCAGCTCATATATAAAGACTCCCTTCAGCTCGTCTATAAAGACTCCCTTCAGCCTGTCTATAAAGACACCCTTCAGCTTGTCTATAAAGACTCCCTTCAGCTCGTCTATAAAGACACCCTTCAGCTTGTCTATAAAGACTCCCTTCAGCTCGTCTATAAAGACTCCTTTCAGCACGTCTAAAAACTCCCTTCAGCACGTCTATAAAAACTCTTTACAGACTCCCTTCAGCTCGTCTATAAAGACTCCCTTCAGCTTGTCTATAAAGACACCCTTCAGCACGTCTAAAAAACTCCCTTCAGCACGTATATAAAAACTCTTTACAGACTCCCTTCAGCTCGTCAATAAAGACTCCCTTCAGCTCGTCTATAAAGACTCCCTTCAGCTCGTCTATAAAGACTCCCTTCAGCTCGTCTATAAAGACTCCCTTCAGCTCGTCTATAAAGACTCCCTTCAGCTCGTCTATAAAGACTCCCTTCAGCTCGTCTATAAAGACACCCTTCAGCTTGTCTATAAAGACTCCCTTCAGCTCGTCTATAAAGACTCCTTTCAGCACGTCTAAAAAACTCCCTTCAGCACGTCTATAAAAACTCTTTACAGACTCCCTTCAGCTCGTCTATAAAGACTCCCTTCAGCTCGTCTACAAAGACTCCCTTCAACTCGTCTATAAAGACTCCTTTCAGCACGTCTAAAGAACTCCCTTCAGCACGTCTATAAAAACTCTTTACTGTCTCCCTTCAGCTCGTCTATAAAGACTCCCTTCAGCTCGTCTATAAAGACTCCCTTCAGCTCGTCTATAAAGACTCCCTTCAGCTCGTCTATAAAGACTCCCTTCAGCTCGTCTATAAAGACTCCCTTCAGCTCGTCTATAAAGACTCCCTTCAGCTCGTCTATAAAGACTGCCTTCAGCTCGTCTATAAAGACTCCCTTCAGCTCGTCTATAAAGACTCCCTTCAGCTCGTCTATAAAGACTCCCTTCAGCTCGTCTATAAAGACTCCCTTCAGCTCGTCTATAACGACTCCCTTCAGCTCGTCTATAAAGACTCCCTTCAGCTCGTCTATAACGACTCCCTTCTGCTCGTCTATAAAGACTCCCTTCAGCTCGTCTATAAATACTCCCATCAGATCGTCTATAAAGACTCCCATCAGCTCGTATATAAAAAATCTTTACAGACTCCCTTCAGCTCGTCTGTAAAGACTTCCTCCAGCTTGTCTATAAAAGCCGCATTGAACTGGTCTATCAAGACTGCCTTCTTCTATAAAGCAGCCCTTTAGCTCGTCTGTAAAAACTGTCTTCAGCTCCCTTTAGCTCGTCTATAGAGTCTCCCTGCCTCCCTTTGCACATCTACAAATGAAGTCCGTACAAATTCCCTTCAATCCATTTACCAAGCCTCCCGCTTGTCCGACTATAGAAACTCAATTTCGTTGTAATTTTGTTACAATTAAAAAAACAATTAAAAATTTTGATTCTGCAGCACTGTGTAACATACCCTAATATACACATGTATCTTGTTATGCATTTAATTGATTATTATTTGTTGATAAAAAGTTTATATTTTTACAGTGTTTTTTCTTATTTGTGTCGCAATTAGAAAGTTTTCAAACATAATTTGATTCTCCGCAAAAAATAAATCAAAACAAAAAAAAAAACAAGATTTACACTGTCACTAAACAAACAAACTATCGGGCGATTTGCGAACGAACACACCGTACATACGATCAACTTGTTGCCTTAAACCCGTCTCAAACTCAACTAAAGGTACTTTGTTGTGTGAATATCTTTATCGAAAATTCAAAACTTTTTATTTTTGTTTTCTTATTGCCAAATGTTTGTTTGTTATCAAAGCCGGCTTATGGACAACTCAAAGGGGGAACCACAATAGCCGGTCGGACGGACCGATAGCCTAAAGCACTATGATGGCACACAAAATAAACATAAATCGTATTTCTCACTTATTTGTCTCTATTTCAGATGGAAGATTTCATTTTGCACAGCCATAGCAATGACGTTGTTGTTTGACTTTGGCTTTTGTATTGTTTTGCTTTTTTCTGTCTGTTTTATTAACTTGGTTAGCAAATACTATCACGCATTATCTATGGGGCAGTTTTGATATGCAAATGAGGGGTTGGTCTAAATAAACAATTGCAAACATTGTTCCCCATATATTGAAATCGGAAGTAAGAAAAATGTAGTGTCATGATCACGTGTCTAGACATTTACTAATTTTAGCAAATTTTATTAAGGGGCTTTTGATCCCGGAAAAAACAGAGATTTTTTGGAGTTACCAC
Organism: Musca autumnalis; assembly: GCF_047663935.1. NCBI lineage: Eukaryota > Metazoa > Arthropoda > Insecta > Diptera > Muscidae > Musca > Musca autumnalis. The sequence goes on along the minus strand of NW_027412088.1, from coordinate 13,504,564 downwards.
AATTTCATATTGTCGTGACCTTGACATGCACGATTTTGTGGTTATAAAAATTCTAAATATACTATTTTTACAAACATAAAAAACTGGTTTTGTAATGCATACTTGCAAAAAATTCTGTGAGAATACTTACAGTATATTTATTATTAGCACTATATTTTGAAGATGAATTTCTATTTTACTTACAACATACATATATGTTCATATGTATCTATTTTAATTTCAATATTAAATCTTGTATCGCATTTTTAAATATATGGGTATTTTACATGACTTTCACTTGACTTGTATCTATCGCCAAAATCGATGTGGAGCCAGGCTCATGATAATCATTATTATGATAATTAAAAAGATTAATCATACGTAAAATCGAAAATGTATAACACGTGGGAGTAATGGGAAAGCATTGCATTAGAATCCAATGCTAAACAACGATGCACTGTGAATGAAGGCTTATTAAAAGTGCTTCTTCTCTGCAAAAGGTGCTTTCCTAATGGATCTTTAAAAGTCAACGCTTTTAAAATGTTTTTTTTTTCATATAGCAACCTGTTTAAGATATAAAATCTTTACGTTTTAAGACAACTCAGTTGTTAAGATTTGTCAATAGATTGTTTATATACGGAACAGAGTTTTGCAGTAATTAATATACTAAATGCCTTGGTGGGGATTTTCTGCTGTCGAGGAAAGAGATTTTACAGAAAACAGTGATCAATTCTAAATATACAGTTCACTTAAAGATATAAAAACACATCGCATTAGAATAAAATGAGATAAGATGTTATATTGTCAGATATGGTATATTTGAGTTAGATTACGTGATGTAAACTAGGCTGCAGACTAATAAGCATCTGTATCGTATTTACTTGCCTTAGTTGAGACAACTAAGTATGTTTATGACCATACTCGTGTGTATATTTGCTCTCTCTCTCTTTCTCTTTTATACTTAGTAAGGTTATATTATCATATTTAGTTCTTACAATTATTTTTTCTTTAAATAAATTAGTGCGTTACAATAACTTATTGAATGCAGACGTGTCGTCTTTTTAGAATGGACAAAATCACGTTTATAACATCCCCGTTTACATTCTCTGTTGTTACGGTAAAATAACAATCAAGGCGCATTTGCCAGTTGGCCAAGGAAGCTCAGCTGTTGTCTTCTCTTGATGTCAGTATGTATGTGTTTACTGACGACTCGAGTTCAAATTCGTTACAATTACTACCAAACTCCTGTTATTGTTAGAAATTTTTAAAAATAATTAAAAATATTTTTCAAAACAACAGCATTCGCCTTGGTGAATTCGCCTCCTGTGTAGCCTTACTAAATGGACCTTGCTCGCGAGTTTCATTCTCGGACGATCAGGCGTATGATAAACATTATTATGATAATATAAAATATTTGTCATACGTACATTTATCAGCCGGATAGCTTCCAAAAAATGTACATTAGGGTTATGACTGTTTGACATTTATCCAAAGACGTATAGCAATAAAGACACTAACAAATGCATTTTCCAAAAACATATGCTAATAGTTCCACATTTTGGTTACAGATGGCTACACAACTCACTGGAATTGATAACAGCAATGCCAATCGTTTTTGATTCCCATTTCTCGCGGCAGAAAACATTAACGTCGTGTTTTGTGACTGAAATTTATTTCTTTTCTTTTTTTATTGTTCAATCAATGAAAAAATCAAAAGCGAATGCCGTCAAACTTGAGTTTTAATGTTTTTCTTGTTAATATTCCAATGAGTAGCAGTTTTCGTTTAACAGAATGTTGCTATTATATCGTAGCAACAGAGGTTAACTCCCTCTACAGTTAATTTTTCACAATTGACTTTTCCTATCTTATAATGTTGACATCTTTGATTTATCCTCAAGAATGATTTCTTGTAGCACGGAGTCGCAAATGATTAGTTCGATGTTTTACAAACAGAAAAGCAAACTTAATATACCCTCCATACTATGTATGGTGGAGGGCAAGGACGTACGCAGGATTTCATTTCGGGGGGGGGCCCAACTTGACCAAAAATCATGAAAAATTCAAATGTTGTGTAGCGTTACGTAAAGCTATTTTAATGGGTTATGGCCACTTATAAGAATCAGAAAAGCCATTTTCATGCGGTTTTCATAAGAAATCTATTGAACCTATTTTTTTTTTGGAAAATCTTTCTAAAGCAGTTTGCGGTACCCACTGTAGTTTGAAAAAGAGTAAACCGATCAGCATATATTTTTGTGGGATCATTACGAACTTAATAATCTTGTCCATTATCGAAACGGAATTAAAAAAATAAATTGTTAAACATTTTGAACAGTTAAAATCAAAATTTCGATTTTAACAAAAAAAATTGTTAACAAAATGATATTTTTGTCGGACTCCGTCAGCAGTTATTTACGGGCTCTCTCGGTTAATCAAATGCTTTATGTGTATAATAGTCAAACAAAAACATATAAAGACCGGAGCATCTGTTTTCGGGCACCGCTTTCAAAAGTGGCTCTTCGAGGAAAAGACGTTTTTAGATTCTATGCTACATACAAAGGAATTTTATATGAAATATTGGTACATAGTATATAAATTCAATAGAATGAATTCATAATATTTAGGATACAATTTTAAATATTTGCAGAGTAGGATATTTAGAATTGAAAATTGGCAATATCGAGCCACGTTGGTAAAGTTTTTAATCATACAGCTCCACGTTGTGGTTTATCGCAGAATTTTACAACCACAAAGAATTGCCGTTGTCGTTGCTATAGCAAAAGTTTTCATTATTTCAATGATCTTAGCTTAATTTTTAAGAATATCGTCTGTCGTTGTCGTTGATATGTTTCCAAATAAACACATTAAGAAAAATTTAACAGATTTGGAGATATGGTGCGAAATGTAAACAAATTATGGAATTTTTAGATATATTATATCATTTGAGACAATAAATGCAGTTTTTCCAGTTCATTATTTCTCCAAATATTTTATTCTGACCATTATCTACAAATTTCAGAGGTCAGAAGAAGATTTGCATTGGTTTCAGAGATATAGCCCCGAGTTGCTTTAAAAAGTCAATATTTAACAATGTTTAGATGAGGCCATAAAATCCAAGCTGGATCTGACTCAACAAAACGCAACTAGGGCTGTTATATTTTGGGTCTGTACTTTCACAAAATCCTCACTTCGAATTATTTGCACAAGATTGCCTTAAAAATGGTGCACAGGCTGGGGGTGAAAAATTCTTTTTTGGCGATGAATGCCGATTAAAATAATATGATGAACCCGGAAGGACAGTTTTGCCATGAGTTATAGCGAAATTAATTCTTTCTTGACAAACTATACATACCTACATGACAAAAAAACCTAACGAAATTTTATCACGCCATAACTCAGAAGTTTGACCTATGGCAAAACTGTCCTGGTTTTAATGTCGGAATATCCGGTTCAAAAACTGAGATAAACGGATCTATCCTCCAAGAAAATTTTTTATTAACGTGTTCATCATTACAAGAGCTATTTGTGGTAAATATTTTAAAAGCACCCCAGATGTCAACATAAGCAATAACCAATTGTTACGTCTACATATCTATACATAACCAATAACGAATATTCAGAAAAACAAATCATAGTTTAATTCTTAATTTAATTCAATAAAAACGGAACAAAATCGATTAGTTGTTAAAGAAAACAGTACCTAAAATATTCTGAGGGACATTTTTGTAGAATATTTGGATGCTGAAAAATCTCATCTTGTGGTACTTTCACTACGGTTCAGAAATAAAGGACGAAAAGGACATTAAAGGCATTGAATTAGAAGAATGAAATGTTCTACAAAAAGATTCGCCAATCGATTTGACTGAAGACTTGTCACCTCAAAACGAAGCTACGCCAAACAGAGATATGGAGCTATTTTCCCAAGTATTATAGGTTAAAAATCAAAAACTTCATCGCGCAATATCTCAGAAACTTGACCTATGGCGAAAATTTCCTTTTCGGTTCATAGTATTCTCATTAATGGCTTTCATCTACAAATCAAATTTTCCACCCCCAAAAATGCTGCTGCACAATGTAATAAGCTAATTAATTTTTGAAATGGATCTTATTTTTAAAGACACTCCTCTCGATATTTATCGCGCCCATAAGTTATTTTAGTTGGTCACCGTAATTTTTAGAGCTTTGTCAGGAAGCATGAACTTGTAAGTAGTTCCATCTTGTCTGAAACGAATATAGTATAAACAAATGTGGAGTCTAAAATCATTATTATGATGAGACCTATTTGTTTCGTATCCTAGTGTATATAATCTCGTAACCTTAAAGTCTGAAGCTACAATTATACTTCGGTGATGATAAGGAAAAAATAAAGTGACGCACACAAATTCATTTGTCTTCATTATTTTCTCATACTGTTTACCAGCTAATTTGTCTAAAATAGGGTAACAAAATGTTGGCGATGCCAGTAAAACAAATTTCTAAATGGCTTTCATGATGTAGTCCGCGAAGGACCGACTCTTCATACATTTTATCCAATAGACATTTTTCCATATACTTACATTCCCACTGTGCCCCCCCCCCTGCGTACGTCCCTGGTGGAGGGTATAGTAAGAGCGGAAGTCAACCGAAAACGAGTGGAAAAATACAGAAATATTGTCCTTAAGCGAGAGATTAAAAAAAGTTTCGGATTTATGGTGAAAACTCATCCATTTTTGCGTTAAATTTTAAATTTTGACTTTGATTTTTTATACCCTCAGCATTTATGCTAACGAGGGAACATATACTTTCATACGGGAAAAATGTGCCTCATCGAAATAATGGTTTTAGACCGCAAGTATGTTTGGACGAAATGTGTTTCAGACAATTTGGAGTCGATCTAGCAATGTCCGTCCATCTGTATGTCTGGTGCGCACGATAACTCTCGAACGGATGAACCGATTCGGTCCAAAATTTGGCTTTCGCAATATTTTGTCCAAACTTAGTTTAAGTTCGAAGATGGGTTATATCGGTCCACTCCTTCCAGTACCTCGCCCACAAAAGTTCGAAAATTTTCGGAAAATTTGTGCGCACGATAAATCTTGAATTTCTACCAAACTTAGATGAGGTTCCAATATGGACTCAATTGGTCCACGCCTTCGGGTATCTCCCACACAAAATTTCGGAAAAGTTCAGTTTAGGACCTGCTCTCGAAACGTTTTGATTTTTGTTGTAACAACTTGTATTCACGGCCCCCCATATGGCGGTACAAGTTTCATCAGGGGCAAGACCATACTTCCTGAGAAAATAGCCTGAAAGGTTCCCCTATGACACCGTGTGTTGTGGTTAGAGCGCAAGATAACTCTCGAACGGATCTGCCGATTCGATCCAAAATTTGGCCTTCATAATATTTTGTCCAAACTTAGTTTAAGTTCGAAGATAAGTCATATCAGTTCACTCCTTCAGGTACCTCCCCCAAAAAAGTTCAAAAATATTCGGTCAAATTGTGCGCATGATAACCCTTGAATCGGTCCTTCCCGATTTGGTCCATACTTTACACATCCTAATATATCTACCGGATATAGATCAGGTTTGAATATGGACTATACTTGTTCATTCCTTCGGGTACCTCCCACACAAAATTTTGGATAAGTTCACTTTAAGACCTGCTGTTGACTAACTTTGATTTCTGTTGAAGTAACTTGCAATCTCCAAATATTTTGTCAAAATTTAGTTTAACTTCTAAAATGGCCCATATCGGTCCTCCCTAAGGGTACCTCCCTCAAAAAAGTTCCACATTAGTGCAGTTAATTCCTAATCCACATGTTTGTCGGCAAGTTTAAATGTTCAAATAGGGCCACAAAATTCTGAAGAAACCTTAATGTCCAAATAGGGCCACAAAATTCTGAAGAGACCTTAAATACATTCGATCTGTCCGTAGGTGAAAGTTTCACTTCACATTGGCTGAGGGTATATATATATGTCGGCAAAGCCGACTGACACTTTTTTACTTGTTATTATGTCAGAAATGAAGTAGGAAAGCAAGGCAACCAGGCGAGGCAGCTTATGTACCCAGGCTTTTACAGTTTTTGAGATATAAAAGTTAAAATTGGGACCATGCAATGACTGTATCGCATCCTTATAAACAATGTCATGCATGGTGCGCCTTAACTAACTTTAAATTAAAACCTAAAGAAGGACAAAACAACAAAATTAATTTAAAATGATACTTGACTCTCCATTTAGCTATTATTTCCAGCAAAACATCTAGGTCCATCAACTTGGGCAAGCGTGGTATTGATGTTAAGCCTTCAACTCTAGCTACAGAATGAGAGCGATTTTATTGAAATTTCGATTGACTTAAGTGCTTAGGATGAGACGCGAATAGTATTAGTTGTACAAAAATGGTATTAAGATCAAAGATGTAATTAATAGTACTATTTACAAAATATGTACATGGTTGCATTTTCAACCGTTGAATTCAAATATTTAAACATATGTTGCGTAATATTAATTGAATTAGTGAAAACGTATACGTAAAGTATTAAAATAAAATATGTACATAAGAGAAATTATAATAATAAAAGTTGATCCGCTTCAGTCTCCCCCTTCTGATGCTCCAATCGTCCCGATTAAGCATCAGAAACAATGAGTTGTTGAATCTGTTGCGGTAAACTGCATGATTTTTATGGGTTGTTGAATCGGGTATGTCCTCAATAGCACTGCAATAATGGTGTGTAGAGGAAGTCGTTGTTGCATTTCCAAACTACATGTGTAACGGACTGTCATCGAAATCTCCCCCTGGAGTAAAGCTGCGCAAGTCTTGTTGGTTCTCCAAACAAGCTGGTAAACTCCTCACATTCTCCTTCTAGAGTTATTTTGCTCCACGAATTGTTGGTTCTCCAAACAACCTGGTAAAACTCGTCGGAAAAAGCTATGATAGGTTAAGGTCATCGGTTGGCAGTCAACAGAATCTTGAATAACAACTGCGAATCTTCTGGCTGCTAAGGTTGTCCAAATACAGCGATAATCTCTTCAACAGTAAGTACACAGTTACAATTGTCACAAATTGCCTGGTTAAACATCTTTCTGCTGGGATCTTATAATGTTCGCGTTATTGATGTTCTGCTTGTAAACACAATATGCGCGACAAACACAGCAAACGTTGTTGTTTTTGTTCTTGCTTGTGCGTTTTCTTCTTGATGTTTTGTGTGTGGTTGTTGCAGTACATCATCACAATGTTGTTGTTGTTTTTCATCCCTCATTTTCATACAGATGAATGTGTCTGCGTTCTCTTTTCTTTGCTACTTGCACTCGTACTTGTGCGTAAATGTTTTTTTGATCAATGCCTTTGCTTGATCGAAGAAGTTGACGTTCTTGTTTACGCCAATCCACAAATTTTGCTGCGTAATCCGGATGATTGTCGATGGATGTTGTTCAAAACTGATACACAACAGAGACATCTCTATGTTTCTGGGATCGCCTAGTACAAAACGCATGGGATTTCCATCATAACGCATTGCCTGGATAAGTTTTGTAAACTGTGCCAACTGATCATCACCAGATATGTACGCGTCGCATTAAATTTTTTGTTTGTCCTCGGCTGTTGATGATAGAGTGGTCGTGTTACATGGCCACGAGTTGGGCGTCAATAAAGAAGAACAAAACAACGAAATTAATTTAAAATGATACTTGACTCTCCATTTAGCTATTATTTCCAGCAAAACATCTAGGTCCATCAACTTGGGCAAGCGTGGTATTGATGTTAAGCCTTCAACTCTAGCTAAAGAATGAGAGCGATTTTATTGAAATTTCGATTGACTTAAGTGCTTAGGATGAGACGCGAATAGTATTAGTTGTACAAAAATGGTATTAAGATCAAAGATGTAATTAATAGTACTATTTACAAAATATGTACATGGTTGCATTTTCAACCGTTGAATTCAAATATTTAAACATATGTTGCGTAATATTAATTGAATTAGTGAAAACGTATACGTAAAGTATTAAAATAAAATATGTACATAAGAGAAATTATAATAATAAAAGTTGATCCGCTTCAAACCGCTTTTACCAGGCAAGTTTTTGCGGATTCTGAAACAGAAAAATCGCACACATACATTACAACCTACGTTTCTAATCTTGTAGGTATTTAAAGTAGATAATGTTCCATATCTAACACAGAATTAAAATTATGTTTCTAGCTCTTCGCGAAATGATTTTCTGATCAATTTATCGATAGTACTATGAAAAATAGGCATTTATGGTTTAAGGTGGGACCTATCGGTCTACTGCTCAGGATACCATCCACACAAATGATCAACATTTTTGTTTAAGTACGGCTAAGTGTCTGTTTGAGGATCCTTGGAAATTTTTACCGAAGGTACCCCAAGTGTCCCTGTTTACAGCGCTAATATGTTATTCGTGGGCAAGTCCATGTTTCCTGATATAATGATCCAAAGGTCTAAATTACAGAAATGACTGGTGGGCGCGATATCTATCGAGAGGAATTTCACCCAAAATAAGACCCACTTCCAAAATGAACAAGTAAAAAAATGTCAGTCGGCTTTGCCGACAGATATATACCCTCAGCCAGTGTGAAGTGAAACTTTCACCTACGGACAGATCAAATGTATTTAAGGTCTCTTCTGAATTTTTTGACCCTTTTTGTTCATTTGAACTTGCCGACAAAAATGTGGATTAGGAATTAACTGCACTAAGACATGCATGTTGAACTTTTGTGGGGGACGTTCCCTTAGGGAGGACCGATATGGGCCATTTTAGAAGTTAAATTAAATTTTGACAAAATATTAGGAGATCCAAAGTTTGGACCAAATTGGTTGGCCCATCCAAGTGATATCGTCCTAGCATTTTAGCGACTTTTTTTAAATATTGGGGAGAAGTACCGGAAGTTGTGGACCGGTATTGCCCCATGAAACTAAGTTTGGTTATAATATGACGCAGACCAAATGTTGGACCGATTCGGTTGAACAGTTCGAGGGTTATCGTTCTCTCCGACCGCCACATATGGTTAAATAGCCCTTTCGGGTTTTTTTTCCAAAGAAATATGGACTCGCCCCTGAAAAAACGTTTACCGTTTAATGAGGTAGCGAATGCAAATCGCTTCAACACAAAACAAAGTGATTCGAGAGCAGGTCTTAAAGTGAAGTTATCCGAAATATTCTGTGAGAGGTACCAGAAGGAGGAGACAAATATAGTCCATATTCGAACATGATCTATATCTGGTAGATATGTTAGGATGTGCAAAGTATAGACCAATTCGGCCACTCCCTTCAAGAGTTACCGTACGAACAATTTTTTTGAACATTTTTGAACTTTTGTGGGAGAGGTACCTTAAGGAGTGGACCGATATGGCTTATCTTTAAAGTTAAACTATGTTTGGACAAAATATTACTAACACCATATTTTGGACCGAATCAGCAGATCCGTTTGAGAGTTATCTTGCGCTCCAACCACCTTACACGGTGTCATAGGGGTTTTTTGCAACTTTCATGCTATTTTCTCAGGAAGTGTGGAATTGCCCCTGATGAAATTTGTACCGTCGTATGGAGGGCAGTGAATACGACTTGCTAAAACAAAAATCAAAGCGATTCGAGAGATGGCCCTAAACTGAATTTTTCCGAAATTTTGTGTGGGAGGTACCCGAAGGAGTGGACCTATTGAGACCATATTGGAACCTCATATTACTCTGGTAGTAAGTTTACACTATACAAAGTATGGACCAAATCGGTCACTCCCTTCAAGAGTTATCGTGCGCACAAACTTTCCGAACATATTCGAACTTTTGTGGGGGAGGTACCGGAAGGAGTGGACCGATGTAGCTCATCTTCGAACTTAAACTAAGTTTGGGCAAAATATTACGAAAGCCAAAATTTGAACCGAATCGGTTCATCCGTTCGAGAGTTATCGTGCGCTCCAGCCAGCAGGACAGACAGACAGACGGACGGACGGACATGGCTAGATCGACTCCAAATTGTCTGAAACACATTTCGTCCAAACATACTTGGGGTCTAAAACCATTATTTCGATGAAGCACATTTTCATCGTATCAAAGTGTATATACCCTCCTTAGCCTAAAGGCTGAGGGTATAAATATGTTTTCCGTTAGGTACCTCCCCCGCAAAACTTTTGAGCTCTAATCCAAATTCATATTTTTGTTGGCAAGTTCATACGCCCAAATTTCTAAAAATCTCCTAAATACATAACTTTTTTTTGGGAAATATGTGTTTCAATTCACACAGGCTGAGGGTATATCTCTGTCGACAAAGCCGACTGATACTTTTTTACTTGTTTCCTGGTCGTTCTGCTATCTTTCGAAAATTAGATTCTCTTCACTTCTTTTCTATCTAAAAATTTCACGAGCAATTTTTGTTACTGGCTGACGCCGAAGTGTGAAGTTTGCGAACCTTAGGTGCTACAAAGAAAAACCAACCCAAAAGTACACTCATAATCTGGGGCTGAATTCTTATTGTATGAAAATTTGAAATGAAAAATATTTTCTTTATAATTTTTTTTATTTGAAAGTTTTCTCTTTTATAAAAGTTTTCATTTCATATTTTCATAGAAACAGAATTGAGCCTATGTTCATCATAATGAGAGAACATTGATTTGGAATACTTAAAACAGGAAAAACAAATTCATAACATATAAAATTTTTGAAGTTTCAAAAAAATTATTTTAATATCCTATAATAGATTTCTAAACCTGTATGTTTATCAGAATACTTTAAAGTTTTGCAATACGAATGACATAATAATTGTAGCAAATATAGTAATTTAATAGATAATTAAAAAATAATTGAAATTATTTGAATGTAAACACAACACTTGAACTAATTACCTTTGATATAATTTTAATAATAAACAGTATTATTTAGATTCATTCGAATCAGGGAAAACTTCATGGAAATTATAATTAAAACAAATAAAAAATATATTTTTATTTATTATTTTCTTTCATGAAAAGATTCCATTAAACAAAAAATACTCAAAAACAAATCATATAATATTTGTATTGCATAAACGTTTTTACGACGATGTAAAAAGAAAAATGTCTACAAAATTAATTGTTGGTGAATTTCACTTCCTTTCTCTAGCAGTGAATACGCTTATTAATTATGTATTTATTTCTTTATTAGTCCACAAACATCCCAGAAGGGACAAAGGAGACTTCTTTCATATCAATGAGTGCACGCTGATTCATATTAACTCAATGATATGGGACCTACTGTTTATCGCCGAGTGCAAACGGCGTGTCTTAAGACACCACATGTAGAGAAGTTTCTTACTTACTTACTTAGCTGGCCCATTTCTCTCTATTTGTTGCTTCGCACTCTGGAATACCGCACCTTTTCATCTCTTCATCCACTTGTTTGCGCCATATTTTCCTTGGCCTGCCAATTCTGCGTGCACCGCCAAGTGGTCCGTATTTATACGCCTTTTTAGCGGGTTCATCTTCGCTCATTCTTATGATCCGGCCAAGCCAACGCAATCGCTGCATCTCGATACGTTTAAATATCGTTGTATAGCAGATACAGCTCGTGGTTCATGCGACGTCGATATTCACCGTCAACGCAGATTGGTCCGTAGATCTTTCGAAGAATTTTTCTCTCAAACACACCAAGCAAAGCCATGTCTGCTTGCGCAAGTACCCAGGCTTCGGAGCTATACATCAGCACGGGTAGTATCAGTGTTTAATAGAGCGTTATTTTTGTTTGACGAGATGTGGCTTTGCTTTTAAACTGCTCACTTAAACCAAAGTAGCATATGTTGGCCAATACAATTCTTCTCTTTATTTCACAACTCATGTCGTTTGTTGTGTTTACGGAGGTTCTGAGTTAGACGAAGTCTTTTACTACCTCAAAATTATAGGAACCAACAGCCACAGTTGGTCCGAGCTCAATGGACGCATTGCGCGTCGAAACCATTAACTTTGTCTTCTCACCCATTACCGCCAGACCCACTTTAGCAGATTCTCCTTCGACCTTCATAAAAGTATAAGTTACTTCTTTTACAGATCGTCCCATGATGTCTATATCATCAGCATAAGCAAGTAACATGTGGCTATTGGTGTAGATTGTGCCACTTCTTTTGACGTTTGCCTCTCGTATAACCTTTTCCAGCAGGATGTGGAAGAGATCACACAAAAGGCTGTCTCCTTGTCTGAAACCTCTTTTGGTATTAAACTCTTCGGAGAGGTTCTTTCCTATTTTAACTGAGGACCTCGTGTCAGTTAAAGTCATTTTACAAAGCCAGATGAGCTTTACGGACATGGCTTGGAATACCTTTGAACGCTGCGGGCTGTCGAAGGCTGCTCCATAATCGACAAAAAGGTGGTAGGTATCGATCTGCATCTCTTGGGTCTTCTCCAGGGTTTGCCACAGGGTAAATATCTGATCAATGGTGGACTTGCCAGGTCTAAAGCCGCATTGGTATGGTCCAATTATCTAGTTGACCATAGGCTTTAGTCGTTCGCACAATATCCCTGACACGATCTTGTAGGCAATAGGGAGTAGACTTATGCCCTTATGGAGATCTTTTCTTAGTTCGGCCTATGGAACAAATGTTCTGTAATGGGCCAGCTAAGTAAGTAAGTAAGAAACTTCTCTACACGTGGTGTTTTAAGACACGCATACAGTCTTATCTCCCTTCTTATGGACTGGACACAGGACACTCAGGTTCCAATCGTCGGGTACTCGTTCCTCCTGCCAGATGGTGCTAACTAGCTGATGAAGACACCTTATCACCGTTTCGCCTCCGGTTTTGAACAGCTCGGCTGGTAAGCCATCGGTTCCTGCTGCCTTATTATTCTTCAGCCGATTTATTGCTGTCTTTACCTCATCTTGGCTGGGCGGTATACATTTAATACCATCTTCTGGGATTGGGTCTGTGGTATCTTCGTCGTCTTCGCTGCTATTGGATACCAACAGTTTTGAGAAATGTTCTTTCCTTATCTTGAGCACCCTATCTGTATCAGTTACCAAATTAAATTGCTGGTCTCTACAGGAGAATGTACCTGTACCAAAGCCATCAGTTTGATGCTTGACTCTTTGGTAGAATTTTCGGACTTCATTCTGATTCCTGTACATCTCGATTTTTTCACACTCCCGCTTTTCCATCTCTCTCTTTTTTCTGCGGAAAAGACGTTTCTCCTTTTCTCCCGATACCTCTCTCGTGCGCTACGCGTTGCTACTGATTGTAAAGTAGCCCTATATGCCGCATTTTTCTCTTCGGTAGCAGCACAACACTCCTGATCATACCATGAATTCCTTGGTGGAGGTCTCTGGTATCCAAGTATGGGTTTTGCGACTGTTTGCATGGAGTGGGCAATACTTTGCCATTGCGCTGATGTGTGGAATATGCTGTGGCTAGCTGTTGTGATTGCAGCTTACCGATGTCTAACCTTCGTGTTGTGTCTGTTCGTACTTTGTTTGCTACGTTTAACCGGGTGCGTACCTTTGCTTCAACAAGGGAGTGGTTCGAGTCTATGTTTGCTCGTCGGAACGAACGCACATCCAACACGCTCGATGAATGTCTGCCATCTATCACAACATGATCAATTTGATTTCTTGTTTTCTGATCTGGAGACAGCCAGGTGCCCTTATGAATATGGAGATGATTAAATCTGGTACTGATAACTACCATGTTTTTTGCAGCTGCGAAGTCTATCAGCCTCATACCATTGTCAGATGTTTCACTGTGAAGACTGAATTTTCCGACTGTTGGGCCAAAGATATTTTCCTTTCCAATTTTGGCATTAAAATCGCCTAGAATAATTTTAATGTCATGGGCAGGACAACGGTCATATGTTTCTTCTAAGCGCTCATAAAATATATCTTTGGTCAGTTCGTCCTTGTCTTCAGTGGGTGCATGAGCGCAAATAAAGCTGATGTTGAAGAATTTAGCTTTTATTCGAATTGTAGCAAGTCTTTCATTCACTGGTGTGAAGCTGGAGACCAGGTGTTTTAACCTCCGACCAACTACAAATCCGCAACCAAACCCATGCTTTATGTCATGGCAGCTATAATACAGTGCGTCACCTTTAGGTGTTGTTGTGACGCCTTTCCCATTCCATCGTTTTCCTGTATGGCAGTAATGTCGGCCTTAAAACGTTTGCGGGGGTCGTCAACTTTAGAGGGATTTGTTAATCTTTTCTTTTGTTTTTTCATAGTAGACCGCTTTTTCTAGGGGAGGGTTACTAACCCTGCGCCCAAACCCAAGTTTTTAACGTTCTTATGGGTGAACGCGCGGCACATTTTAACTCACTACCTTTAACGGGTTTTAAATGCAGCTATCCCAGGTGACACCACGGGGAGGTCAGTGTCCGCTTGAGATGAAAGAGGTATCTTTCATCCCCAACGTCACCCAGAGAAGAGAAGTTTCACAAGGCTGAAATACTCAGGAAATGTCGCCAAAATTACTGAGGGGTATTTTGCCACCGTTGAAAATTTGATGTTGCCTGGTCTGGGAATCGAACCGCAGACCTTCTGAGTGCAATGCGGGTGTGCATTAGGGCTATAACCAAAAAAATACCACCACACAGCCGTGTAGAGCATGGAAAACTATAATGAAATAAGGTGCAATTTTGTTTCTATCGCGAAAAAAGTTTCCGCACCAAATGCATTGAAGTTCAGTAATGCATTTTTTAATTTTATCTGTTATAACAACATGTTTGCTTTTCATTAAAATTTTTATTTTTTGTAATCTAATTTAAAATCATTATCAAAGCGTTCTGGACCAATTTGTTCTCAAATCGCGCCATTTCGGAGCATATTAGGAACTTTTGACACTATTGCAATTTTTGGTTTTTCTTTATAAACTCGTGAATTTTATGTTTATATTTTTTGTACCTATCGGACAAGAGAATTTGGGGTCATTTGCAACGAATTCGCGAAAGTTACAGGCTGTTTTTGTTGACCTTGCCTGTGAGAATTTTATTTTTGTTTAAAAAATGCATTACTGAACTTCAATGCATTTGGTGCGGAAACTTCTTTCGCGATAGAAAAAAAAATTGCACCTTATTTCATAATAGTTTTTCATGCTCTACACGGCTATGTGGTGCTATTTTCGATATCTGCAAAAAAGTGCAAAAAGTTATATCCCTAGTGTGCATACCATAGCACCACGGTGGCACCCCAATGGATCAAATAACATATTAAATATTGTTAATAATAGAATAACATATTTGGATAATCATAGTAAAATTATAATTAAAACATATTTTTGATGATAAAATAAAAAAAATGATTCTTTAATTGCTACACATTTACAACAAATCATAGTTAAAATAACTAACGTAACTTCAAAAACCCATGTCACAATGATCCAACAAATGAAAGTGTTAACAATTGTATTGTTAATTAAAATAATTAATTTTTATTGTTTTTACTTGTGTATAAAAATAAATGCATATTTCGATAATTATATTTTTTCGTTACAAATTAATTTAATCAGCTTATGTTTAAATAAAATTAATTTCGACAAAATCCCTTTACGGAGCCAGGCAGCACCAACAATGATTTAGTTCAAAATCGCTGTATAATGTTCGGGATATTTTTGTTTTTTACGTAATATTACTCTGCAAAGAAAATAGATATAATTAGAAAAATTATAGAATAACAATCCAAATACAATACGATAATTTGAAAATTAAGTTCTCATCGGAGTCAATATTACTCTTCAAACTATAGAAATTTAAATGGATTGAAAATTTCAGCATTCGTCTCATGTTACTCATTGAAATGTCCCACAAACATCCCAGAAAGGACAAGGGAGACTTGTTCATTCAAATACTTACAGTATAAAACAGATGGCCACAATAAAAAGATTTGCATTTATAACATTAAATAGACCCGGAAATGACGTAAGGGTAGAACGATAAATGATCGTATACAATGGTGATGCCACAAAAGGCATGAATGCTTGAATGGCACTAATGAATGAAAAGATTTTTCCTAAAAAAGGTTAAATACCATGAAATTACATTCATAATTCAACAATCAAATTATGTGCCGTAATACTTACCCAACTCATTGGCTGGCAATAAATTTGTTAGAACTGTCCTCAGCATTGGATTAACAACAGACTTTAGAATACCCAATCCAATGGCTAAATACAATTGCCAATTAATGGCAGCAAAGCCTTTCATAAGATTACTGAAGGTTTGGGATAACAGGGCGTAAATGGCCACGGTGAGTATTTGCATTTTGAAAACCTATAAAACAAAACAAGAAAATAAAAATTGTGATAAATGTCCACAAATGTTTGTTTGCTTCAATTAGTATTCAACTAACAAACTCTACTTCTTACCTTCCTTAACAACCATACACCGAAAATGTTGCCCAATATCGGTATCAATATACTTATCGTTTCATAAGTGGTAAAATCTTTAACGGTCCACTGGAATTTCTCACGCACAAACAAATAAAAAACGGTCGTCGATCCCTCTGAAAATAATAATAATGATGATGATTTTGTAATGAAAACAAATCACACGAAATTAACATAATTTCGAATGTCATTTGCCGTTTGTTTTCTTCAATTCAATCAATCTGCTGCTGGTTACTGCCTACTTACTTACCCACGATAAAGGCACACGTCAATAAACATGCCACAATAAGCAAGATCACCGAACGTGTTTCAAAATCTCTTGTCTTAAAACAGGTTGAATACATTGCCTTAAGGTGATCGATATCGAATAATTTCCTCAGACGATTTTTGGAATGTGGCGAATTTTCCACAATCTCCTCTTCCCCTTGATCTCCATGTATTGTACTGTTGCTGTTGTTGTTACTATGAGCTTCTGTATTGTGTGGTTGTTGTTGTTGTTGTTTTTTAGAAATATTTGCTGATGTTTGAGGATTTTCAACTTCATGGGTCACATTGCAATAAGTTATCCGACGCAAGTTCAAACTTTCTGGTATTATAAATATAACCACTAAAGTTGCCGAAAGAATACACATTGCTGAGATGAAAAATATAAGCGTGGATGATTCGTAAGCATTGTAGATATATCCCGATATAAATGAGCCCAACATTAGACC
Organism: Musca autumnalis; assembly: GCF_047663935.1. NCBI lineage: Eukaryota > Metazoa > Arthropoda > Insecta > Diptera > Muscidae > Musca > Musca autumnalis. The sequence continues at coordinate 13,487,553 of NW_027412088.1, read as the reverse complement.
AATGTAAATAACTGCCTCATAGAGATTCATTCTGAAATGAGAGGAACAAATTTTTTACTTTTTGCAGTGTTTTATTTAACTTGCTTTGTTGTCTCACGGTGCTCTTGAAGCAACTTTAAATGGAAGGTGCCTACACCTGGGAAGTTTTTGAGGATTCTGAAACTACAATATTCATAAATGAGAAAAAACAAAAAAAATCGACGGAGCGCTTTTTATATAAATCGCGGTTCAAGTCGGCATTTTTAAGGGTTTTTTAAGGGTTTTCAGGATTTTGCTTGGAAACCGCAAGTCCTATCGAAATAGGACAAAAAAAAATGTTGTAGCTATGAAAATTCTCCACAAGATTGACCTTTACGGTATTTTCGTAGGTTTTACCATCTCCTTATACAAGGTGGCGCAAAAGTAATCCTCCTATCAGAAAATGCTATAAATTTTGCGATTGGCTCCTAATGTCAGTTCTGTTTTGACATTTGTGTAGCAAACACATGCGAAATACACGTTAATAAACAATGTTACGCTACACTGCTCCAGAACGCCATCCTTAATCACCACCAAGAGGAAGATGATTGTTCTTCAAAAATAATCATGAGTGATGAGGCCCATTTCCATCTTAGCGGGTACGTAAGCAAAATTTACGTTTCTGGGGCACTGAAAATCCGCGTGTAACCAATGAAGAGCCATTACACCCGCTCAAAGTCACTGTATGGAGTGCTGTTTTCACTGGAGGAGTCATCGGACCTTTTTTCTTCGAAGACGTCGCGGGCCAAACGGTTACTGTGAATGGTGAGCGCTACAGAGCAATGATCAACGAGTTCTTTTTGCCCGCAACTTGATGCACTGTACGTGCCACAACCGATATGCCGAAGGATGCATATCCCGTTTTGTCGATTTGCACTGGCCAACAAGATCGCCTGATTTGACCGCTCCAGACTTCTTTTTGTGGTGCTTTTTGAAGTCGCGGGCTTTTGTCAACAAGCCTCAAGCTGAAAGCACATACAACGTTTGAGTAAAGTTTTGCGTTGGGCATTGACAAAAAAACAACAACAGGGCGACGCCGACATCAAAGTCCGGCGTTGATGTGTTTGCCGGCATGTATTTCAAATGAATTTGAATTTTTCGGCATCATGCCCAACAGTGTAAAAACGGCCAAAACGACACAAAAGTTTACTCAAACGTTGTATGTGTTTTCAGCTTCAGACTCTTTCAGCTCTTAAAGACAATAACCGTCAAGAATGTGAGGACCTATCGCCGGAAGTTTTGGCCAAAGTGATGGAAAATGCCATAAAAAGGGCTCAAATGACAATAAACTGTGGCGGCGGCCATTTATCTGACATCATATTCTCGACTTGATGTAAAAAAATTAAATGACCAAATAAAAATAGTCCACAAGAAGAATCAATATTTTTCATTTTTTTTAATTACCACCAAAAAAAAAACGGACGGTTACTTTTGCGTCACCTTGTAAAACAGTGTCACGATTGCAATTTCCCAACTTAAACTTATATATTTCAAAAACGGTACAACATAGAAAAAAGATACCAAAAATAATCTTATAGATAATTGTCACTGCTACAACATTTATTTTAGTCCCATTCCGATAGGACTTGCGGTTTTCAAGCAAAATTCTGAAGACCTGAGAAAAAAATCTGAATGATTGATCTGAACTTCTATATCTCAAAACCGCAAAAAAATTCCCAGATGTAAGCGGTTATCACTTAAAGTTAGTTAAATCGCACCTTGACATTGTTTTATAACACAGAAAAAAATTTATCGATTTTCCGGCGATAAAAAAAATTGCCATATTGACAAAATTCGATAAAATTATTTGATCACAAAGTTAAAATACAACTGATAAAATATTTCACATGTTGACTAAAATATTTATCGATTTTTTTACATTGGACTGATAAAATATTTCACATATTGGCAAAAATATGTATCAAAATATTCAAAATTTTGTATCAGCATTCAGTGGTTGTTGGAATAGCTACCAATAAACATTAGGGTTATAACTTTTTTTGCAATTTTTGCAAATATCAAAAATCCCACCGCATAGCCGCGTAGAGCACGAAAAACTACTATGAAATACGGTGTAATTTTTTCTCTATCGCGAAAAAGTTTCCGCACCAAATGCATTAAAGTTTAATAATGCATTATTTAATTTTATTTGTGAAAATTACATATACGCTTTCCGTAATAACTTATTAATAGTTTTAATCTAATTTAAAATCAATATCGAACCATTCTCGACCAATTTGGCTTTTGGGTTTGTATTTAACAAAAAAAAAAAAACGACAAAATAATTGTAAATATGAACATTTTTTGTATCGATTGAAAATAATTGCTCTGTTCCAGAACCTGCAAGAAGCTACTATTTTTTACTTCGATAACAATTTTTTCTTTATGTTATCGAAGAAAATAGTAAAAATTAGTAGATTCTTGCAGTACTGGAACAGACCAAATGTATCCAACAATTTTTTTTATCAAGAAAATATTTTGTTCTTGTCAAGCACAATGTGGAATATTTTTTTGGAATAAATATTTCTGTCAATATGAGAAATATTTTATCATTTGTATTTTTGTGATCAAATAATTTTATCGAATTTTGTCAATATGACAATTTTTTTTATCGCCGGAAAATCGATAAATTTTTGATTGAATCTTTGAATTTTGGAGCAAATTGAGTTGAGCCCGCTCAGCTAAATTTTTTTTAAATTGTACATTTCTTTAAATAGGGGATTTAATAGGCCGTTTACATATAACCGGGTTAACCCAGTGGGTCTGGGTTTCAAATGTCATTTCAATTGTGTATACTTCAAATAAATCCTCATAAAGAAGGTTAACCCTGCAAAAAACTATAATCTAAACGCCGTATAAGACTTTCACCTATGGACAGGAGCAAATCTAGGGCACGGGAACAACATTTTATTTAATTTAAATTTTTTTCTTAGTAACTGGGCTTTAACCAAGGGAATTTTTGAACTTCAAAGGACCATATATCGGGAAGTATGGATCTCCCAAAAAGAAATTACATATTGTCGTGATCAGGAAGGTGAGCTCTACCTATAAAAAAAATTTCATCACGATCGGAGCTGAGCGGCTCAACACATCTTATGCCTGAATTTTTTTATCAAATGGCTAAAAGTTTTATACCCTCAGCATTTATGCTAACGAGGGTATACACACTTTCATACGGGCAAAATGTACCTCATCGAAATAATGGTTTTAGACCCCAAGTATGTTTGGACGAAATGTGTTTCAGACAATTTGGAGTTGATTTAGCAATGTCCGCCCTTTTGTCTGTCTGTCTGGCTGGTGCGCACGATAACTCTCGAACGGATCAACCGATTCGGTCCAAAATTTGGCTTTCTTAATATTTTGTTCAAACTAAGTTTAAGGGGTCGATTATGGATAGTAACCCAACTCCAGTTGGGCTGCCCACAGCAAATTTAGTAATAGAATTTTCTATTTCTGCATTAAAATTTATACTTTCTTACAATTAAATTAATAGCTGAAAGTTCAAAACACTGATATTGATTAAATTTGACAAAAATGTGCTATCCATAATCGACCCCTAAGTTCGAAGACGGGTTATATCGGTCCACTCCTTCCGGTACCTCCCCCAAAAAAGTTCCAAAATGTTCGGAAATTTTGTGGGCATGATAACTCTTGAAGGGAGCAACCGATTTGGTCCATACATTGCACATCGTGAAATTTCTACCAGGTTTAGATGAGGTTCCAATATGGACTCAATCGGCCCTTCAGGTACCTCCCACACAATATTTCGAATAAGTTCAGTTTAAGACCTGCTCTCGAATCGCTTTGATCTTTGTTGCAACATCTTGTATTCATTTCCCCCATACGACGGTATAAGTTTCATTAGGGGCAAGTACATACTACTTCCTGAGAAAATAGGCTGAAAGGTACAAAAAAAAACTTATGACACCGTGTGTTGTCGTTGGAGCGCAAGATAACTCTCGAACGGATCTGCCAATTCGGTCCAAAATGTGGCCTTCGTAATATTTTGTGCAAACTTAGTATAAGTCCGAAGATAAGCCATATCAGTCCACTCCTTCAGGTACCTCCCCCACAAAAGCTGACAAATGTTCGGAAAAATTGTGCGCATGATAACTATTGATGGGAGCGACCAATTTGATCCATACTTTACACATCCTAATATATCTACCAGATATAGATCCGGTTCGAATATGGACTATATTTGTTTACTCCTTCGGGTACTCCCACACAAAATTTTGGATGAATTCACTTTAAGGCCTGCTTTCGAATCACTTTGATTTTTGTTGAAGCAACTTGTATTCGCTACCTCAATTACGACAGTAAAAGTTTTTTCAAGGGCAAGTCCATACTTCTTGAGAAAACCGCCCGAAAGTTGTAAAAACCCCCTATGGCACCATATATAGTGGCTGGAGAGCTCGAACCGAATACTGCCTGTGGACACTTTGGATATTATAATATTTCTTCGAATATTAGATGAAATTCGAAGGTGGTGCTTATAGGTCCACTCCTTCCGGTACCTCCCCCAGAAAAGTTCGAAAATATTCGCTAAAATGGTACGCGCGATTTCTCATAGACATAGCAACCGATTTGTCCATACTTTGGATCTCTAAATATTGTCGAAACTTAATTTATGTTCAAATTTGGGTCCTATCTGTCCAATCCTTGTGGTACCACCCACACAAATGTTAAATGTTCCAAAGGTGGCTAAGGGTCTGTTCGAAAATCCTTTGGACATTTTTACCGAAGGTTTCTCTAGTGGTCCTGTTTTCAGCGATATTATGTTTTTCGTAGGCTAGTGTGATAAAAAAGCCCTATCTATCGTTATCCCAGGAAATTTTTGAGATTTAATCCTATCCATACTTTTGTCGGTTCATACGCCCAACATTTTGAAAAAAACCCCTAATACATAAGTTTTTTTTTTGGGAAGAAATCATTTCAATCGACACAGGCTGAGGGTATATCTCTGTCGGCTAAGCCTACTGATACTTTTTTACTTGTTACTAGTTTCCGTCAATATTTACCTATACGGCCTTTCGTTGGCTGTCGAGACATCCGATATATAACAGAATGTTGCCACTGAATATGTAACACCATCTCCCAATAAGGAAAGGGGTAACGACGGAAGTATATAATACCACGGATCTAATTCATACGAATCCGATAAATGGCTGATGACACAGGTTAAGGCATAAAAAAGGAAATAACCTGCAAGAGAAACGACAATTAAAAAATATGATTTACTCCAAAACAAATGTACATTAGGGTGATGATTTTTTGACTTTTTTCAGAAATGAATGAATAAACTTCTGTCTGCTAATGACTAAAATAACGTTTATTTCATTTAAATATTGGAAAAAACATCCTCACAAATATAATAATGAAATACTTTTTCTTATTTTTTAAATCATCTCTGAATTAGTATGTTTTTTTCGGATCACCTTATATGTAAGATTTTATCTAACCTTAAATAAAAACTCATCAAGATATGATACAGGGAAATAAGGTCGTATAAAAGAGATTATCCTAATTAAAATTCTGATGGAAGTTGAAAATAAAATTCAAATCTATGTTTTAATGAAGACAAGATAAAATCTTACATATAAGGTGATTAGAAAAAAACTTACACAAAAAATTTTTATTTATTATTGTCTTTTTAGGACGAAGGCCATTATTTATGAAAGTTTTAATTAATTAATTGGATTAATCGAGCTAATATGGCCTAAGGAGTTTTGTATTGAAAAATGAATTCTAGCGAAATACCACACACAAAAAATGTTTTAAAAAAATTATAAAAAAAATAATTTCAAAGTTGTTTGTACAACAGGTTTTTTATCGAATCACCTTATATATAAGATTTTATTTTAAGGGATACGAAGATACACGGAAATAAGGTTGTATAAAAGTGATCGCCCCAATTACGACTATAATGGAAGTTGTTAATGGAAGTAGTTAATGAGGACAAGATAAAATCTTACTTATAAGGTAATTAAGATAAAAACCTCAAGCAAAAAAAGTTCGGCCGGGGCGAACTTTTTATACCCGCCACCACCAACTGTATTGAAGTGAATAGGAACAATTAGGTTCCTTTTGTTCATGAAAGTACTAAGCTCTTCCTCTTATTTCTTGCATGAGCATGATATTTTAACTGGACCAGTATTTACAATTTTCCGAATTGAGCTTTTGTATCTTCTGGCAACACACAATATTAAATGATAGCAATCTCGGTTCGAAAACTTGACAAAATATCGTCAAAATTCATAAAATACTGGTTTAAATTCTTTTTTGTGGTTAACATTTCTAAGTTTCAGATGGAAACTTTTATACTTCCAACGAGGACTAAATACTAAATTTCAGCAATTTTGCTGGGATATTGAGGTCACAACCTTCAAAATACCTAAAATCGGGGGGACATGAACCTATACCTACAAAATTCCGTTGGAATGTTTTATACCGCCAACGAAGGCTAAATGCCAAATTTAGCCATAGAAGGCTAAAACCTTCAAAATACCTAAAATCGGGAGGTACCGCTCTATGGGGGCTATATACAGGCGTGGACCTATTCCGACAAATTTCAGGTTGAAAGTCCGTCAACAGACTTAAAACTTTATGCTGTAGTGGGATTCTGTAACTCATTTTTGCTGTTATCGATAATTGTCAGTAAAATTAAAATGCTTATAATTTCGATAATTAACAAAATTTTTCGGTAAGTTAACGATGAATAAAAAGTAGTCGCTAACCTCTCCGACACAAACAGTGATACCAACTTTTCTTTATGTTTTTAGTCATCAGTTTTCGATCTAATTTTACCGATTTTTGTCGGTAACAGCAAAAATGAGTTACAGAATCCCACTACTGATCAAGAATATATATACTTTATGGGGGTTCTTCGATAAACATTTCTATATATTACAAAAGGAATGACAAATTTAATTATATCCTCCATATTATGGTGGAAGGTATAAAAATAATAAAAGTAATTTTAAATTGCAAAAGGTTTTTTTTAAGAATCACCTTATATGTACATACGATTTTGTTTTACTTTGGTTGTAAAAAGTCATCACCCCAAGGTACATACCAGTAAAAGATGCTATCAGTAAAGGTTTTCGTCCAAATCGATCCGACCATGCACCAACAAATGTTCCACAAAGAGCTGGCACAATGCTTTGTATCAGGGAATTTGTCATAAAGAAGACAACAGTATAGGACTGGACTTCGGTTTCAATGGACTGAAATAAAAACGAAAAAATGAACTCATTATTGAATTTGTAAAACAATTGGTCAATTCAAGAACTCCAAGAATCTACAATTTTTCACTATTTTTTCGATAACATAAATGGTCTGTTCCAGAACTGCAAGAATCTACGAACAACTGCAGGTTCTGGAACAGAGCAAAAAGAAACAATTTTTATCGTATTAAAAATGTGTAGATTTCCCATAAAAGATATATGATGAGTATTTACCTTAATGTAATCACTGGCATTCCTGGTTGATAATTTTTTACAATCCGTTTCATTATGATGAAATATGGTGGTGCAAGTCTGATAAATAATTTGATTTTTCCAAACCGTTGCTGCAACAACAACAATTAAATACTGTATTATAATGTTATCGTTTGTTTATTGTTTTTTTACATACCCGATAAATTATAGGCAAACACTAAAATTAAAACAGCCGGTTCAACCAAATAATAACGCGATTTCTGCCACATTGTTAATCCGCTCATAGGGGCTTTGACATTCTCATTTGTATTTTGTTCATCGTTTGATGATGATGAAGGTTGCTCAGCAAGTAATGCACTGCATTCACCCTCTGAATTATCCATTTTAAGATTCTTGCGGTCATTCATCGCTTGTGGTCAACGAACAACTGATACTCTCAATAAGTTCGTCCCTAGACCAAACACAAACCACTCAATTATGTGAACCTTCTTTATTTGTATATTTATTTATTTTTATTCTTTTATGTACTGTTTTAATCAGTTTTATTTTGTTTGAGAATTGAGTCACAATATGAATATTATTTTGTATTAGGGGAATGCCAGTTGAAAGCCCGGAATTTTTTGGGGGATTTGGAGCAAAGAGAGATATTTTACTAAGCAAATTATCCTAAACTTTGGCAAACGTTTGTTGGCAAAAATTAATGGTAATAAAATTATATCAATTGGAGAAGAAGGTTTATGTAAAACGATATACATACATATATGTACATACATATGTATCTACATTAACATGTTGAATAAATGCAGATGGCATGTGTCTACTATCCCACACATTCTTCGATATGCAGAAAAAATTCGATAAATTTCCAAACAAAAACTGTTATCAAACATTTTATCACATTGACAATGCTCACGATCGTAAACTCAACAAGATAAATATATGCATACATTAGGGCTATATCCAAAAAATATTACACCAGTACCATGCAGGGAATTTTGTCCTGATAACGAGAACGTGTTTTGTACGTCGATTCGGCGAAAAAAGTTTTTGATTTTAATTATTTGAACAAAAGTTTATATGTATACTAGGGCTATGACTATTTGACCTTTTGATTTTCTATAGCGGGAATGAATGAACTTTTGCCTATTAATGACTAAAATAACGTTTATTCTATTTAAGTATTAAAAATGGTCACCCATAAAAACTTTGAAAAAACATTTCTTTAAAAAAACCTATGAAATAAAAAAAAATGGAAAAATTATTTCCTGTTGCATGAATGAATGAATGACCTTTTGTCTATTATTGACGAAAATAACTTTTATTCCTTTTAAAAGGTCCCGCACAAACTACTTTTAATCGGTATGATATAGCATTTCCAAATTATATGAAAACTTTACCAAATTGAATAACACGTTTATTTTTATTGAAAGAAAAAAAACCAGACTATATTGAAAAAGAAATAAAATACATTAATTTAATAAAATTATATATAAAAGTGTAAATCGCTGCACACGGTGCGCCTTAAACAAATTTAAATGGAAGGAGCTTGAAGTTTTTGCGGATTCTGAAACTGCAATGTTTATAGATGAAAAAAATCAAAACTAAAAAAATCGACGTAGGGCTTTTTAAATAAATCGCGGTCAAAGTTCACACTTTTAGGTGGTTTTTAAGTTTTAACGATTTTGGTTGAAAATCGCAAGTTCTATGGAAGTGGGACTAAAGAAAATGTTGTAGCAGTGAAAATTCAGTACATGATTGCACTTCATGATATTTTGGTAGGTTTTACCGTTTTTATACCCTCAGCATTTATGTTAACGAGGGTAGCAATGTCCGTCCGCCTGTCTGTCTGGCTGGAGCGCACGATAACACTCGAACGGATCAACCGATTCGGTCCAAAATTTGGCTTTCGCAATATTTTGTCCAAGCTTAGTTTAAAGATGTGTTATAGCGGTCCACTCCTTCCGGTACCTCCCCCACAAAAGTTCGAAAATGTTCGAAAAATTTGTGCGCACGATAACTCTTGAAGGGAGTAACCGATGTGGTCCATACTTTGCACATCGTGAAATTTCTAACAAACTTAGATGAGGTTCCAATATGGACTCAATCGGTCCACGACTTCGGGTACCCCCCACACAAAATTTCGGAAAATTTCAGTTTAGGACCTGCTCTCGAATTGTTTTGATTTTTGTTGTAACAGCTTGTATTCACGGCCCCAATTACGACTGTGCAAGTTTTTTCAAAGGCAAAACCATACTTCCTGAGAAATTAGCCTGAAAGGTTCAAAACCAGATTTGGTCCATAATGTCCTACTTAGTTTAACTTCTAAAATGGTCCGTATCAGTCCTCTCCTTAGGATACCTTCCCCCCAAAAATTCGACATTTGTGTCCAAGTGCAGTTTAGGGTCTGTTCGGAGATCCTTTGCAAATTTATACCGATGATGTTTTTTGTGGTCCTGTTTACAGCCATATATGTTTTCCCTGGACAAGTCCATGCTTCGTGGCATACTTGTCCAACAGGTGTACGATAACCTACTGAAATTACTAGTGGGCGCGATATCTATCGAAAAGATATGACTCTCAAAATAAGATCCACTTCCGTTATGCACTATGTCTATGTCACTATGTTATATCTATCCGATCATGTTAAAATAGTTCTAAATTTGTTTTTATTTTCGCGGAAAATCAACAAATAATGAAAAAATCTTAGAGTAAATTTATTCTAACTCAGAGTCCATATAAATCTCAAAAAAATAAATTTAAAATCTTTACAGCATCTAGGCAACGCATTGAAATATGTGAGACCAAAATTATAAAGATTGGGTTCATAACATGCATATTACAGCAACAACAAAAGGCAAAAACTTATTGTGGGAATATTATTTCAAAAAAATATATTTTTTGGTTTGACACGAAAAATTGGAGAAACATTTTTAGGAGTCATTCTACTATTTCGCTAAATTTCCGTAAAAAAACTTGCTAAAACTTCTTCGAGGAAAATAGTTCGTCATCGTGAAGGTATATTTGCTTAGTGTGATAAGCAATAGAGTTAAGAAGTACAGAGTAATATTGAAATCACAACCAAAGATAAAACACAAATGTTAAAAAGCGTGTAATTCGCGAATACGTTTAAATCAGATGAGGTGCATGTCGTCACCATAAATGCCCAAAGACGTAACCCACAAAACAAAAATTTTACAGGAGAAGCAAAAAACGTTATAAAATTAAAAACTGTTTTATGGAATATTAATCTTATGAAGGCGAGTATATGGGATATTATTGATCATATACGAAGAGGAATTAGTAGTGAAACCAAAACCGCTGAAGTGCTTAGTTTTGAGATCCTCCATTACAACAAAATCTGCAATATTATCCCATTTTCCGAAATGCAATTTCTTGAATAGCATCGTTGTTTTTGAACGTAGAAGCTTGAAATATTGCCAGAGCATGTATTTTAGCTTTATGTACCAGATTACGACAAAAAACGAATTTTGATTTTCATGTCGGTTACGTCTTCGGGCATTTATGGTGACGATGTGCTTTTCGGATACAGGGAGTCCATGTCTATCAATATGCATGGATTTTCCCATGTTTCATTCAGCGGCCAAAGTGTGCCATCAGTTGCATCTTACTATTCAAAAAAACTTCAAGTGGGCATCCGATTTCAATGGCCGCCTATTAAAAATACGTCAATATAAATTATTTTAGACAGATTCGTCAAGAACTGCGGATGTGCCACCACATTCTATTTTGGGATAAATAGGGAATCTTTGTAATTTGTGACACACCTTTTTGGCAAATATTATAATCGCTTATAAAGGATTACATTTTTGTAAAAATAATCAAAGAAAATCGCTGTTCAATTAGCGGAATTGTCAAAATATATTTTTGCAGATTTTCCTACTTTCAAGGTATCTACGGAGCACACTCATGAGATATACATCGAACGACGTGGAATCGCGAGTTCTACAATCATATAAACTAGTTTGGATTATTATCTAGTTGCACCCTCTAATTATAAGAAAAATTCGAAAAGCACTGAAATCAAAACTTTAAAATGTCGGCATCGTTTTTAGGGGGATGCAGTGTAAATATCGAAAAGTCATACACTAGAACCATGTTGCCAAAGGGGTATTCTTTAGTTATTTCATTGATCACAGGTTTGAATTTTGCGTCATTTGGCCAGACATCAAGAAAGAAAAAAAAAACTTGTTTACTTCAACACATTTTTCCCATTTTTTTATATTACCACCAACGCAGCTTCCATGAAAATGATTTGTTATGCTCCATATTATGAGATCGTGGCTAAAACACTTCAATTAATATAAATATATTCATATTTGATAAAATATATTAACAGTTCGCGACTTATTAAATGGTGAACCTCAACTTCAACGATTGTAAAATTTTTTTGAATATTACCATATCTCTGTCGGCAAAGCCGACTGATACTTCTTTACTTGTTCTTAATATCTTTGCTCTACGCGGCTATGTGGTGGTATTTTTGATATTTGCAAAAAAGTTTTATCCCTAATGTACATACATGTAACCCAATAAAAAATATTTTGATATTAGAAGCATTAAATATTTGCAAGGTGCGCTTCATAGCGCTTTCTATTCCTGTTCAGTAAAGTATGCAACAGCTTTGGTGGTGCAGTGACTATAAAACCTAGAATTCCGAGTTCAAAACACATCAACAGCATTTTTATTTTGATTGCCAACCAGCGGATAAACTTTTGTCGTCATTTACTAAATTAGCTTTTGTTGTAACAGCATTCCAGAAAAATGTTATTGAAGTGGTTCCATGCAATGACATTATTTCACTGGATCTTTTGAATTGTTTAAAATGATTTGAATGAATATCATGAATCAGAAATACAATTTCAATAATAACACGGTGAACCGAAAATCTGGGACAGAGAAAATTCCTATTGGGGATGAAAGCGCTTGGTGTGTATATTAAGAATCCCGAAGGACAGATTCGCCGTGAGTCGAACTTCCGAGTTATGGCGTGATAACGTTTTTGCTCTGCTGAAGGCCCTATAAGGCATCTGACATTAGCGTTATATCTTTATTAACTGTTGTTTTAGCTTGTTTATGAGATGACATGTCGTCAGTCAAATCGCCCATCAATGTCCTTTTCGTCATTTGTTTTAAGAACCGCTATAAAAGTACCACAAGATGACGTTTTTCAACTTCGAAATGTTCTGCAAAAATGTCGCTCTGGAAATTTTAGATACAATTTTCATCAACAACTTATCGATATTGTTGCGTTTTCATAGTCCTTTTGTGCATCCACCCGGTTTTTGTTCAGAAAAAAAAACTATATTTTCTTTTTTATACCCTCAGCATTTATGCTACATATATACACTTTCATACGGGCAAAATCTGCTTCATCGAAATAATGGTTTTAGACCCCAAGTATGTTTGGACGAAATGTGTTTCAGACAATTTGGATTCGATTTAGCAATGTCCGTCCGTCTGTCAGCTGGTGCGCACGATAACTCTCGAACGGATGAACCGATTTGATCCAAAATTTGGCTTTCGCAAAATTTTGTCCAAACTTAGTTTAAGTTCGAAGATGGGTTTTATTGGTGCACTCCTTCCGGTACCTCCCCCACCAATGTTCGAAAATGACCGGAAAATTTGTGCGCACGATGACTCTTGAAGGGAGTGACCGATTTGGTCCATACTTTGCACATCGTGAAATTTCTACCAGACTTAGATGAGGTTTCAATATGGACTCAATCGGACCACTCCTTCGGGTACCACCCACACAAAATTTCGGAAAAGTTCAGTTTAGGACCTGCTTTCGAATCGCTTTGATTTTTGTTGTAGCAACTTGTATTCACTGCCCCCATACGACGCTATAAGTTTCATCAGGTCCATCCAAGTCCATACTTCCTTAGAATTAAGACTGAAAGGTGCAAAAAAGCCCCATGACACCGTGTGAGGTGGTTGGAGCGCAAGATAACTCTCGAACGGATCTGCCAATTCGGTCTAAAATTTTGCTTTCGTAATATTTTGTCCAAACTTAATTTAAGTTCCATGATGAGCTATATCGGTCCACTCTTTCAGGTACCTCCCCCACAAAAGTTCAAAAATGTTCGGAAAAATTGTGCGCACGATAACTCTTGATGGGAGTGGCCTATTTGGCCCATACTTTGCACATCCTAATATATCTACCAGATATAGATCAGGTTTGAATATAAACTATATTTATCCACTCCTTTGGGTACCTCCAACACAAAATTTGGGATAAATTCACTTTAAGGCTCGTTCCCGAATCACTTTGATTTCTGTTTAAGCAATTTGCATACGCTGCCTCATTTACGTCGGCAAGAGTTTTTTCAGAGGCAAGTCCATACTTCTTGAGTAAATAGCCTGAAAGGTGCAAAAAACTTCCATGACACCGTGTGTAGTGGTTGGAGCGCAAGATAACTATCGAACGGATCAACCGATTGGGTCTTCATCATATTTTGTCCAAACTTAGTATCAGTTCGAAGGTGGACAATATCGGTATTTCCCCAAATATTTAAAAATGTCACTATAATGGTATGCACGATATATCTTGAACGGGGCAACCAATTTGGTCCAAACTTTTGGTCTCCTAATATTTTGTGCAAGTTTAATTTAACTTCTAAAGTGGTCCATATCGGTCCTCTCCTTAGGGGACCTCCCCCACAAAAGTTCAACATTAATGTCTAAGTGCAGTTTAGGGACTGTTCGAAGATCCTTGGGAAATGTATACCGATGCTGTTCGTTGTGGTCCCGTTTATAGCGAGATTATGTTTTCTGTGAACAAGTCCATGCTTAATGGCATACTGATCCAAAAGTTATACTATGACCCACTAAAGTGACTAGTGGGCACTATAACAATCGAAAAGATATGGCCCCCAAAATAAGATCAACTTCCATAATGGCCTATGTCGTTCCATTCCTTCAAGTACCTCCTCAGCAACATTTTGAACTTTAATCCTAATCCACATTTTTGTCGGCAAGTTCAAATGTCCAAAAAGAGCTACACAATTCTGTAAATGAAAGTTTCGATTCATATAGGCTGAGGGTATATCTCTGTCGGCAAAGCCGGCTGATACTTTTTTACTTGTTCGTTTACAAAAACCTCATCCAGTAGTTTCAGCATGAACATGGAGATTCCGGCAGGGCCCAATGCTTTGGATGATTTAACGTCCCTGAATGTAACATGTGGTACTTCGGTGGTCTCAACAGGAAGGAATCTTATGCGACGTAGTACTCTTCTCTTCGACCTGCCTGTCACTCACAGGGTGATCGAAAAATTAACTTGCGCACCTCTTTGGATCTATCAGAGTGAAGTCGCCAAACTGAGTTTGTATCAGAGGGTTCGAGAGTGACTTAGTCCTTGTAGTTTCCAATGTTGCAACTCTTCTGAATATACAGCCACTTGTACGTCCCGGTACGGACCAAAAGAATCCGGAGCAGGCATTCCGGGATATGCAGCTCTCAACACAGAAAAAGCAATACAAAAGCCCTGTCACTGAGGTGACAACCGCTGGCCCGATTGTAATTTAGTGGCATTATGTAGTGTTTATTATGCTAAACTTAAAAACAAATTTTGGGTAAACTTTGAGCGTGGAGTTTCTTTTGTTTCACTTTTAGATTCCAATCAACAATTTAAAAACTCACTATTCAACAGAGAAGTTAGCATGAAGTAGAAAGATGTTTACATATTTTACAATTCCCAATTTCAAAACTGTTTTGAGTTCTGACATAGAAGACCTCGGTGTGCAATTTACCACTCCTAGATGGTTTACACTAATGGCAAAACATTGCCCACTCCATGCAAACAGCCGCAAAATCCATACTTGGATACCAGAGACCTCCACCAAGGAATCCATGGTATGATCAGGAGTGTCGTGCTGCCACCGAAGAGAAAATGCGGTGAACCTGAGTATCATGTGCCCCGTCCACAAGAAGGGAGATAAGACTGTATGCTCTAACTATAGAGTCATAAGTCTGCTCCCTATTGCCTACATGATCGTGTCAGGGATATTGTGCGAACGACTAAAGCCTATGGTCAACGAAATAATTGGACCATACCAATGCGGCTTTAGACCTGGCAAGTCCACCATTGACCAGATATTTACCCTGCGGCAAATCCTGGAGAAGACCCAAGGGATGCAGATCGACACCTACCACCTTTTTGTCGATTATAAAGCAGCCTTCGACAGCCCGCTTCGTTCAAAGGTATTCCAAGCAATGTCTGAATTTGGTATCCCCGCAAAGCTCATCCGGCTTTGTAAAATGACTTTAACTGACACGAGGTCCTCAGTTAAAATAGGAAAGAACCTCTCCAAAGAGTTTGGTACCAAAAGAGGTTTCAGACAAGGAGACAGCCTTTCGTGTGACCTCTTCAACATCCTGCTAGAAAAGGTTATACGAGAGGCAAACGTCAAAAGAAGTGGCACAATCTACACCAATAGCCACATGTTACTTGCTTATGATGATGATATAGGCATCATGGGCCGATCGGTAAAAGAAGTAACTGATACCTTTATAAAGGTCGAAGGAGAATCTGCTAAAGTGGGTCTGGCGGTAAACGGCGAGAGGACCAAGCTGATGGTGTCGACGCGCAATGTGTCCATTGAGATCGGACCAACTGTTGAAGTTGGTTCCTATAATATTGAGGTAGTAAAAGACTTCGCCTACCTCGGCACCTCCGTAAACACAACAAACGACATCAGTTGTGAAATAAAAAGAAGAATTGTATTGGCCAACAGATGCTACATTGGTTTAAGTAAGCAGTTTAAAAACAAAGCCACATCTCGTCAAACAAAAATAACGCTCTACAAAGCACTGATACCGTGCTGATGTATGGCTCCGAAGCCTGGGTACTTGCGCAAGCAGACATGGCAGTGCTTGGTGTGTTTGAGAGAAAAATTCTTCGAAAGATCTACGGACCAATCTGCGTTGACGGTGAATATCGACGTCGCATGAACCACGAGCTGTATCTGCTGTACAACGATATCAATATAGTTCAAAGTATCGAGATGCAGCGATTGCGTTGGCTAGGCCATATCATAAGAATGGGCGATGATGAACCCGCTAAAAAGGCGTAAAAATACGGACCGCTTGGCGGTGCACGCAGAATTGGCACGCCAAGGAATAGATGGCGCAAACAAGTGGATGATGAGATGAAAATGCGCGGTATTCCAGAGTGCGAAGCAACAAATAGAGAGAATTTGAGATCTTTTCTTAGTTCGGTCTATGGAACAAATGTTCTGTAATGGGCCAGCTAAGTAAGTAAGATAATTCCTTTTGGAGATAAAAGGCCTTGGTGAGTATATTAATAATCCCAAATGACAGATCCGCCTTAAGTCGAACTTACGCGTTACGGCGTGATGAATTTTTTGGTAGAGACCCTGAAAGGCATCAGGAATTAGCGTTATATCTTTGTTCACAGTTGGTTTAGCTTATTTTTGAGATGACTCGCTTCCTTCAATGTTCTTTTCGTCCTTTATTTTAAGAGCCGCTATAAAAGTACCACAAGATGACGTTTCAGCACAAAACGACCACGAAAACGCGACAAAATCGTACCTACAATTTTCTGAGCGACAATTTTGCAGAACATTTCGAAGCTGAAAAACGTCATATTGTGATACATACTTTTATAGTGGCTCTTAGAAGGTCGAAGTGCTCTACGAAAACAATCCTCATTCGATTTGACTGAAGATATGTCATTTCATAAATAAGCTAAAACAACAGTTAACAATGATATAACGCTAATTTAAGATGCAAAAACTTCATCACGCCTTCGGCGTTCTTAATATACTCACCAAGGCCTTTTTCCCCAAGAGGAATTTTCTGTGCCCCAGACTTTCACCTCCATTTTGTTGCACAGTGTTATTTAATAAAATCAGATATATGTATTAAATTCTAATCTTAAGTAATTACATAAAAGTGTAACTCGCTGCATGTTTTGATTCCTTGAACTTAAACATTTTATAATTAGAATTAAGGTTTAAAAAATTGCTAATAATAACAAGGGCTAGTTATATTTCCTAATGAAGTGGTTGACGATTTGTTGCTTGGGGAATTCTCAATGAACATAGGATGCATATTTTCTTGAATTTCGAAGGGACAGGGGACTTCTCTTTGGTATATTTAAAAAAACGCCATATCTTTATGATTAAAAATCAAAAGCCGTCATAACCCGACTTAGGTTTTTATGGAAAGAAAATTTTCCGACGCCAACTTTCTTTAATCTATTTTTTTTTTCTGAAAAAACCGATTTCCATTACATTAGCATCAACAGCTCAATGTTTGCCGTTGTTATTTCCAATGTTGCAACTCTTCTGATTATACAGCCACTTGTTCCGCTTGTGCTCATCGACCAACCTGTTACATCCAGTGTCAACAAACTGATTCTGGCGTCACTAAGGATAGTTCGACTAGTTCATCAGGCCCATTTACTAGTCCCGCCACCTCTGCTGCCAAATTTGGTCCCATTTCGGCAGTTGATGTCCCGGAACGTCTTTTCTGCTGTCCGAACATATGAAACTAGGTCAATTAGATTTTCCAGGAAGTGCGATGATGTAGTCGAGAGGTCGAGTGGTATAAGTGGTTGTGACAAACCTAGTACATCCATATTGGTCCTAGGGTTTTCTACGTCCCGGCACGGACCAAAAAATCCGGAGCAGGCATCCCGGGATATGCTGCTCTTACAGAAAAAAGCAATACAAAAACCCTGCCACTGAGGTGACAGCCGCTGGCCGGAACCCGAATGTTTTGTGGTTCTCGTCTATCCGGGGTCTAATTTCCTATTAATTTAGTGGTAAAACAAAATTTGGGTAATACATACGCTCAAAGAGCGTGGCCGGGGTGGAAGTTTCTTTTGTTTCACTTTTAGATTCAAATCAAAAATTTAAAAAATTCACTATTCAACAGAGAAGTTAGCATGAAGTAGAAAGATGTTTACATATTTTACAATTCCCAATTTCAAAACTGTTTTGAGGTCTGACATAGAAGACCTCGGTGTGCAATTTGCCACTCCTAAATGCTTTATCCTTAAAGGGGGTTATTCTGAATGAAAACTGTCCGTGACTTTTGCCTCTCTGCCGTTTCAACTTAACGGAGAGAGTGAGAAAACTTATGGGGAGTTTTCATCCTCTATTTCGAGTTGGGAGTTGATCTTGACCTATTGTAAAATAACATTTATTATACAATCCCAATATAAACCAAAACTACCAGAAACTTAAACCCACCAATACATCAGAGATTGGCATCCCTACTGCACACAAAAGATTTATCCGCATGAATCACTTTTCTCAACTTGGATTTAATTGTTTAACAGCCAACGGACAGACTGGAAAAAGTTGATAGTGTGAAAACGTAGATGACGTTTTGTTTTTTAGCAAATTCAAATAAAAACATAAACTGGGACAAAAGAAAACCCCCCTTTAATAAAACTAAACCTGCAAGTGTATTGGATTGTTCAAAGTTATTATCTAAAGCAAAATATTATATTATCAGACATGTCACAGAAACGAATTCCGATTGAAAGTGGAATTGATTCTGTATTTAGCTTCTTCAGAAAACAAAAAAATTCGGAATGAAACCACTTTTGGTTTTACAAATGGAAGTGTATTTTTGGAAACATGTCACTTTGAAACAATCCAAAAACACTTAATAATAATACAAATATTGTTTTATTTACAAAATCGCATTTAAACATAATTTTTTAATGAAAATCACTTTCTTCTTCAAAAAATTAACAAGTTGGAAAAACTATAGAATCTGGCGTTACGAATGATAAATTAAAGCAAAGATAAAAGAGAACAAAAGAAGAAGAACTCAAACAAGTTATTTTTTAAGTGTTATATTGATTTTTCGCGCCTCAATTACAGAAACAATGGAAAAATTGAAAATCCACTAAAAATTAACTTTCTTTCGATCGAAGTCTGAAGAAGCTAAAATAAAAACAATCGAAATGAAATTACGGAATTGAAACCATTCCGATCGGAATCTGTGACATGCCTGTAAATTATGTAATTTAAAAATAGTGTATCTTAGAGTAGGTTTAGACTACGATTTATTATCGTGATAATGGTTCTATTTCGATCTACTTGGCAGATGTTTACAAGCATACATGTTGGGTCAAATAAGTCGAGATAAGGTTATATTCTAATCACCTTATTTCGGTTCTATTCGCCTTATTTATAACAGAAACCGTTTGATACTTCAGTCAAAAGCATAATAAGATCTAATTCCACACGGTAGGAATAATTTCCTACTAGTTGGAAACTTTTCAGACTCTCGAAGCATGCTTCTAAAACCTCATCAAATTTTCCCCCACCCAATAAAAATAAAATTTGTTCAGTTTTCATTTCAATTTATTTATAGTTTTCACATTCAAAATTGTACAACATTTCGGAATTAATTTCAAGTTATTTTGTATAGATGATACAGTGTTGTGTTAAATACACATGCACAGTGTATATTGTGATTCGTCCCATACTGTTTTCAATGGATGTTTGTGGGGTCTCTTTAAAAAGTTAACTTTATTCTTATTGTTCCGATAAATAGTTTGTTATCTATTAACCTGATTAACAATTATAACAGTTATTTTGTCAAACAAAACCAAAGGGGGGGATTTACAAGACTGCTGGCTGGCTGCCATCAAAATCCTCTAGATACAATAATAGCAGCTTGAAATTTATTTCAAAAAATATATACGTATTTCAGTTAGATACTTGTTTTTGGATTCTATTTTTTTATTGTTATTGTTTGTTGTTGTAACAATATATAATTATTCTAATTATAATAAGTAACTACAATATCATCAATTTTTCATTGTAAACGGGATGGCGTACTAATGAATGTGATTTTTTGTTTGTTTTTTATTAGAGTGATGAAATAAAATAAATAACTAAAAAATAAATTTGTAAAATGAGAAGAATGCATTTATGGATCATCATATATTCGTAATACGAATAAAAAAACTGGGATAAAAAACAAACAACAAGTCCTGAGTTGAGTTAATTAACAACTTTTGATATGTAAAAACTATTAAAAATGAAACGCCAAAATAATGCCTTATTTTCGAAAAATAAATAAAAAAAATTAAAGTAATAATGATATTCAATTCGAAATACTTAAATGTACGTACAACTTTTCAAAAAAGAAAGTGCAAACTAAACTAAAGAAATTTGTAGGGTTTTAATATTTAAAAAGCTTCTCTACGATTTTAAATTACACCTTCAAGCTTAATTTTCATCTCAAGCTTCATTGTGTGTGTGTGCGAAACTGAAATAGTTGTTGTAGTTTAGAACATTCATTTTTTACTCTAGACTGGCTGCTGCTTCTGGCTTGGCTAGCAAAGAAATCATATGAGAGGAAAAAAATGATTTCGCAGTTTACAGAGCGTACAACATCATGATGACGACGACTTAGGCCACAGCATCGGTAGCGCATTCTTCTTCTACGGTAATGTACAAACCTTCTTCTTCATAAGCAGAGTCGTGTTTAGCCAATATTCTGAGTAGGGGACGCAATTTCAGCCACCATTGTGTCTTAGGAATACGTTGTCTAAAAAATAAAAAATACAATTATTAAATTATAAAAAATAAAAAGCGACAGCAATTAAAACAAAACATAAAGATCTACTATTTTAAACGTTTTCTAATATGTCATTTCTGATAATGTAAATTCTATCAGTTTGTAATTATAACATGTTCACATTAAAACAAAGTACAAGTTTTGTAAACAAAATGCAATTTAAAACCAAAACACATTTTCAATTAAAATAAATTCGAATGCTGTCTATATAATTTTGTTTTTCTGTAGCATAACTCCAGGCGAGCCGGCAACGTTTCAAGGGTTATCTTGTTATTCAGTTTATGTCATTCTAACATTTAATATCGAAGACTTTCAACAATGTCCATTAACTAATATTAAAATTGTCGTATTTTAATTAATTGACGTATTTTTTACATCCTTTAATTGCTATCTTGGATTTACCGAGATTTATAGCCTTCAAATTATTCTGAAGTCAACAAGTTAAAATGAAATAAAAATTATGTCTTTAAAGCCTCGATGCTGTCTTTTAAAATCCAACCAATAGCAAGTGATAACTTATAATAACGAACTTGTTTGTTCAACTTACTCAAAGTTAGTTTCAGAAATTAAATCAGCCAAAGGAGTGAATCTGTACTGACGTCTAACAATACCCAAAAGGACAGCGGATTCCTTGTTGGTGCATTTAATTGTGCCATCAGCTTGTTTGTTGTTCTTGAATTGTTCAGAGAACCAATCAACGCATTTGGCAGCCATCTTGGTACCCATGTTACGATCGAAGGGTGTGGGTGATCCACCTTGTTGCATGTGACCTGTTCAAGAAAAGTAGCAATTAGTTGTAATGTAAAATATTTTTAGTGTTTCAATCGGACTTACCCAAAATATTCATACGGCAGGAGAAAAGACCTTTGCCTTCCTCAGAATACAAACGATAAATGAAATCGGTGTTGTAGTTGTCCGAAGCCTTCTCATTGCGCAAAATCAAACCACGTTGTACACCTTCAGCCATTTTCGAGGCCATATGATAGACATCTTGTTGCAAATCCTTGATGGAGAATTTCTCCTCAAAGATGTAAGCAGCATCAGCACCACCAGCCAAACCAGCCAATGTGGCCAAATAGCCACAATAACCACCCATGGTTTCAATGACGAACACACGGCGTTTTGTACCTTGGGCAGATTGACGAATGCGATCACAAATTTCGGTGATTTCATTGAGACCAGTATCGCAACCCAAAGAGAATTCAGTGCCTGGAACATTGTTGGAAATTGTCGAGGGAATAACTGCCATTGGGATACAGAATTCAGGGAAGTTTGCACGTTGATCGGCAATTTGTCCACAGGCATGATAGGCCTCGAAACCACCAATAATCAAAAGACCCTGAATCTTGAACTCCTTGAGACGAGCAGCAATTTCATTGAACTTGCATTCGGGCAAGGTACGCTTGGTGCCCAAGAAAGCACCACCCTGTCCAACCCAACCGGTGACATCGGACCAACCCATTTCCTTAATATTGCCAGCAATCAAACCTTCAATACCATCGTGGATACCGTAAACGGTATCACCGCGATAAATGCAATTACGCACAAAACTGCGAACTGCAGCATTCATACCACAAGCTGGAGCACCAATGTGCATAACAGCCAAACGATAACCCTATAAAAAAATCAATACATGTCAAAAAAGAAGAAAACCACCAAAACAAACACGTCAACACCCACACTTACTTGCCCCTCGCGCTTAGGTGGCTTCAAGCGGGTCAACATCTTGTAGGTTTCCAAGTTGCGTTCAAAGGAACGACCACGTAGTTTAACAGCCAATTCCCAGTTCTTATCAGCCATGGCCTTGGCAACAGCTTGAGTGCGTTCGACACACTCCATCAAGGGTACACGCACAGCTTGATTACCATCCAAGGAAACGACAACGGGTACAGTTTCGGGGGTGGCTTCCATCAAAGCCAAAGTGGCTTCAGCACCCATGCGGCAACCCAAGACACGATCGAAAGCACTTGGATTACCACCACGTTGTACATGGCCCAATACAGTAATGCGGGTATCTTGTTGCAATTTGTCCACAACAACTTTTTTAACATCCTCGGCAGAAATTGGTTTGCCATCACGATCAATGGCACCTTCAGCAACAATGATAATGTTTAAGCGTTGACCAGCATTACGCTCCTGTTTGTGGATTGTGTGGGAAAGAGATTGATTAGTCAAATGTGGAATAAAAAATCTGGGGAAACCCAAAATATTAAGCACACACATATTAATAGTAATCAACTTAATTTGAAAAAAAAAATCCATAAACAATTAGTTACAGCCAATTTTTGTGAATTGCCAATTTGTTTTATATATTTTTTATATTTTTTTTTAATAAAACTTTCATATTAAGTTGGTATGTATTTAAAGAACGTCATCATATTAATATTCAACAAAAGAAATACGTTACAGATAATGGGATTGAGTAATGGATAATGTATGGAAATGTATGCTGTATATGATAGATTATGACTGACTACATATAAGTGCTATAAGACATTGAAGAAAAAAATTAAACCAACACCAAAATGAAGTTACGCTAATGATGATGATGATGAAAAGCAAGATACACAATGAAGAAAAAAGCATATACAAAATTAACCAATTAGAAAATTAATAAACGTTATGAATATAAAATAATTGAATTGGTTTTACTGTCATACCTGTGTAAAGCTACTTATGGTCTAGCATGCTACTAACCCCCTGTTTTTGTAAAAGTTTTTATTCTTCTCACACGAATTGTCAAATTTTGTAGATCGATTTACTCGCCTTAGCGCAAATGTAGAGCTCTGATTTTTAAAAGAGGAATTCTTAAACGTATATGGAGCGCGCTTACGAAAAATTAAGTCCGTCTGTCATCTATAGATGCTGAATTATTACGAATATAGACGAACGAACAAAAAATAGTTACAAGAACAGGGGGCAAATATGTGAAAATAAACGCTATATTCCACTTTTAGTCCGTTACATACTTTTTAGTTTCTAAAAAAATCGAAATTGTACCCTTTGTAAAAACAAACACAAAAACTATTTTTTTAAATAAATTCCCAATGGAGACAACACGCCAATACTGAAATATTATTTTTCACCCATTCTCGTAGGGTTTTTTTAACAACTTTCTAACCTGAAGTAGTTTTTCACATAAAGTTTCTCTCCAATTCTCGCGGGCAGGATCTTCGGGTATAAAAATATAATCTGAACCAGAGGACATACCAGCTTGAAGGGCTAAATAACTAAATGAAATTGGGTTATAAAACATAATAAACGACGACAAAGGTGAATATGAAACATAAAATTATAATTTGCGATAAATTTTGAAAACAAATCAGGTGGAAATTTTCATTTCAAACAAAAGGGATAATGAAATACTATAATGCCAGTTTGGATTTACATTTGCTCTGTTCCAGAACCTGCAAGAAGCTACTATTTTTTACTACGATAACATTTTTTCCTTTATGTTATCGGAAAAAATAGTAGATTCTTGCAGTACTGGAACAGACCAATTATGTTGTGGCCAATCTCTTGGTATGATATGTACATTAGGGTTATGACTTTTCGACTTTCTTCTCAAAAATGATTTTCTTGTAGCACGGTTGAATGAACTTTTGACTGAAACAAGTAAAAAAGTGTCAGTCGGCTTTGCCGACAGATATATACCCTGAGCCAATGTGAAGTGAAACCTTCACCTACGGACAGATCGAATGTATTTAAGGTCTCTTCTGAATTTTGTGGCCCTTTATGGACATTTCAACTTGCCACCAAAAATGTGGATTAGGAATTAACTGCACTAAGACACAAATGTTGAACTTTTGTGTTGGAGGTACCCTTAAGGAGGACCGATATGGGCCATTTTAGAAGTTAAACTAAATTTTGATAAAATATTAGGAGTTCCATAGTTTGGACCAAATTGGTTGCCCCATTCAAGTGATATCGTGCATACCACGAATATGGACTTAATCGGTCCACTCCTTCGGGTACCTCCCACACAAAATTTCGGAAAAGTTCAGTTTAGGACCTGGTCTCGAATCGCTTTGATTTTTGTTTTCGCAAGTTGTATTCGCTGTCCTCTATACGACGCTGTATACTTCATTAGGGGCAAGTCCATACTTCCTGAGAAAATAGCCTGAAAGTTACAAAAAAACCCTATGACACCGTGTGTAGTGGTGGAGCGCAAGATAACTCTCGAACGGATCTGCCAATTTGGTCCAAAATTTGGCTTTCGCAATATTTTGTCCAAACTTAGTTCAAGTTAAAAGATGGATTATATCGGTCCACTGCTTCCGGTACCTCCCCCACAAAAGTTCGAAAATGTTCGGAAAATTTGTGCGTACGATAACTCTTAAAGGGAGAAACAGATTTGTTCCATACTTTGCACATTATGAAATTTCTACCAGACTTAGATGAGGTTCCAATATGAACTCAATCGGTAAACTCCTTCGAGTACCTCCCACACACTGTATTCACTGTCCCCTATACGAAGGTACAAGTTTCCTCAGGGGCAGGTCCATACTTCGTGAAAAATAGCCTGAAAGTTGAAAAACAAACCCTATGACACCATTTTTATGGGTGGAAGCGCAAGATAATTCTCCAACTGATATGCCGATTCCGGCCAAAATTGGGCTTTGGTATATTGTTTCCAAACTTTGTTTAAGTTCGTAAATAGTCCATACTTTACACATTCTTATAATATCTACCAGATATAGATCAGGTTCGAATATGGACTATATTTGTCCACTCCATCCCGTACCTCCCACACAAAATTTTGGATAAGTTCACTTTAAGACCTGCTATTGAATTACTTTGATTTTTGTTGAAGCAACTTAAATTCGCTGCCTCAATTACGATGGTAAAAGTTGTTTCAGGGGCAAGTCCATACTTCTAGAGAAAACAACCCGAAGGGTGTAAAAACCCCCTATGGCACCCTTATGGTGTATGTCGGTCCATTCCTTTAAGTACCTTTTCCGCAAAATTTTTGAACTTTAATCCTAATCAACATTTTTGTCGGTTCATATTACCAAAATTTTGAAACCCCCTAAATACATAAGTTTTTTGTGAAAAAAGTGTTTCAATTTGCACAGGCTGAGGGTATATCTCTGTCGCCGACTGATACTTTTTTACTTGTTTTCTTTAATTCCGAGAAACAGCGAAATGTCGTAAAGGCTTTTTTCAAAGATATAATTTTTTAACAAAAAGAAAAAAAATCAAAATTTCTTCGAAGTGGTTTGTGCATGACCTTTTTGAATATTTGAATGGAATAAACGTTATTTTAGTTATAAGCAAGCTTAAGTTTTCATTCGTGCAAAAAGAAATAAGTTTTTGAGAATTTTTTTTCCTTTCATACATTTTTTAAATCCGTTTGTGCGTGAACTTTTTTTATATTTCAGTTCATTCATTAGTGCTACAGGAAATCATTTTTGAGAAAGAAATGTCGAAAAGTCATAACCCTAATGTACATACTAGCTTGTAGGTCTAAGTCAGGGACGAGCTTCTTTGCTTAGATCGTATAGTGAGGGCGCCCACTGAGTTGTTTTTGCATTTGCTTCTCTCTCACGTACAGTGTAAATGAATGAAAACAAACAAAAACATAATGTGGTTGTTGCTTTTTTTCACTCATACGTTCATTCATGTCTTCGCTTTGGTTGTATTTCTGTGGTCGTCGCTGGTCTAAGTCCATATTTACGTTAAGCAATTTTCCTTGCGGCAATTTTCAGTTTGATGGTGAGAGAGGTGAGGCATATGTTAAACCCTTTGCCTCTCAACACCCTCTCTCACCGAAAACTGACAATTGCCGCAAGGAAAATTGCCTAATGTAAATATGGACTAAATAAGCAAATAAAAATGGGTCCCAAAACATGTTAAAGGAGGGCGAACGTAAAACATAAAATTATGATTTTGGATCAAATTTGAAAATTTCTCTTCAAACAAAAGCGACAATGAAGTACTGTATATCGCTTTTAAATCTTTATGATCACTTTCTTAATATAATATGTAATGTAAATTTCCAATTTTTCAATGTAAATGTTAACGTTCATTTACTATAGTCACATAATAACAGACTGACTATTAAACAAACAATAACTGAGGACATTCAGAATGATAAGGACACTCTACTAAATAACATTTGAATCTGTATGAAAACATTCAGGCATGTCGCTAATAACTAGAATTGAATTCTCTAACTCTGGAACATTTCTGATTCTCTAAATCTGTAATATATGTATATGGAATAACTTTTATGATTTTACTGATGTTTATGATACATATAATACAAGATTTGTGTGTGTGCGGTAGTGTGTATTATGATTTGTATGTGATGATATAAAAAAAAGAAAGAAAAAAGTGTTTTTAAAAAACATTCAAAGCTATTTGGTAGTGGTAGCTTGCAGCTATTGAAAATAATCTTTGTATAACAAATAAAAGCTTAACAACAGCAAAAAAAAAAAAAATAGAAAATTTAAATTACTAAAACGCAATAAAAGCAACACATTTAAACAACAAATTGTTGGATTCGCTTCTAATATATAAACAAAAAGCCGATCTTAGTTGTTTTGCATAATTGTCTCTTGCCTGATTCAATTTATGACAAAGTTTATCAGGCCAATCACTTGATGGAGGAGCTTCAGGAATGAAAATAAAATCAGCTTCACATGATAAACCTGCCACAACAGCCAAATAACTGCAAAAAGAAAGTTCATGGAAGACACAAAGAGAAAACGAAAAAATGGATGATAAACATACAATAACCACAATCGATCGATCATTAAAACAAAGAATTTATGAAACAAAATCTCAAATGGTGGAAACAGGAGCCAAACAATACAAATTATCGCACCTAACATATTCAGTTCCCTAACATTTTCAATTTGTTGCAGCAAGAATGAAATATTGTCCCTCTGTCCTAAACAATTTGTGCGTACACTTTTTACTTGTAGTAAAAGAAAATGTCTCTTATTTTATTGGTTAGTGACATCTGTTTACACACTTTTCCCCCAACCAAAAAAAAATTGAATATACAAAATAAAAAAGTGTGCAGTGAAAGCATCTAGACCAATTTGATCGTTGAATTGCCAATTTGTTTTCTAGCATTATAAAGGGATTTCTAAAGAAATTCTTAGGTGTAATTCAAAATCTAAGCTTTTATATATATGGAACTAAACGTACCATGTGACCACTAGGTTTAATAACAAATCAAGCGATTTCTTAAATATTAACTTTTTTGTTTTGAATCTTTCTGTAAAGTATATGCTTTAGAGATATAAGTAAATGAGTGAAGAATATAGTGGAGAGCAATTTACACAAAGAAAAAAGGAAACAGAAACACTTTTCATATAAAAAATCTTGCCTGTATTAATTTATCACAAAGTTTATCTGGCCAATCACTTGGTGGTGGCGATTCGGGACAAAATACATAATCAGCCTCAGATACAATTCCAGTGACTACGGATAAATAACTAATTTAAAGGTGTTAGTTATTTTTGGAAAAAGTTTTGTAGTGAAAAACTTTATGACAACAACAACGTGTTTTTTGAAAGCCAATTCCAAGGAATGTTTGTTTGCAAGGGAATACATGGGACAGTTGGTTGTTTAATTTTGAAAAAAATAAGGAAAATATTTTCTTTGTTTGTGTTGAATGAGGGAATATTTGTTTTAAATTATTGCTCCTGTATAAATTTAAATAAAAAATAAAACACAAAACTAGTATTCAAATTATGAAACTTACCCACAATGTCTACCCATAACTTCCATAATGAAGGTACGTTGATGTGAGTAGGCAGTACTAACGATAGCATCAATAGCTTCAATGATACGATGCAAAGCAGAATCGGTACCAATGGTCATGTCGGTGCCGCAGAAATCGTTATCAATGGATCCAACCTAAAAGGAAACAAAAATTAAGCTTTAATAACAAAATGTTCAAAATGAATTCAATATTTAAAACCTTGTATTTTTGATAAAAATCATGACAAATTTCATTTAAAATGCCGCAATTATTGGTTTGCTGATGAGAGAGGTAAGTGAACTAGAAACGACGTTCTCAAGATCCTCTCCCAACGAAAAACTAAGAATTGCGGCAATTAAAAGTGCCTAATTATTTGTAATGATTCTTAGTCATGATTTGCCACTAACACTCATTATAAATATATCCTTTTCCCAACATTAACAACTTATCACACTTTGCCACTCATGAGTCATGACAATTATTAGCAACTACTTACCATACCAACAATATGCAGAACAGCATATTTTTGCTTTTGCTCTTCAGTAATTTGTCCAGTTTTCACAAGTTCTTCCAACAACGAAGGCCAATCTAGACGGAACTGGTTAGCACCAGTCAAAGAACCATCACCACCAATGACAACCAAATTGGAAATTCCTTTTTGGATGAGATTATAGGCAGCCTTCAAACGACCAGCACGTTGTTTGAAATCCATACATCTGGCGGAACCAATAACGGTGCCACCACGATGAATAATGGACGATACAGAGGACCAGTTGGCTTCAACAATATTGTCGCCACCATCTATCATACCCTGATAACCTTCACGAATGAAGTAAGCCTGCAAAAGAAAGAGATGGAGAAAAATAATTAGAAATGTAAAGAAATTAACTATATTTATTTTTTTATTAAAACACTAGCAGACCCCCGGTCCGCGTTGCTGCTCGCCGTCGTAATATGTTTTAATGGCAACTTTTTATGGACTTTATGTTTGACAATTCAAAAATAGGTATTTTCTACCTTACTTCTTCCGGTCCATTGTCAAACCGAGGAGTATTTTAAATTTATCAACTGATTTTGTCTGTAACCTTTCTTTTCTCTTACGACTTTGTTGGATTTTTCGCCCATTCCATGACCCCTGTCTTTATCCTAAAGCGATCTAATTATAAAATTTAAAAAAATGGTCGGGTCTTTAGGCCTCAAAGAAGTACCTAGATTAATCCGTAAACCGATACATGCGTAATTTTTGCAAATTTAGCGTTTTTTAAAAATATCGCATAGGGGGTTACCTCCCCCTCTGGAATTTAATAAAATATGTAGCCTGTTTTCGGGGGCCATCCCTGTACATTTCCTGACAATTTCAGGAAAATCGGTTCAGTAGTTTTTGCAGAAAAGATTTAAATTGAAACAAGTAAAAAGTCGTTAAGTTCGGCCGGGCCGAACTTTTTATACCCTCCACCATAAAATAGTCTTAATTAAAATGGAATAATTAGGGTCCTTTCACAATTTTAGGTGGAACAACTTTTCTACAATGGATAGACTCCTACTGCCTCCCACTTAAATTACACTGTGAACACAAATGTTGAGGCAGAAATAATTCCTTTTGGACATGAAAGCCCTGGGTGTGTGTATATTAAAAACCCCAAGGACAGATGCCTCGTGAGTCGAACTTCCGCGTTATGTCGTGATGAAGTTTTTCAAGAGACCCTGTAAGCCATCATGAATTAGCATTATAACTTCGTTTGTTGTTTTTGTAGAGCACTCAAGCAACAGGGAACAAAGATATAACGCTAATTCCTAATGGCCCACAGGGTCTCTAACAAAAATTTCATCACGCCATAACACTGAAGTTCGACTCACGGCGGATCTGTCCTTCGGGGTTCATAATATACTCATCAAGGCCTTTCTTCCCAAAGAAGAATTTTCCGTGCCCCAGACTTTCACTTCCATTTTGTTGCACAGTGTTATCTAATCTAAAAAATGTGTTCAGCTAGGTGAAAGGTATTACCTACGGGGCTATATCAAAGAGTCGACCTATCTTTAAATTTGTTGGCGGAAAAGTTTTATAGCTGCAGGGAACTTCAAGAGTCAAATTGAGGGTAGTTTCATCAAAACAATGTAGACCCTCAGAAGTGGACCCATGTTGACGAATTTTAGTGAAGAAATTTCGTGACCACTGAAAATTCCCGAAAATCGGGAGGTACAGTTATATGGGGGGATATACCAAAACATGGACCTATTTTGACGATTATTTTTGAATAGACAAAATTGTAGCTAAAATTCTCAAAATACCGAAAATCGGGAGATACCGTTATATGGGGGCTATACCAAAACATGGACCTATGTTGACGACGTTTCGTTGGAGATGTTTTATGACCACTGATAACTTCAAATGTCAAATTATAGATATTTCGGTTAAAAACTGTAGCTAAAATTCTCAAAATACCGAAAATCGGGAGGTACCGTTATATGGGGGCTATACCAACAATGTACCTATGTTGACGATGTTTCGTGGAGATGTTTCATGACCACTGAGAACCTCAAATGTCAAATTGCAAAAAGTTCGGTTAAAAGTTGTGGCTAAAATTCTCAAAATACCGAAAATCGTGAGGTACCGTTATATGGGGACTATACCAAAACATGGACCTATGTTGACGACGTTTCGTTGGAGATGTTTTATGACCACTGATAACTTCAAATGTCAAATTATAGATATTTCGGTTAAAAACTGTAGCTAAAATGCTCAAAATACCGAAAATCGGGAGGTACCGTTTTATGGGGGCTATACCGACACATGGACCTATGTTGACGATGTTTCGTGGAGATGTTTCATGACCACTGAGAACCTCAAATGTCAAATTGCAAAAAGTTCGGTTACAAATTGTGGCTAAAATTCTCAAAATACCGAAAATCGGGAGGTACCGTTATATGGGGGCTATACCAAAACATAGGCCTATGTTGACGATGTTTGGTGAAGATATTTCATGACCACTGAGAACCTCAAATGGCAATTTACAGCTAGTTCGGTTAAAAATTGTAGCTAAAATTTTCAAAATACCGAAAATCGGGAGTTACCGATATATGGGGGCTATACTAACACATGGACCTATGTTGACGATGTTTCGTGGAGATGTTTCATGACCACGGAGAGCCTCAAATGTCAAATTGCAAAAAGCCAAAAAATTGTGGCTAAAATTCTCAATATACCGAAAATTGGGAGGTACCGTTATATGGGGACTATACCAAACATGGACCTATGCCCATATCCTTTGGGATATAAGTTTGTTGATCACTAGGAACCCTAAGTACCAAATTATAGCTAATTCGGTCTGTAAATGTGGCGAAGAACGTCAAAATACCTCAAATCCGGAGGTACCGTTATATGGGGGCTATACCAAAGAGTGGACCGATATAGTCCATCTTCGAACTTGACCTGCCTATGGAAAAAAGACCGTCGGGTGCAAAATTTCAGCACTCTATCTCAATTATTGCGGACGCTGGAGTGATTACAACAGACGGACATGGCTAGATCGTCTTAGAATTTTATCCTGATCAAGAATATATATACTTTATAGGGTCGCAAACGATTAGTTCGATGTGTTACAAACGGAATGACAAACTTAATATACCCTCCATACTATGGTGGAGGGTATAAAGATGGGCGTAGAAAAATTTTCATTCCATAAAAACGGCAATTGATTTTTATTGATAAAAAGATATAGCTTATCTTATATATGGCAAAGGGGAGTACCCCGCCCATTCTAAATTCAAGAAAATATGCATCCTATTTTCACCGAGGGCCATCCCTGTACATTGCCTGAAAATTGTATTGATTGTATTGATGTATACTTTAACATAATGCTATTCTTTTGGCCTTATCAATAATTATTATGATTTTTTATTGCTGTCAATCACCAATTGAACTCATAAAAATTTACCATGCGGTTGGTTTTCTTTGAAGCATTGGTGTTATTATGCTATACATGTGGAAAACATACGAGTATGACATAATTAATTGACTTCTTAACCTTTTTCACCAAAAAATTAGATTGATAGTGATTTTTATTTAGTCAATGAAATATGTGCTCTTGGAGCCAAAGGGCAAAATAAAGAAATGTTTCTCTATTGGGTGGTCCAACATGGGTCACCCGGAAAGTTCTCTTGACCAATAATATTGTTAATATTATACATTATTATTATTTGATTGTAATAAGAATAATATCACTTTGAAATTGACCATATTTGTCTTTCTAGTTGACCCTATATAAATAAGGTAATGATGAAAAGATATCGACGTAACTGACAATAAAAATAAAAACAACGGCTAATAAAAATATGCAAATGAAAAGGAGTGGTCTGGCTCTAAAATATTTTATCAAACTTTTTAAAGTTCAAATTCATTAACAATTGATAATTTTTTTAAATAAATAAAAATGCTTATAAAGTGCACTCAAGCTATCCCATCAACTAAAGAATATTGTAGAGTGCGACTCTTCTATAACGCAGAAGTGTTTTGTCTCAATTGGATATAAAAGGAAAAAAAAACATCCACAATTTTTAACAATTCATTTAAAACGTAATTAATAATTTTATATCAAGATTACAACAATTAAGCAATGGCTATAGACGGTTAGAGGTCGCCCATGAGAAACCCCAAGCCCCAAAAATTACTTTAAGGACGGATAGAATTGTCATTTTCATGAGACTGCATTCATATCAATGAGTGCACCCCGATTCATTTCGTCTTATTCTGATAGTAATTGCTGAGCTAATCAGCCATATTCCGAATATAAACTCCCCGTGAGTTTCGTCTTTTTGTCGTTTCAACTTAGAGATGATAATGAGAAAACTCAAGGGGACGGAGATATACGCTCATCTATGGACAAACGAAATCCATTTCCCAAAATTATGTATTAGGGGGTTTCAGTATTTTTGCTCCTTTTGAATTTTATTTAGATTAAAGGACAATAGTGTTGAACTTTTGGACAGACATAGCCATTTTGCAGGCGTATCTATTTTTGGAAGCCATTCCTTTTGATAGTTTTCGTGCCAACGTATCATTTTAGAGGGTCAACGTAGGTGTTTTGGGCCTCTTGAGTTATAATGTCAAAAAGCATAGACTAGCCAAAGAAAAAAAATGTATTGTTGTAATCAGCATCACAAGGAATACCTTACATTAAAATTTCAAAACAATGCTTGAACTGCCCTTAAACATAAGTAAAATTTTTTTTCTTATAAAGGGTGTTTTTTTAAGCCAGATAGAACTTTAAATTGTAAAAAGTAACACAAAAAATTAAATTTTGATGAAACTTTTTTTTTATTTGTTTCAGTATACTCTGACAAATCATCATGAATAGACTAACGCTTAAACAACGCTACGAAATTATCCAAATTTACTTTGAAAATCAGTCGTCGATTCGCGCAACTTATAGACGACTTCATTTGTATGGCGTACATAATCGTCCATCTGAACAAGCGCATTTTTGGCTTAACGGGTTTGTTAATAAGCAAAATTGCCGCATATGGAGTGAGACCAATCCACAAGAGACCCTACAGACTTCATTACATCCAGAAAAATGCGCCGTATGGTGCGGTTTTCACGCTGGTGGCATCATCGGACCTTATTTCTTCAAAAATGAGGCCGGAGCTCGCGTTACGGTCAATGGAGATCGTTACCGCACCATGATCAATGATTTTTTGTTTGAAAATATGGATGACATTGATCCGGAGGAGATGTGGTTTCAACAGGATGGCGCTACGTGCCATACGGCGAACGCAACCATCGACTTATTGAAATCAAAATTTGGCGATAAGTTGATTTCGAGAAGTGGACCTGTCAATTGGCCTCCAAGGTCGTGCGATTTGACACCTCTCGATTATTTCCTGTGGGGCTACGTGAAGTCACTGGTTTATGCCGATAAACCAGCAACAATTGATGCCTTGGAGGCCAGCATTGTTCGTATTATTCGTGACATACGGCCAGCAGTGCTCGAAAAAGTGGCCAAAAATTGGACGTCCAGAATGCACT
This sequence comes from Musca autumnalis, assembly GCF_047663935.1. Classification (NCBI taxonomy): domain Eukaryota; kingdom Metazoa; phylum Arthropoda; class Insecta; order Diptera; family Muscidae; genus Musca; species Musca autumnalis. The sequence goes on along the minus strand of NW_027412088.1, from coordinate 13,452,761 downwards.
TCGTCAAGAACAGCCGAAATCATTTTCAAATGTTAATGTCACGTATTGATCTTTCGAATAAAAAAAAATTTTGATTACAATTTAATTTTTTGTGTTATTTTTTACAATTTCAAGTTCTATCGGGCTTAAAAAAACACCCTGTATTACTGTAAACAGAACAACAAGGAGTACCTTCGGTAACGATTTCAATTAAGCGAAAATGTTGAATTTTTGTGACGGAGGTAACCGAAGGTGTTATTCGCTAAAGGTATTTAGCATGGAACATGAAGTACGTTCGGAAGACGTATTAGGTAGCGCAAAGTAACGGCCAAATCGAAAAGTTATTGCGCTCAGCAGACATTTTAGTTGGTGCCGGCTGGTTCTTTTAGAGATTTGTGCCGTTATCTTATGAAATATTGACTTGTCTCCGAAAAAAATAAAAACTGATACATATCCTTAAACTGCATTTTACGTCAAATATTTGGAATTTTAAGTGTGAGGCACCTGAAGAAGTGGACTGAAATTCGAACCAATGTCTGGAAAACAGACGTGAAATGATAGGGCTAAAACGGTTGCTTCCCTCGAGAGTAGTACTTGTTATGAGGGAGGTAAGGAGGGTATATACACTTTGATACGATGAAAATGTGCCTCATCGAAAAAATGGTTTTAGACCCCAAGTATGTTTGGACGAAATGTGTTTCAGACAATTTGGAGTCGATCTAGCCATGTCCGTCCGTCTGTCTGTCCTGCTGGCTGGAGCGCACGATAACTCTCAAACGGATGATCCGATTCGGCTCAAATTTTGGCTTTCGTAATATTTTGCCCAAACTTAGTTTAAGTTCGAAGATGAGCTACATCGGTCCACTCCTTCCGGTACCTCCCCCACAAAAGTTCGAAAATGTTCGGACAGTTTGTGCGCACGATAACTCTTGAAGGGAGTGACCGATTTGGTCCATACTTTACACATCGTAATATATCTACCAAATATAGATCAGGTTCAAATACGGACTATATTTGTCCACTCCATCCGGTACCTCCCACACAAAATTTCGGATAAGTTCACTTTAAGACCTCCAATCGAATCACTTTGATTTTTGTTGAAGCAACTTGCATTCGCTGCCTCAATTACGATGTTAAAATTTTTTCAGGGGCAAGTCCATACTTCTTGAGCGAACAGCCCGAAAGGTGTGAAAACCCCCTATGGCACCATATGTAGTGGCTAGAGATCCACTTCCATAATGGTCAATGTCGATCCATTCCTTTAAGTATCTCCTCCACCGCAAAACTTTTGATCTTTCTTCCTAATCAACATTTTTTTCTGTTCATACATCCAAAATTTTTAAAACCCCCCAAACACATACGTTTTTTGGGAAAAAAATTATCAATATACACTGGCTGAGAGTATATCTCTGTCAGCAAAGCTGACTGATACTTTTTTACTTGTTTTTTATTACATTTGTATTTAAAAACTAAAATGTGAACAAGACGGGTATACACGCGCACGCGCTATTTGAAATTTTTACCACAGGTAGGTCTCGTTGTCCTGAACACAACAAAAAAACAATATATATATATATATATATATATATATATATATATATATATATATATATATATATATATATATATCATCTCTGGGAAGTCCATACTTCCCGAGATATAGGCCTTTAAAGTTCTAAATTTTCTTTAAATTATAATTTTCTTTGTCAATAGCAGGCCTTCGGCCGGTGATTTAAGACTTTCTCCTATGGACAATGACAAAAGTGGGCTACGCAAAGAAAACATTCTTGTAAATTTAAAGTTTCCTAAGTAGCCGGCTTTGAACAGGAATTTAATACATGCTCCTATAAATAGGTGTAAAAATAGGTCGCGTGCATAAAAGTACTCCCCATAAGCTTTAAAGCGATGCCCATATTGCCCACGTTAGAATTGTAAAATGTCAAGACTCATATCTCGGGAAGGATGGACTCCCCCGGAAAATTATATATCGTTGTATTCAGGATGCCAAGGGCTATCTACTGTAAAAATTTCAGCCCGATCCGAGAGTTGCCCATAAACAACCTAAAGGTGTGAAAGTACGAAATTTCCGAAATGTCAAGACCCATATCTCGGGAAGTATGGACTTCCCCCCGGAAAATTATATATCGTTGTATTCAGGATGTCAAGGGCTATCTAGTGTAATTTCAGCCCGATCCGAGAGGTGCCCCTAAACTACATTTAAGCCATATATTTTTGTGTTCAGTACAACGAGACCTCCCTGTGGAAAATTTAAAAAAAATCGGGTGCTCGCGTGTATTCCCGTCATATGCCCTAATATGCCTATTCAAGAAACTGCAAGAATCTATAAATTTTTACTACGATAACAATTTTTCTTTTATTATACCTATCGAAAGAATAGTAAATTTCTGCAGTTCTGGAATAGACCAAAAATGTTTGCATTACTAACAAATTCAAATTCATATTGGAGAACATATACCTACCTACATTATTGAAGTTACCGACACTAGCACAATCATTACCCGATTTTAAAACACATCAAAACATGCACATTATTGGCTAAAATTACTCTAAATATAATTATTTATTTACATATTATTTGGACATCCGATAACTTAGGTATTCTCTCTGTTATGAGCTAACAATAATAAATAATAAACAAAAATGCAACCTCCTATGCCGACTACAATACACCTTAATTTTTATGTTGTCCCACCTTTAAATAGTGTGTTTCAATAAATTCAAAATACTGAACTGCATAGGAGAATAAAAAATACATAAGTGTTTCAAATAAAGTTCATTAACCTCTGTCAAAGTGTATAATGATGTTTGAACAGAGGTCAACGACATCTCGCCATACACGAATTTCGTTAAAACAACAGAAATGCAACATTCAGTGGCACAAGTCAAATTACTAATTCGGCAAAACAAATTGTGCTATTATTTTAAAGATTTACTTGAACATCTTTCTGCTTGCCAATTATGGAAGCAGCATAAGTTTTACTACATTATTTTAGTCAAGCTATATATTTTGCATTAATCGTCTAATAGTTTAGCCCTGTTATAAGGCACATGATAGTAATATGTTTCAGTGATCACGTACATTAAAAAATATAATGTTAATGTGTGTTAGCTGTGATTCATACATCATCAATTTCATCATATTAAGAGTTTTTTCATAATATGCATTTAAACGCATTGATATCACACGATATTGGTCTCAATGAAATTTCAATGGAAACGTTAATTTTTCTTGGAACGAGATCATTTTACTATTTCTTGACAATACTACTGATTATGTAGAATTATGTATAAGTATTTAAAGAATAAATAAATTAAAATTTCATTTGATTTTTAATAACTCTTATAATTATAAATACGTATAAAAGGGAAGAAACTACATTATCCGCATCATTAAAAGATAAAAATAATTAAATGTTTTTCTCTGTGTCGATGATTATTATACATAGGTACATAAGTTTGTAGAAAATTAAGTCAATCAATAAGTCAATTAAACCGGACTTTGTAAAGGTATAACTAAAATTTAAAATTAATTATACCTATTAGTCAAATAAGCAAGAAAAGCGAAAGTCAAAGGCTTATTTTCTATAGTGAATGGCCCCAACATTACCTATGCACGCATATGTAAAACAAACATTGGGTTATACAAACGATTCTGATTAACTAGCCATCATATGTTAAGAATTTCAAAACTAGTTTTTTTACATTTCCCAAAATTTAGTCAACAGCTGTGCAGTAATGCCAACTATTTCTTTGATTTTGATTAAACTATGTTAGAGATAAGCCGTTAAAACCATTGAATTCAAAAAGGTTTCCAAAATTCCCGATACCATTTACCAAATGAACTCATGTTTTCAATTATCATTTCGTTGTGTATAACAAGAAGATACACTGAAGTGCTCACGTACATAGTAATTATACAGTTTATTGAACAACTTAATGACAAATGAAGATGGCATTGGGAAGAATTTAACAATTAATAAGGCGGCAGCGTCACACAAGCATTTTTCAATTAAAAATTTACTCAAATAAGTCATATTATTGTACTGAATATTAATCCAACTTATTTGACATCATCCATCCATCAATATTGGCTTAAAAAATCCTACCATGCACGCAATTCATCCCTAAGGAAAGGATAATCAACAATGATGTAATCCTTGTCACGTATCAATTGGCCATAAATGATACAAACAAATAAATCCATTTACAGCATTGACAAACTAATTAAAATAAATGAATATTATTACATCATAAACAAATGAAATTCTATTGCAAAAAAACTGTCTCCCTCTGCATAATGCAATGTAAGGCGGCCATCAGACCATCTGCTTTTTCACATGTATGTTGTCACTTTGGGTATACTAATATACAGAACAGCTGATGTCATACATGTGAAAAAGCAGATGGTCTGATGACGGCTTAAACAAAACACTCATTCTCTTGTCCATTGCCTCTGCAGCACTCTTTGCAATTTCTCTGTTATCAAAACCGTTCCACACTGTCATTAAACGATAAGACAGAAGCAAAATACAATGCAATAACTTGATGAATCAAGTAAACAAAATAAACAATGTAATTTTTAATGTACTTTCATTGCACATCCAAGACACACACGGTGAAAAAAAAACATGAAAAAGAGGGAGGAAGGTAGGCAAAGAGTTTTGGGTGTGTTGGGGCACATACACACAAATCGTTCGTCCTAAACTCACGGGGATAAAAAAGACAACAAACCATCTGTTTTTTTGTGTATTTAATCACTAAATGAAAGGAAAAATATAAAAAATACTTTCTTGAACAGACGATCCAAAAATAGCCACTGAATTGTCACACAAGAAATAAATTAGATGATTTTATGCGACTCTTATCGTCTAATAATAAATTTCTACAACCACTGAACTAATTGGGGTCCATGAAAAGAATTTAAAGGTTAATGGGCTAATGCCGTCTATCTTCAAATCAAAAATAGAATTAAAAAAATGCATCAGAAACCAGGAAACTTACCTTGCATCCCAAATAAATAGCCATACGGATGCAGGCTCTGACGGCGGCATTCATACCCTGAGAATCACCTCCACTGGTGAAGACCGCCAGACCTTTACCCTTGTGGGATCCACGTTCGATGAAACGTTGTTTAACTGTTGTAGTCGTCATTTTTACAACGATACTTTTTTCTTAAACACTTGAGACTTCAATTAAATAATTTTTTAACGTATTTTGGGAACAACGGTTTTCTTCTTTTTCTCAACCGACCAACACACACACACTTTTCTGTATACTGTAAATTACCGTTGATGTAAAAGAAAATGTAATTTGTTTTAATCACTTTCCCTTCTTGTTATTGTGGAAATTACGAAGGGACAAAGTGAAGCTTTTTGTTGCGTTGAGGCTGGAATTATGAATGAGTTTTGCCGAAATTGAATTTTCTCTCAAGGTGACACCGAGTTTGGCAGTTTGTGCTTTGACAATATGCGAACTGACATTTCAAGGTGACCTTTGCCGTTTTGTGTAAGCGACTCTTGTATGATAACGTATGGCGCACGGCAAGTGGCAAAAAACTGTAAACTTTTATACCCTAGACAGACGGCAACGTTAATTTGCATTAATAACTGTATTTAATTTTGGCCTGACAGACGACAGTTTCTGCATTTACGAAACAGCTGATTGCTGTTTTCTTGTTGTTTGCAATGTATTTTTTGTTTTCCTTGTGTCTCAGAGCATGAATATGCTCTCTCCTCCATATGAATATGGGCTCTCTTCTACGGCATTGCCATATTGAAATACCTAAATGCCTTTTAAATGCAGCTCGATTTTGTGCATTAAGAATGTGGATAATGCACGAATTAATTTGAATTAAGGCAGTTAATGCAAATTAATGCTGCCGTCTGTCTAGGGTATAACAATAGATTGTGAGCAATAGTAATCAAAAAAAAAAATTCAGGATTATTTATGTTTGTCAAATGTAATTACTCAATTTCTGTAAATGTTAATGAAATTCTTCCTTAGCAAATAAATTATTTCGTTATAGAATTCGCACACAAGAAAATTAAAATTTTTTGACAATGGACGTGCGTTAAAATGGAAGTGATGACATATTTAGGGTACCTTAAATTATTAGATTCTGTTAGAAATTGTCAAGATTAAAATCGAATAAGCTAAAGGCGCTATCAGTTGGATACAACCGTTTTCGGCAAACAATTGAAATCAAATACCATGATGAAAAAACATTGGGGGATGCGAAATCAACATAGCTTTTTCTCAACGGGAAGGAATAATACGGCGTTTATATTATAGTTTTTTGCAGGGTTAACCTTCTTTATGAGGATTTGTTTGAAGTATATACAATGGAAATGACATTTGAAACCCAGACCCACTGGGTTAACCTTGTTATATATAAACGGCCTATAATGCTTCATTTACTGATATCTTTTTGTTGGATAAACCCAGCCGATCATGTCTTTTGAACATGTCCTGTTGTATTTAAATATAAACACCATCCGATGATATTTCATGATCGATATCATCATGAACATTTTGCCAATTATTATTATAACCAATATTTGACAGATTGGCATCAACGTTATTACAAGTTCTACTACTACTATTAATAATAGTACTTTTGGGTCCCTTGAGCCAAACGAAGGCTTCTACCACTTGATGGTCAATGGGATCTAAAGGGTAGTCACTGTGCATATATTATTATGATTTTGACGCCCGGACAATGCACAACCATCATTTATATTATAAATTTATTTCAAAGGTCGCTAATTCAAAATTCTATTAAGTATTAACAATGTTTTTTAATTAAAACTAAACAGAAATGACTTTATATTATATTATTATACTTGAATATCAAATTCTTCGGTATCTTTCAATCTTTCTTTTAATTGGTACTGAGAGTCATTAATAGATGATCTCCTTTCTAAATTGATGCTTGTAATTTGGTTTTTTTTTTTTGCATAAAAAAACAATGTACTCATCGGTATATTATTATCGTGTGAAAGCTTTCTAAAGCTGTCCCCCGTTCTTTCTCTTATTTTAATGAGTTTTAAAATTTTTTGCTTATCTTGTTTTGTTTGTGGAAAAATTGTCGTGCTACTTGGGAGGTTGTGCCTTTTGATAAGAGTTTGGACAAAGGAGCGTGGCATGTTGAAGCGTTTTGCAAGTCCTCTTTGCGAATATTTGGTCGTTTTAATGATTTGTATTACAGCTTGTACTGCTGCCTCCTTTTGCCCTTCTATTTTATAATTAGGGTCTGTGGTGCCTGAAAATGAAAATAAATAACATAAAAAAATAAAATAAAAAGTAAATAAAATAATAAAAAAATAACAAAAATGAAATTAAAAAAATAAAAAAAAATGGCTTCATCTAAATACGGCTAAATATTGACATTTTAAAACAAATCGTGGCAATATCTCTGAAACCAAAAAAATTTCCGTAATTTTGTATATTTCGCACCATATCTCGACAACTTTTGAATTTTTCTTTGGCTTTTCTTTGGAAAAAAAATACGGCGGGAATGTAATGTACAAATCTTCAGAACATTACATTACAATGAAGATATACAAAAAAATGATAATGTATAACATCGTTTTCTTAAAAAAAAAAAAAACAACCTAACAACAAAGAACTTAAATTTTTTCAAGTGTATAGATTATTCTTATCTTTTAGTAGTACATAGTCTGCATTCTCGCATACATCACTGTTTTAACAATGGCATTTTCTAGTGGAATAAACAGTAGTAAACTTCGTTCGGTATAATAAGTTCGTTCGGTATAATATTTTAAAAAAGTTTTAAAATTTTAATTCGTTGTTGTTTGTGTAGTACTTAAAAAATGGATCTCGGAGTGAAATGTTTATTTTTTCTTTTATATTGTTCTGTAAAATTTATGTTTGTGGTAATTTTGTGTTATTTAAAAAAAACCCTGGCCAAAAATCATTATGAAAAATCAATATGAATTTTTAGAGTTTTGGCCAGGTTTTTCGGAAAATCTAGACTGTGCAATGTCGACGACTATAATTACAAAATATTTATATTTATAAATTTTTAGGAAGATGTCATCATAGAAGCATGGAAACGAAAGCAGATGGATTACTGTGATGTGGCAAGAGGAATTGCTGTTGTTGATTCGTACACTGTGCCCCAAAGAAAAGTAATTATGACAAAATTACTACTATCTATGAGGGGTTATGATCTAGATATGGTAATTTTGGAAACTAAAACACCGCCAGTACCGGTGGTTCTTAGTTGGTATCCGAGAAGATTAATGGGATTCGCGGAGTCGACAACTAGGAAATTGTCTTCATACTTCGCTTACAATGGCAACATTCACACAGACATAAAAAAATGTGTCCTTAGCTTTGACCAGTTACGTATAACACGCAACGGAATAAAGACCGATGAATATGCGTTCATGTTAAGCGGACTTAAATATAAGTGGAAGATCTTAATCGGAGTGCAATGGCGTGAACATTACGATCTGAACGAAATGATTCAAGGAATAGAATTTGCAGCAGCAAATATTGGAGTCTAGATCGTGGCGTATGTTTGCGATGCAGCCTCAAACCACCAAGCATTGGTGCCCGGTTATAATTCTATAAACATACATTATCGCGGAAAAGTGTTCATGTATGATGCCGCTCATATTCTTTTACACCTAACTGAAGCATTTGTGACAAGACAAGTAAAGTACAAAACATATGGCAGTAGAAATACATATGACATTAGAGCTGACTATTTGGTGAACTTCAACCCCAACTTAGACTTAAAATATTTTATAAGAAAATACGCTTATGAGACTTTTGATTACGATAAATACAATGCCATTTTTAATTCTGAGGTTGTGCAATATCTAAGAACGGAGTTTGCATCGCACCCACAAGATAAACATCTCGAGAGTACTCTAAAATTTGTGGTTATGATGACCCGATTTGTACTCATGTTACAACATGGAGATAGTCCGCAAAATAAGATGGACCTTTGCAACGAATTCCGAACATTTTTGCAAAGTGTCATATACACTAACAAGCGTTTTGTGTATTGTATGCTTACTGCGTGGCGGCAATTGTTGACTGACCATTCGGACGTATTTTTGCAACATTTAATAACGCATTACACCATAGAGCACTTCTTCAGCGAAATAAGAGCGCGAGCAAGTGAAACACCATCGTACCAAACCTGTTGTATTTAAATATAAACACCATCCGATGATATTTCATGATCGATATCATCATGAACATTTTGCCAATTATTATTATCACCAATATTTGACAGATTGGCATCAACGTTATTACAAGTTCTACTACTACTATTAATAATAGTACTTTTGGGTCCCTTGAGCCAAACGAAGGCTTCTACCACTTGATGGTCAATGGGATCTAAAGGGTAGTCACTGTGCATATATTATTATGATTTTGACGCCCGGACAATGCACAACCATCATTTACAGTATGCAAAGTTCATATTCGTACACACCTAAAAAATGAATAAAATCGTTATTAATTCCATATTTTATGTGCCAATATGAAATAATTGATAGGAATTACCATAACGAAGGAAGATTTAAGAATAACAAAACAAATTTTTAATTTATTCCGTCATTTAGGTATAGATGGCGCCTGTGTGGGTGGCAAAATTCGTATTCGTACACCTATAAGCACTATATATTTGGAGTTTTTAAGAATTTTCAAAGCAAAATGCCGCAATTTTTTGTTCTTTTCTTCTTTTGGAATGCCTCTGCTATAATAATATGTAAAAATAACGGTAATTTTATTAAAAATTTTGCATGAATAAAAAGTCGGACGAATATTTTAAATACTTAAGAAAAATTTGCTAGATATGAGTAACTATTGCAATTTATTCTAGAATTTTGGACGAAAATAGCTAATAGCAGTCCTTTTGTAACAATATTCGAGGTCTAATATGAAAATAAATGTTGTCAGCGTTTGGAAATGCAAAGAAACGTAATCCGGGCTTAGGTAAAGTAAACACACTTTTGGTTTTTACTTGGTGAAAATCGCAAGTTTCGTTTTATATTTGACATTAAATGTATTGAAGTTTTAGAATAGGGTTTCGAAAATCATTTTATGTCAAGAGATATCGGAAATTACGATGAATAATAAATTTTTAAGGAAGAAAATTTCCCCGAAAATAATGCATTTTTTCAAAAGGTTACCCCACGTTCTTTCCTGGACAATTTACTTCATTCTTTTGACATTTTTGTACTCATTTTGGATCCTCCGGTAAAGAAATATAATTTTCAAGAAGTAAAAACCATTATTTTCGCAATTTTGGCAGCCATAACCCTCGTTCATAGTAAGCGTATAATTTCAGTCGTACGCAGACAGTATGACAACTTCTACAGTTTAATTTCTCTTCATAATTTCTCACAGTTTTCGACATAAAATGATTTTCGAATCCGTATTCTAAAACTTCAATACATTTTATGTCAAATATAAAACGAAACTTGCGATTTTTACCAAGTAAAAACCAAAAATGTGTTTACTTTACCTAAGCCCGGATTACATTTCTTTGCATTTCCAAACGCTGACAGCATTTATTTTCATATTAGACCTCGAATATTTTTACAGAAGGACTGCTTTTAGCTATTTTCGTCCAAAATTTGGGAATAAATTGCAATAGTTAATCATATTTAGCATATTTTTCTTAAGTATTCCAAATATTCGTCCGACTTTTTATTCATGCAACTTTTTTAATAAAATTACGGCTATTTTTACATATTTCTATAGCAGAGGCATTCCAAAAGAAGAAAAGAACAAAAAATTGCGGAATTTTGCTTTGAAAATCCTTAAAAACTCCAAATATATAGTGCTTATAGGTGTACGAATACGAATTTTGCCACCCACACTGGCGCCATCTATACCTAAATGACGGAATAAATTAAAAATTTGTTTTGTTATTATAAAATCTTTCTTCGTTATGGTAATTCCTATCAATTATTTCATATTTGCATATAAAATATGGAATTAATAACGATTTTATTAATTTTTTATGGGTGTACGAATATGAACTTTGCATACTGTATATTATAAATTTGCGCGATCGATATTATCATGATCATTCTTCCAATTGGAGACCATTTCGCGACTGGTAATGACATTTTCATTTTGACCTTCCAAGGTTGTGACCGATACCGACATTTTGCACATAGGAGGGCATTTCGCGACCCTACATGTTCATTTTGCCTATCGGAGGGCAATTCGCGAACGACATAATTATGGTCATTGGCGACTGATATAATTGCGCGGCCGATACCGAAATTTTGCGCATCGGAGGACATTTCACGACCGGTAACATTTTGTTCATCTGAGGGCAATTCGCGAACGACATCATTACGATCATGGACGACCGATATAATTGCGCGACCGATAGCGACATTTTGCGCATCGGAGGACATTTCACGACCGGTAACATTTTGTTCATCGGAGGGCAATTCGCGAACGACATCATTACAATCATGGACGGTCGATATAATTGCGCGACCGATACCATTATTTGCCCCCAATTTGGCAATTATTATTGTCGCCAATATTGGTATCATTAGCAATACTATTACTACTACTAAAGGCCTGCGTACATAAGCTGCCCCGCCTGAATAAAGAAGGCCGAGGAAATTTAGAACTGGGTTGCCCTTTTCTTTTTTATTCTTTTATCAGAAGTAAGCAAGGTAAGCAGGCAAGGCAGCTTATGTACGCAGGCCTTTATACTGTTAAAAGTACTACTATTATTACGATTGACCATTTGTTCTGCACAGTTGCCATTATGTGGTAGAATGGGCATTGCGATATCCATTTGGCGTTTCATATGTATATGATTTGGCGTTTCATATATGAATTTTTGTTCAAAATGTGCAGAAAAAATGAATATATTTTATTTATTTATTCGATTTATTCGATATTTTTAAAAAATCACATACCGTATTTTCTTTTTTTTTTATAATATGAAAGGAAAAGCACTTTATAGGTTGTTTGTTGCCACATTGTGGTACACAGCAGACTTTCAATCGTGGCATCTAAAAAGAAAAATATATTCTTATTAATCACACTTCATCAATTAAGGATATAAAATACTAACAGAAGAATGAAATACAAATAAACAACATCCAATATAAATTCTCAATATTCCCATGGAGCTATTTCTAAATTACCCATTCCCACGTTTTCCCGTATATTCTACACGATGTGGGAGGAGACAAATATGCACGCCGGAAGACGTAATGATGATCGTAATCATTACGATGGAAGACGTAATGATTATGATAACTATTACGATGGAAGTCGTAATGATTATGATCATTTTTACGCCGGACGACCTAATGAGGAGGTACGTCGCCCTGTTACTTCCGTGAACTAGGGGCGAACGCCGCCCTGCAGAGCAACGCAGCAGAGCAGAGCAATGCAGCCCCGCAACTACTTATTGTGGTACAACACTTCGTTGAGGGGGAACGCCCCCCTGCAGAGCAGGGCAACGCAACCTCAGCCGCCGAGCACAGCTTATACGGCGTTTAGATTATAGTTTTTTGCAGGGTTAACCTTCTTTATGAGGATTTATTTGAAGTATACACAATGGAAATGACACTTGAAACCCAGACCCACTGGGTTAACCCGGTTATATGTAAACGGCTTATTAGTTAAACACATATTAAACAAATTATTTACTTATTCCGGACCTACAGTGAATCAACGTCAAAAGTATCCACTTCAATTTCTTTCATTAAAACTGTGATTGCTAACAGTTAATTAATGATAGCGATTTAATTCTTTTTAAATTTTTACATTAGGTCTTAACTTAAATATAATAAAAAAAATTAACGAATTTCGGGTAAATTTAGATAAAGAAATAAGAATTGTTAAACAACATCGCTTTCTACCTCACAGTGAAAAGTATCCACTCTAAAAGTTTTATGAAACAAAAAGGATTTCTTAGAGTTTTAGCACTTGGTATGACATCCTTTGTTATCCTTTATAGCTTCTAGACTTTTTGGAAAAAATTTAAATAAATTTTCGGTGCAAGATATCTGCATTTTTCCCCATTCTCCTTGCAAGGCATTTTTCAGGGTTCCTATACTTTAGATGTTATGTTTGTATCCAAAATACTCCATAAATTGCTGTGTATCGGGGAGATGTTTGAATCACTTTTGGACAGTTATGTATATGGCATCCATTCTCGAAAAATGTGTGATTTGTGCTTGAGGTCATATCTTGATGAAATTGGAATGTTGTCCCAAATCCCATTTTTTCAGCGCTATATTTCACATTATCCTTCAGAATGTTTAAATAATACATCTTATAGGTCATTTAGATATGACATCATTAGCCGGATTTAGCCCATTATCAGGTTTTATTTGCTAAATCCAGCCAAAATCTACCAGATTTCCCATACCAAAATAAATCCTCCTATTGAGTGGATTTGTTTTAAATCTGGCATAAATCCTCGTATACAACTCTGTTTTTTGCAACATGATGCTAGAAAATACAAAAAGTTGCAATCTGTCACAAGAAACAAGGTAGATGCATCGGTGAATTGCTACACTAAAAATGAAAAATATAAAAATTTGTAAACAAGGCGGAACAATTAAATTTGTTTTGATGTACAAAGTTGATTTTAGTCAACCAAGACTAATATTTATGATGTCTAAACGATAAAATAATTCTTTATTTGCTCTTTAGTTAGCATTATGTCCAATTTATGTTTGGTTTACATTCGGCGTCGTTTCGTGATTTCGAGGGCGTTTCGTGATTTCGCGCGGAATCAAGCAAAATTTATCATTATTTCGCATACAAAAATGAAATCATTTCATTTCGTGATTTCAGCGAAATCAACGTCGAAATCACAGTACTCATGGTATACAACCCTGTTTTTGCCTAAAAAAGTACCAAAAGTTGCAACACTTTTCACGTGTCACAATAAACAAGGTAGATGGTCAATTGCTGCAAAAAAAATTTTAGTAGCAAAATGTGTAATAATGTGAAAAAATAATAAATAAATTAATATAATAAATTAATTTGTTACAAGGATATTTTCCATTGTATTCCCGTACCCATGGTACAATAATTCTTAGGTAGGCCACAGCTAACAGCTGATTACAATTTTTTTTTTGTTATGGCTTAATCTGTCAAAACCGTGTTGACATGCAGAGTTGATATTTATTATTGATCAAAAAATTCAACTCTGTTTTGTTTTCATTTCAACATTTCGTTCTTCTTCTTTGTATACTCATCCGTTATCATTCATCAAAACAATTTTGACGTTTTACGCCATAGCGACAGGGTTGTATTTTTTGGCGATTCTCATACCTGGCCTACCTATGAATTATTGTACCATGCCCGTACCTTTTTAATCCCAGCAAAAAGTTTGCATCCACGGAAGCAATTAAATCACTGGTGCAAGTGTCACGAAGTGCTTCTTTTTCTATGAATTCCTCAGTGAATTTTACAAGGGAGCGCGCAGAAAGGAAGCACTCCATTTTGCTTCCGCAGCACGCAGTTAGGAAGCACTCCATTTTGCTTCCGCAGCACGCAGCTAGGAAGCACTCAATTTTTAAAATTTTTACCACTTTTACGAGTTTTGCGTTCCCGTACACAAAATTTGTATATAAATCGTTTACGACTTTTACCACTTTGTAAAGTACGGGAACAGGCCATTAATAAGACATTTTAATTTTATTCTTATAGGCCGTTTATATATAACAAGGTTAACCCAGTGGGTCTGGGTTTCAAATGTCATTTCCATTGTATATACTTCAAACAAATCCTCATAAAGAAGGTTAACCCTGCAAAAAACTATAATATAAACGCCGTATTACTTTAATTTCATTTGTTGAATGAAAATTGAATTTTTTATCGTTTATACATAAAAGTGCTTGTTGGATGTAATCCAAATGTGAGGAAAAGGATTGCCTTTTTCATTAGTCCACTGGAAGCGCATCCATGCATGTAATGAAATCCTCACTCCAACTTGCACCACTTCCATTTTTTTTTGCTGGGATGGTAATATTAGAAAAAACGAGCGAATTGTAAAAAATTTCTTTCCCATATAAATTTTCTAAAAAATACGGGAATGAAAAAATGACGGAAATTGCAAAAACTCCAGCAGAAATGTCAAAATCAACGTATCAGCTATCGTATTTAGATGTCAATGAACATGCTGCTAGTTTATACTAGGCCAAAATTATATGACAGAAAACAGGAGAAGAGGGTGTTTGTTATTCAGCGCTATTTTTGTTTAAAGAGAACTGTAAGTCTTGATAAATTTCGGAGTACGGGAACGCATTTGTAGCACTAAACAGGAAAACTACGGCAAGTAGTAATATTTTGCACGTTCTGAACACAACCAATATGTATTATTATGATTTCTCAACGATAAAATCAAGGCATATTCATTAGGCCGGGGCGATTTGTATGGAAGGAAAAAAGTGTTATCGGGCGCCTGGAGATTCTGATTTTTGGGATTCTACTGAGCAAAAAAGTCAACTAGACCATATGTCTACGGTGAAAATCGAGTCCCCGGATTTTGACTTGAAGTTTTTTTCAAGGATTTTTGGATATTTTGACATATAACACCCAAACCACTGAGATTTTCGATCCAACACAAAGACAACAATTGTAGCCAAGACAATAATAAAGAACTTTCTAGTACATCGCAAAAGCATTGCAACGCTCCTTCAGGTAGTTATGGCCTCGAGAAGGTGCACATTTTTCGGAAAATATCGATAAACGACACTGTGCTACAAAATGGAACTCAAAGTCAGTGGGTGGAAAATTTCTTTTGGAGATGAAAGCCCTTGGTGAGTGTACTGAGAACCCAAAAGGAAATTTTCACCATAGGTCAAGTTTCCGAGATATTGCGTGATTAATGGTTTAATTTTGGCCCCTTAATTTGTGATCAAATAGCTTTATATCTCTCTAAAGCGTTATTGTAGCTTCATTTTGACATTAAATGTCTTCAGTCTAATCGAATGGTGAATCTTTTTGTAGAATATTCCATCCCTCTAACTCAATTCCTTTCATGTCCTTTTCGTCCTTTATTTTTTGAACCGTAGTAAAAGTACCACAAGGCGAGATTTTACAGCATCCATATATTCTACAAAAATGTTGTTCAGAAGATTTTAGGTACGGTTCTCATTGATGACCAATCGATATTTCCTCGTTTTCATGGTCCTTTTTGACATTTTACCGGTTTTTGTTCAGAAAACTATGTTTTGTTTTTATGTATATTCGTTATTAGTCTGTGGTGCTTCTGAAATACTTACCATAAATAGCTCTTGTAATGACGAACACGTTAATAACAAATTTTATTGGAGGACAGATCCGGTTATCTACATTTTTGAACCGGATATTCTGATATTAAAACCGATTTTGGAACCGGTTTTAAGTAACCGATTAACCGAATATGTATATCATTAGAAAGATAATAAAATTGTCAATCAAATGACAGCAAGTAGCTGATTACAACTTTGTTGGTTCCGATGCTAAAACAAAAAAACCGCGTTCTTAAAATATCACTGGGTTCTTTTTGGCGATGAAAGTCGATAAAGATAATTTTATAAATCTGGAAAGGCAGTTATGTCATAAGTCAAACTTCTGAGTTATGGCGAGATGAATTTGTGTTATGTTGTTTTTTTTATCATGCACTTAAAGTTCATCAAGAATGAATTAATTTCGCCATAACTCAGAAGTTTGAACCACGTCAATAACTGTCCTTATCATTTTTCCATAGCGCAAATTTATAAAAGGTTCTACTTCTTATTTTTCCTACATTTTATCCAAAACTATAATGTTTTTTGTTTTGTTCAATATTTATTTTGAAAAGCTTCGTAACAACAAAGTTGTAATCAGCTACTTGCTGTCATTTGATTGACAATTTTATTAGCTTTCTAATGATATACACATTCGGTTAATCGGTTACTTAAAACCGGTTCCAAAATCGGTTTTAATATCAGAATATCCGGTTCAAAAATTTAGATAACCGGATCTGTCCTCCAATAAAATTTGTTATTAACGTGTTCGTCATTACAAGAGCTATTTATGGTAAGTATTTCAGAAGCACCACAGACTAATAACGAATATACATAAAAACAAAACATAGTTTTCTGAACAAAAACCGGTAAAATGTCAAAAAGGACCATGGAAACGAGGAAATATCGATTGGTCATCAATGAGAACCGTACCTAAAATCTTCTGAACAACATTTTTGTAGAATATATGGATGCTGTAAAATCTCGCCTTGTGGTACTTTTACTACGGTTCAAAAAATAAAGGACGAAAAGGACATGAAAGGAATTGAGTTAGAGGGATGGAATATTCTACAAAAAGATTCACCATTCGATTTGACTGAAGACATTTAATGTCAAAATGAAGCTACAATAACGCTTTAGAGAGATATAAAGCTATTTGATCACAAATTAAGGGGCCAAAATTAAACCATTAATCACGCAATATCTCGGAAACTTGACCTATGGTGAAAATTTCCTTTTGGGTTCTCGGTACACTCACCAAGGGCTTTCATCTCCAAAAGAAATTTTCCACCCACTGACTTTGAGTTCCATTTTGTAGCACAGTGTCGTTTATCGATATTTTCCGAAAAATGTGCACCTTCTCGAGGCCATAACTACCTGGAGGAGCGTTCCAATGCTTTTGCGATGTACTAGAAAGTTCTTTATTATTGTCTTGGCTACAATTGTTGTCTTTGTGTTGGATCGAAAATCTCAGTGGTTTGGGTGTTATATGTCAAAATATCCAAAAATCCTTGAAAAAAAACTTCAAGTCAAAATCCGGGGGCTCGATTTTCACCGTAGACATATGGTCTAGTTGACTTTTTTGCTCAGTACAATCCCAAGAATCAGAAACTCCAGGCGCCCGTGATGGTGTTCAAATCGCCCACTCTAATATTCATATAAGGTAAATGCATGAATTCCAACAACTAACAAATTTACAAAAACAACATTGTTGTTATTGAAAATTAATTGTCAAAGAAAATACTGAATAATAGGGTCTTTCTTAAAATTTGTTTATGAAAAACATAAATACATTTTGAAAATCCTCTAAAATAGAACAAATTTGAATCAAAATGTAAATATGAAGCATACAGAACTGGCGTAGGTCATTGTTATTACACGTTTACGGCGAAAAGAAGAATTTTATGGTAGCACATTTCGAAGTTTCAAATTTCATGAGTAGACCCTATTACATTTTGAAAACTAAATTCACAAAAAAAGTAAGAATACAGCTGATTGTCACTTCTACCTTGTATAAATATGCCTCGGATAAAATCATTTTTTATTTTTTCATTTGTGAGTATTATACACAATTAATACGATACAATAATTTTCGAAATAAAGCAGTAAAGTTCTATATTGTCGTTTTTTATGACTAATTCTTGTTTTGAAAATTCATGTTCGATCAGCTGCGCATATGCATCTACCTTGATAATTGTGATATGTTTGAAATCAACAAAAAGTAAGTATAAACACCGGGGTGTATTTTAGGATTTCGTGAAATCCAGTGGATTTTGGAGCGTAAATGTAAACTTGGCATTACATTAGCAACTTTTTCGTCATTTAGAGCTGATTCGTCATTTATTTGCTAAAACAGGCAACATTTTGCGTCATTTGCCATACAAAAATAAATGACGATAGCTGCGTCATTTATTCTAAACAACCCAGCTAACAATTTTTTCCGAGGGCTCTGATATCAGATTTTTTCTGAGATTTTCTGATTTTTTTTTAGAAATGTGGCCGCTTTAAAGCACGAAAACACCATACTATTATACGCAACCCTGCTTTTTCGCCATAAACTACCAAAAAATTCAACTGTTTTATGATGTCTTTGTTTGTTTGTGTGTGTTGTAGAAAAACAAAAATGCTCAAACGATGACAAAAGTGAAAATAAATGGTTAAAAAACTTGCAAAAATTATGTTTTTTTTTGTTTTTGGAATTAATTTAAGTTATTTGATACACATTTGTGTTGTGAAATTCCTATTTTTCAGAATAAATACCTATATTGTGTGCGTGTGTTTGTGTTATTGTATAAGTGTGTATGTGCGATTGTGTGTGTAAGCAAATGACGCAAAAAACAGATGTAAATACACTTCATTTGATTCTAGGATTTCGTAAAACGAAATCATTTAATGTGCATATGTAAATTGGACTTTAGCTTCGTTCCCGTACTTTTTAATAGTAAAACTCGTAAAAGAGAGAACTGTAAAAAATGTTTTCTCACACAAAAGTTTTTTGAAATACATAGTTCGGGAACGGAAAAATGCGAAATACATAAAAAAACTGGAACTGTCAAAGTCGGCGTATTAGCCAATCAGACGCCGGCAACCATGTTACTATTTTTTACACGCTCAAATTTGTCGAGTGAAAAGTTTTTAAAGAGAGCGTCATTCAGCGCCATTTTTGTTTAAAGAGAAGTTAGCATTTTACAACTTTTTTGTGTACGGGAACGGGTTTCCGGGTAAAATGTGTAAAAGTTGTGAAAACTTTTTAGCTATTCACCCTTATTACGGTTGGCGTTGTCGTAGGCGTTCAAGTGTCGTAGACGTAGTCGTAGGCGTTGTCGTAGTCAATCATTTTTGGTATTATGTAAAATTTTCGACTACGTCTGTTTTGTAATAGATTGCAAAAATACAGGGTGTTGAAGATTATTAACATTTTCGACTATTACACGCCACCCTGTTATAAAAAAGAAAACAAAAAATAGAGTCAGTTAAAATAAAAAAAAACAATTATTTATTAATAAACCATAAAAATGTTAAGTATGGGTTATTTTATATCCGACGATGAGGATGAACATACTCCGAACGATTTAAAAGTAAGACGAAAACAGTTACGACAAGAATCAAACATATTTTCCATGACTGATACTCAGTTGCTGTTGCTGAAATCCATTTCTGTGAGGGGTATTTGTGACTAGGGTGCAGGGATCCTGGTTCACTTGGACCTGTTGCTCATTTCCATGAGTGATACCTATGCTTACAAGGGTTATTGTGCGGGGATCCTGATTCACTACGACCTGCGGCTCTTTTGCATGAGACCTGCTTACGCTTTGGGGAGTAACTGTGCAGGGATCGTGGATTTCTAAATCTTCATGGATTATACATGCTTCAAACAGTTCTTCCTCAGTGGTTGTTTCTCGAAGCGTTGAAGGCTGCTGGATTCCAATTGACTGATTGCCCGCGTTTACAATTGTATCCAATTGTAACAAGCTTGATGCTGCTTCTTCCGTGTCTGTTAGTATGTACTGCTTGAAGGATCCTCCACCTGTAGCACGACATTCCGCCTTATTGTGAACTAACTTCATCCCTAACTTGAATTTGTAGTGAGCCCAGACTTTCATCCAACCCTCACCTGTTCGTACTGGCGGTCCTAAAATGTTGAGTTTCGTACTAATTTTATTCCACTCTTCTTTCACGCTAATTTTTTTTATTCCATTGCTGTAACCTCTGGCCAAATTTGGATTGTTCTGCAAAATCTGGACCATTGTGTCAAACTGCTTTTTTGTGGTGACTTTTGTTCTAAAACATGTGCAATATTATAAAATTTATACGAATATATAATATTTTTGTTATATAGACACATACCTTTTGTTTAAATCCATTTTATTTGTTCGTTTTTATTAACGTTTTAAGAAATTTGTCTGTTGTCGTCAACAAAATCTCTAACGACTAATTTTACAGCGTTTCTCGTAATAAAACGCCTCTCGTGGTAGCAAAATTGTAAAAGAATGGCATACAGAGTTGTAATATCTCGTATACGACATACATAATACCAATTAGTCGTTGCGAAAATGTTGTGTACGACATACATAATACCAATTAGACGTTACGACACGTCAATTTGCAATTTTGGATACGACTACGCCAACCGTAATAAGGCTGATTATTTCTTGCACAATAATAGTCCATATTTATATTAGGCAAATTTCCTTGCGGCAATTGTCAGTTTTCGGAAGAGAGAGGTGAGGCACATGGTAACCCTTTGCCTCTCAACACCCTATCTCACCGACAATTGCCGCAAGGAAAATTGCCTAATGTAAATATGGACATAGCAACTCAACTGTAGTTGCATTGCCAGAAGAGAAAATCATGCAATTCAAATGAGTATAAAGACGAACATTTTTGTCAAATTCAATAAATATCAGTGTTTTGAACCTTCTGCTATTAATACGGGAAAAGCTGGTCATGTACCAACCTAAGCTGGTTTGTAGGAGAGACACGAAAAGGGGATGGGAGTGGAAAAAAGTTGCTCGTACTGGCAATACCTTTTATCCCAATGATTACACATGCAAGTAACTTACAGACAGTTGTGTATACATATTATAGTCGAAACTTAAATTTTTTCGAACTGACACTTGCATGTGTAGACGTTCGGAAAAAAATTGAAGTTACTTTCAAAGCACTTACATTGATTACTGACAAGAAAATTTTGTCGGCAGTGAGGTTGTTAGTTGGTGTGGCAATGAATATGTGTGAGTGTATTTGTGTTTTTCGAACTGCCACTTGCATGTGTAAACGGGGGGTATATTTTTCATAATTGACATTAGCTCTGTTCCTTTACGTGGAAGAATCTTCAATTTTTACCACTTTTTACTCGAAACGCGTTTCTTTACTTTAGACACCATACAAACCATATGGAAGCAGTTTGCAACTTTTACTACTTTTCCCGGTTTTACCATTTTCAAAAGTAAAGGAACAGACCAATTGTTTTCAATGTTTTGAAACCAAGATTTGCCGGAAAAGAATTGTAAAAGGCAACTTGAAAGGGAACAAGAATAATTCCCGCAAGGAAGGAATATGCATCATTTTTTTATTGTTGTCAACATAATGTTGTGTAATGTTACATTTTTATTTTACATTTAAATACTAATATCTACGATCTCTACGATCACGGTCTCTATCGTGACGATTTCTGTCGCGACGATCATAATCGTCCCTTCGATCGTAATCATCTCGCCGGTCATAGTCATCACGTCGATCATAATCATCCCTCCTTCGATCTCTATCCCTTTCACGATCTTCATAACGATCTCTATCTCGTCTATCGTAGTCCCGTTCCCTGTTACGTTCACGTTCTCTTCTATCACGATCTCTTTGATATTCACCATCATAATCACGAGATCTATTTTGGCTGGTAGTGACAGCTTCTCTGCGTTCCGGCGAAGATGATAATGATTTTGAACGCTCTTTGCGTGATTTCCTAGATGATTGTTTTGCTTCTTGTTCTGGTACCGGAGGTTCCTCGTCACTTATCACATCTTCATCCAAATCCTCATCTAAGGGTGAAACTTTCGGTTCCAATTCATTATTTTCCTCGTGAACAGCTCTCTTCTGCAGCCGAGGCAATATAATGTCACAAACACGGTCACTTCGCAACAGCTCATCAATGAATTCATCCATGTAGACAATTTCAAAATGACCCAACCGATTTTGTCGCCTCAATTTACGATTGTCTATGTACAATGGTTCCAAATATTTGTAACAATCCAATGAACTGCCGGTCAGGCGGAGATAAAACGCTCCCAATGCTCTTACATATTTGAACTCTTCGTTTTTTATAAATTCCACAACAATATCTTTTTCCGGTTGGATTTGTAACATTTTCAGTGTGAGACATAGAAATTGTGTTGGTTTAATGTTTCCACCATACACACCGCCAATATAACGCAGTTCCATGGCTTTGTCCACCAACAATTCAGCGGTCAGGGCAAAACATTGTTCCTTCCAATATTTTGAGTCGTAAATGCGGGAACGAATAATTTTTTCAATGAGATATTGTGGGTTAGTGCCATGAACATTTTTGGCTTCTTTTACTGTACGATTTGCCATCTTTTTATCTTTATTTCAATTAGTTTTTAAAACATTTCGCAGAGAAAACACACGGTATAAAAATGTAAACAATGTCCGAGGCAAAATGTCAAACATTGAAATTGTAATAGATTGAACTCAACAATTGACAACAGGGTGACTAAGAGATGTGAGTCTGTGTTAAACAGGGTGAAAACGAAATTAAATATTTTGACGTATTTTTTTACGATGTGAAGAGAAAGAATGTGAAAGAATTGGTCTGTTCCTTTACTTTTGAAAATGGTAAAATCGGCAAAAGTTGTAAACGGCTCCCATATGAATTGTATAGTGTCTGAAGTAAAAGAACGCTTTTCAAGTAAAAAGTGGTAAAACTTGAAGATTCTTGCACGTAAAGGAACAGAGCTAATATCAAAGGGTGAAGAATCTTGCAATTTCCCTTTAATTAAAATTAAGAAGAGAATATTTTAGTGGGTGTGGAAACATTTCTATTATTTGGTCTGTTCCTGAACTGCAAGAATCTACTAATTTTTACTTTTTTTTTGATATTGACTTCTTGATTTGTTTGGCTTTAGGTCAGAAAATAAAAACAATAGGATTTTGTTTTTTATTTTAGTTTTATTTTTCCAATATTTCGACCCTCTCCGAAGGTCATCATCAGGGAAATTGAATTTTGTTTTTCTTTTCTTAACGACTGTCAAATGTGCACATCTTATTTTTTGCACGAGAATTATACAACAGTTGTAAAAAAAAATAATATGTGCACATTTGACAGTCGTTAAGAAAAGAAAAACAAAATTCAATTTCCCTGATGATGACCTTCGGAGAGGGTTGAAATATTGGAAAATTAAAACTAAAATAAACAAGTAAAAAATTATCAGTCGGCTTTGCCGACAGAGGTATACCCTCAGCATGTGTATATTGAAACAATTTTTTCCCAAATTACGTATGTATTTAGGGGGTTTTAAAAAATTTAGGCGTTTAAACCGACAAAAAGGCTGATTAGGATTAAAGTTCAAAAGTTTTGAGGAGGAGATACTAAAAGGAATGGATCGACATTGGCCGTTATGGAAGTGGATCTCCAGCCACAACATATGGTGCCATAGGGGGTTTTTACACTCTTCGGGCTTCAAGAAATATGGACTTGCCCCTAAAAAAACTTTAAATATCGTAATTGAGGCAGCGAATGCAAGTTGCTTCAACAAAAAAAGTTAGTCGATATTAGGTCTTAAAGTGAACTTATCCGAAATTTTGTGTGGGAGGTACCGGACGGAGCGGACAAGCAAAGTCCATATTTGAACCTGATCTATATCTGGAAGATACGTAATGATGTGTAAAGTATAGATCAATTCGGCCACTCCCTTCAAGAGTTACCGTACGAACAATTTTTCCGAAAATTTTTGAACTTTTGTGGGGGAGGTACCTGGAGGAGTGGACCGATATTGCCTATCTTCAAACATAAACTATTTTTGAACAAAATATTACCAAGGCCATATTTTGGATCGAATCGGCCCATCCGTTCGAGAGTTATCTTGCGCTCCAACCACCTCACAGGGTGTCATAGGGGTTTTTTGCAACTTTCATGCTATTTTCTCAGGAAGTATGGACTTGCCCCTGATGAAACTTGTACCGTCGTATGGAGGGCAGTGAATACAAGTTGCTAAAACAAAAATCAAAGCGATTCGAGAGATGGCCCTAAACTGAACTTTTCCGAAATTTTGTGTGGGAGGTACCCGAAGGAGTGGATCTATTGAGACCATATTGGAACCTCATATTGCTCTGGTAGAAAGTTTACGCTAGACAAAGTATGGACCAAATCGGTTACTCCCTTCAAGAGTTATCGCGCGCACAAACTTTCCGAACATTTTCGAACTTTTGTGGGGGAGGTACAGGAAGGAGTGGACCGATGTAGCTCATCTTCGAACTTAAACTAAGTTTGGGCAAAATATTACTATAGCCAAAATCTGAACCGAATCGGTTCATCCGTTCGAGAGTTATCGTGCGCTCCAGCCAGCAGGACAGACAGACAGACGGACGGACATTGCTCAATCGACTCCAAATTGTCTGAAACACATTTTGTCCAAACATACTTGGGGTCTAAAACGATTATTTCGATGAGGCACATTTTCATCGTATCAAAGTGTATATACCCTCCTTAGCCTAAAGGCTGAGGGTATAAAAACAAAATCCTATTGTTTTTATTTTCTGACCTAAAGCTAAACAAATCAAAAGTCAATATAGTCCAAAGGTCAACAATAATTAAAACAAAAATTTTTTTGATATATATTTTTTTTAATTTCCTTGCAGTTTAGACACGCAAATAATGTGTTTGTCAGTTTTTTATTCTTCTTTGGTATATAAGCTGCCTCGCATGCTTGCCTTACTTCATGGTACAATTACTAGGTATATGCATCAGCCAACAACTACAACAAAAACGAGTTCAGTACTGTGAAATGTCAAAAATGTTTTCCAAAAATAAAGCGATTCACACAACTTTTTCAACAAAATTTGATTAGGAATTTATTAATAAACACATTATTACAAAAACCCGTCAAAAATTCACGATTTTTCTTTTAAATTTTTGTTTTTTAATTTTGTGTTTTCAATTACAACAACTTTTGGCTTAAGATGAGTTTAAGCATTAAGCTCGGATCGATACCAAATTTTTTCCACAGGTAGGTCTCGTTACCCTGATCACAAATATATATAACATTTTTTTTGCGGAAGTCCATACTTCTCGAGATATGGGCCTTCGAAGTTCCGAAAATTCCCTTGTTAAATGTCGGCTACTCAGAGAAAAATTTTAATTTAAAAGAAAATGTTGCTCCCGTTCCCTAGATTGGCTCCTGTCCATAGCAGAAAGTCTAAAATCCCCGGCCGAGCTTAATGCTTAAACTCAACTTGCTCCCAACTTTTTTGACAGCTTACAGTACATCAGCTGGGCTAATGCGGGTACCTGTATGATTGTGCCATGCCTAAAGGCCTGCGTACATAAGCTACATATGGGTTGTCACTTTGCATATACATTTTGTATTTAAAAAGTGACAACCCATATGTTAAAAACATATAGTGTAAAGTACCCATTAAAGAATCGCGCTACTGATAAAAAACTAAAGACCAAGTTCGACCTAATACAAAGATTTCAGAATCACATTTGAATTAGGTCGGACTTCGCCGTTTCTGACATAACAAAAATAAAAGAATAAAGAAAAAAGGGGCAATCTAGTTCAAAATTGGCTCCGCCTTCTTTAAGGTCTGGGTACATAAGCTGCCTCGCCTGGTTGCCTTGCTTTCCTGCTTCATTTCTGACATAACGAAAATAAAAGAATAAAGAAGAAAAGGGCAACCTAGTTCGAAATTGGCTTGGCCTTCATTTTTCTTTTATTTTATGTTATGCCAGAAATGAAGCAGGCGAGGCAGCTTATGTACCCATGCCTTTAAGGTAGAAACACAATGACTTTTGTTGCTTGCTTCACGCTCAATTTCATGTAAATGAATAAAGGCCAGGTACTACCTAATTCAAATGCGATTTTGGATTCTTTATTCCTTAACACAATTTCAGGCTTGGATAAGCTCGGCATCAAGTTTTACAACTTTTTACTCGAAAAGCGTTCCTTTACTTCAGACACCATACAATTTATATGGAAGCAGAATACAATTTTTGCTACTTTTGCCGGTTTACATAAGGCCTGCGTACATAAGCTGCCTTGCCTGCTTACCTTGCTTACTTCTGATCATGGTAGAACAAATACAAGGTAAAGTTAATACTACAACAAATACAACTCGAACAACAACCACAAAGGAATTTGTTTTTGTTTGTAACGTTACTGCCAGTTGTATTTGTAAACAAAACAAGGAAATGCCTATAAATTATTGGAATTTAAAAAACTTATAATTTTTCACATTTGGTTGAATATTTTGGAAAACATGTATGAAAATTCTTTACATTTTCAATTTTTATGTTTCCACATCATTCCGCTAAATGCATAAATTCTCGCAGAAAGTAGAATTCTCGCAGACAAGTTTGGGGTCGCTGGAAATTCATACAATGTTTTGATTTAGAAATCAAAGAAGCACATGTTTATTAGGGCTTTATTTTTTTAAATTTTAACAAAATACCTCACATATTAATAAACGTTGTATCGCTTCTACAAGCGGGGATTTACTGCGCGACTTATCGTTCGAACTTGGAGGAGGTTACATATCATTGATATGAAGAAGTCTTTCTGGGAAATGGTTTTTTCCGAATGAAATATTTTTTTCTCAAAAAATATATGTCCCTAATGTACATTGAAATAGAAATAAATGTATAAAATGTCATATGAAATTTGACACTAACGTTACAACCCAGTTTAGTCAGCTGTGTATTGCTGCTACCTTTTCTTATTCTACCATGACTTCTGATAAAAGAATAAAAAAGAATAGGGCAATCCAGTTCGATATTTCCTCGGCCTTCTTTATTCTTTTATTTTTATTATGTCAAAAATGAAGCAGGAAAGCAAGGCAATCAGGCAGAGCAGCTTATGTACGCAGGCCTTTACTTACTTAGCTGGCCCATTACATAACATTTGTTCTATAGGCCGAACTAAGAAAAGATCTCCAATTCTCTCTATTTGTTGCTTCGCTTTCTGGAATACCGCGCCTTTTCATCTCATCATTCACTTGTTTGCGCCATCTATTCCTTGGCCTGCCAATTCTGCGTGCACCGCCAAGTCTGTGTTTATCCCACTTAGCGCCGATAATTGTTTTCGAAAATTATATTCCTGAGACTTTTTAAGCATTTTTTAAAAAATAGTTTTTTTCTCTAAAACGTATAGTTTTCCCGCAATCGGGCTTTCTTTTAAAACTGCCAAAAATTTTGGAGGGCAATATAGGTGTATCCTTATATGCCAATCCCTTGGTTTTTGATTGAGAAAATACTCTTACTATATTTCTAACAAATCCCTGACTTTTTATGATTCTATCATTTATGATTAAATTTTTATCGCATATTTAAATTTTTCATAAAAAGTCGAAAATTTCAAAAAGTCGATTTTTGTGAATTGCTTTGGTTTTTGGCCAATTGCGTGGAAATGCATAGGTCAAATAAAGCCTTATAAGCGTGAAATGACAGATAACAGACAATATTATAACAAAATGCAAAAAATTCCACAAAAATATTCGAAAAAATCAGAGTTTTACGTCAATTTTTGCAACCATTTTTGGTGGCGTTTAAACGACCAGTGGCTTTATCTGGGTTATACACCTTTTTATCGGGGTCATCATCGCTCATTCTTATGATATGGCCTAGCCAACGCAATCGCTGCATTTCGATACGTTTAACAATATTGATGTCGTTGTACAGCAGATACAGCTCGAGGTTCATGCGACGTCGATATTCACCGTCAATGCAGATTGGTCCGTAGATCTTTCGAAGAATTTTTCTCTCAAACACACCAAGCACTGCCATGTCTGCTTGCGCAAGTACCCAGGCTTCGGAGCCGGTTTTACCATTTTCAAAAGTAATGGAATAGACCAATTGCCATGTTACAAATTCTTCATTTTTCGTTTCCATACTTTTTGAAGAAATTTGTATGTGAACTAAATTTTTGACAGTTCGCCCTTTTCCTAGATGTTCTGTAAAAAGTGTTGGAACGCCACTAATGTCAAGCTAATGTTGAAGGTAAATTTTCTTCGTCGAAATCCCTAAGTGCATTTTGATCAAAGATGTCAATATTACAAGATAGGAAAAGTCAATTGTTAAAAATGAACTGTAGAGGGAGTTAACCTCTGTTGCTACGATGTCATAGCAACATTCTGTTAAACGAAAACTGTTAGTCATTGGAATATTGACAAGAAAAACATTAAAACTCAAGTTTGACGGCATTCGCTTTTGATTTTTTCATTGAATGAACAATAAAAAAAGAAAAGAAATAAATTTCAGCCACAAAACACGACGTTAATGTTTTCTGCCGCGAGAAATGGGAATCAAAAACGATTGGCATTGCTGTTATCAATTCCAGTGACTTGTGTAGCCATCTGTAACCAAAATGTGGAACTATTAGCATATGTTTTTGGAAAATGCATTTGTTCGGGTCTTTATTGCTATACGTCTTTGTTTTGATTATTTTTGAATCACCCTGTTAATGCAATATAATAAACGTCAAAGTCGATGACGCACAGATAGGAAAAAATTAAACAGCATAAAAGAGGAAGATAGTTCGCAATAATAATAGAACATTTTAATATTTTTAATCGTAATTTAAGGAACAACAAAAGAAAGAAATAAACCACAGCCAAGATGAGTTTCTTTGGAAAAATGTTTGGTGGCAAAAAAGAACAGGCTCCCACCACTGGAGAGGCCATACAAAAACTTCGTGAGACCGAGAATATGCTGATCAAAAAGCAAGAATTTCTAGAATCGAAAATCGAAGAGGAATTGAATATAGCTAGAAAAAATGCTTCCAAAAACAAAAGAGGTAAGTTGGCAAGGGGAAAACATTACACTAAGCCCCAACTAAAATGCAGTAGGTTCCCAAACTCCTTTGTGCGGCAAACGGTACGGTGGGAAGCGCTGGATAATGAAATTTTAATTTTGTGACGGTGTAGATGTTGTTTGTGTGCCATTACCCCAGATGATGATGATAATTATGAGTCATATGAAATGGTTGTGTGTTTTATCAACAAAAACAAATAATTGTCCAAACACAGATTTTATTTGAATTTACCATTTCTTTTTTTGTTTCTTGTATATTATTGGCTAACCATGAAAACATTTTCCTGATAACGCAATCAATGATGTCAATGTCCGTATCCCGGTCTGGTTTGCAACTGCTTTGCAATGGTCATGCCACCATTACATCACGTACACATAAACAGAAAGTAATATAGTGTTTACAATGATTCTATCTATTAGTTAACGTCCAAAAATTCGGTGTTCATAATTGGCCAATTTTTTTCCTAACACGAGCAATTTTTTGTTTGTTTTTTTCTTTCTCCCCCTGTGATAATGGTTATGAGACTTTCTGAAAGCCATTCGATGTTATAAGAAGAAAACATGAAAAAGGGTTAATGGAAAAATACTGGCCATAGCATGGAAATTATTGTTTTTCCATAATGCACTAGGAATAGTGTACAGCGTCTGCAAATGTTACATTGTCATCTACCTCGAACATGCCTGCTATGAAAGTCATATATTCCATTTGAATCTCACAATGTTTTTTTGTAATTTGTCCTATGTTTGGATTTGATTCATTTTTATTTCTTGTTTACAAAATTCTTTTTTCAAAATTGTTATTCCTCCTTGCATGTCGTTTTTAATATAATTGAACTAACATTATTTTTGCCCATATATTCTAGTGGCCTTACAAGCATTAAAAAAGAAGAAACGCTTAGAGAAACAATTGCAACAAATCGATGGCACCCTATCGACAATTGAAATGCAGCGTGAAGCATTGGAAAGTGCCAACACAAATACTGCTGTATTGACAACAATGAAGAATGCTGCCGATGCCCTCAAAGCTGCCCATCAAAATATGTAAGTTGAAGAAATGTGTTTTAAATGGGATATTCAAGAAACATATTCATAAGTTGTTTCTGTTTTGAAAATCAGAGCCTCCAGTGATTCTCACTTAACAGTATTTGTAGAACTTTAATATTTTACTAAATTTGTTTCCATTTTTCCAGGGATGTCGACAAGGTTCACGATATGATGGACGATATTGCCGAACAACAAGATGTGGCTCGTGAAATCTCCGATGCTATTTCGAATCCAGTTGCCTTTGGTGCTGACATTGATGATGAAGATTTGGAACGTGAATTAGATGAACTAGAACAAGAGAACTTCGATAAGGAAATCATTGGCATACCCGAACCATCTGCCACATTACCAGAAGTTCCCGACGAAGATGTTATCGAAAAAGCCAAAGAAAAGAAAAAAGCCACAACAACAAATGCCACAGCCGCCAGTGCAGCCGAAGAAGGTATGTTTATTTATTTCTCTATTTTAAAAGTATGAAATTAAATACAAATTTACTCTGTTTTCAGATGATCCCGATATGAAACAATTATTGGCTTGGGCTAACTAAAAAAACAGATCACATACAGTAACGTGTTTAGTAATATCTCATGTAAAAGACCATTGTGAAAAGGTCCCTAACAAAGAAACAAAGTTTTATTTTTGTATTAAGCCTACGTATAAATATAAACTTAAAGGAATCAAACTGCAAGAAAAAAAATCTACTCAAAGAACTTGGCATAAAAACTAAAGTATTTATCAACAATCATTACACACAATAATCGATTTGTTTTGATTTATAAAATCATGGGAATTTTTTAACAGAATTTAAATGATTATCGATATTAATAGCCGAAGCAGAGGTGTTTGTACCTTCAAAAAACGTTTGCAACTAAAAACACATTTGTATGTATTTTTTACACTTCCTGTATCATTTTTTTGATTTAGTTTATCGTGTTCTTTTTATTCCATTTATTGCATCTCTCTGTCTATCTAGCTGTGCGCTTTAATTAGAGATAAACAAGGAATCATAATCTAATCATATTTTATTAATTTAAACAAACAAAAACAACGCAAAATTGAAAAAATATACATTTATACTTTAAAAATAAACTATCTGTGAAATGGAGTTATTCAAGAAAAAAATAATTGCAGAGGTTTCCGAAAAAATAAAAATAGTGTTTGGTTATGCCAGCGTCGCCCATAATATTTCCATCAATACTAAAGCATGTGT
The DNA here is from genome assembly GCF_047663935.1 of Musca autumnalis. NCBI lineage: Eukaryota > Metazoa > Arthropoda > Insecta > Diptera > Muscidae > Musca > Musca autumnalis. The sequence continues at coordinate 13,421,212 of NW_027412088.1, read as the reverse complement.
GAAGCATGGGTGAAAAAACAACAACCACATGATGTTCATCATTTGTTTATGTACACGTACACTGTACGTGAGAGAGAAGCAAATGCAAAAACAACTCAGTTGGCGCCCCCACTATACTGTCTTTGCAAAGATTATACCCATGACTACGGCTGATAAGTAGAATGATAGGTTTTCTGTTGCCCCTACAAATGTGTTTTGATAACATGAAGAGATAAATAATAATGTGAGTTTATCAAAAGATGTTTTAGCCGATAAATTTAAAAAGTCTTATATTTATTTCAGGTAGTTGATTGTGCGGCAATAATTGAAAAGGAACGGATGAGTTTTTTTAAGAAATGGAATGCACCTTATTCAATGTCCATACCACGACGGTTGGGTTTATTAGTTAAAACGATTTGCCTGTCTTCGACAGAAATGTCAACATATAAATCAGTGATGGCCAAGACACCAAGACATCGCAGCAACATTGTTACATACCACCATTAGTTTAACATACATACACACACAAATGAACTTTTGTGCACGCGAAGATATGTTAGCGTATCCCGTGAGCATAGCAATTTTGATTGACACTGATGAAGTGGAGATAGACGTCATGGAATCAAGGTTTTGGTACACTGAAATTGTCTTTTCTTGACTTTGATGTTCTGCGTCCACATAAACTTCATAGTCCACGGCGTAAAAACGGTTGCTATTGATTTTGGCGGTAGATTCTGCAACTGTCTTACCTTTAATCAGGTGACCATATGGTCTATATGAAAAGGAGGAGTTAGGGAGAGATGACACCGCATTGTTGATGTAGCAGCATAAAAACCTACGTAGAAGCATAGGTTTGATGCTGGGATGGCAGCCGCTGGCCGAAACACTATGGTTTCGGGTCAATCCGGTACGAAAGAACTCGCTGCCGTGAGACCGCATTGTGCATCCATGTTTTAGCTTGGAGCTCCTGGACTTTTTCACCTGAATTTGAAATATCTTTTCTCTAATTCAATGCAATGTAGAATTCAGAATGTTGTTCATAAGTATGGGGTTCGAAAGAAAAAAATCCAGCTACAACTAAGGTCCATCCAAAATATGCCCTTACCTCTTTATCCAGCTTGCTACATTATTAAGCACATCTGTATGGCCGGTGCAGGTGCATGCAATGGTTTGCACACACGCCTTGCTCGCTGAAGGCCCGGGTTAGATTCCCAGGATTCCCAGATTCCTAGGCAACGTCAAATTTTCAACGGTGGCAAAATACCCCTCAACCTAATGTTTGGCGACATTTCCTGAGTATCTTAGCCATGTAAAACTTCTCTACAAATGGTGTCTTAGGACACGTCATTCGGACTCAGCGATAAACAGTAGGTCCCATATCATTGAGCTAATATGAATTGGGGTGCTCTCAGTGATGTTAGTGAAATCTCCCTTACAAAAAATTGTAAAATTGGGGAAAGGGAACTTTATTCATTGCTCTTATTAGTAACAACACATATCGAAGTGGAGAAATGACGGAGAAAGGACGAATTTTTTTCCTTAGAACAAAACAAAAATGGAAAAATTGGTAGTGAAAAAATCCGGATGTACAGAAGTCAAAATAAAGTCCGAAAATTTTCCAAAGAATCAAACGTCCACCACACCTCTAGAGGCGAACAAGGAAATCTGGTAACAGATGTGATTTTTTCAAGCCTTTGGTGTACATAATCACATACAGCCCTATTCTGAACGCATGGGAGTTGGGAATTTTTTCCCATTCCCACATTTTCGTATTCTGAATAAAATTTTGTGGGAGTTTTTTTTCCCATTTCCCATCTCCCCTCATTCTGAATGAAGTTCGAATTGGGAATTTGTTCCCATGGGAAACAGTTCCCATGGGAATGTTCAGATAATCAATCACAAAAAATTCTATTGAATAATTTTTAGACAGTAATAAACAGTCTAGAATAATAAGGCAACAAGAACCGGCGACCGAGCTTTTGACGACAGTTAACAATAGCCATGGTACAAAAGCAAACGGAAGACCTTATGAGGTGTTCTTCAATAAAAGAAGACCCCTTGAAGGTGACCTCTTGAGATCTTCTATAGGCAACTGATAACCTCTTATAGGAAACAAAAGACCTCTGAGTGCATAGGCAAGAAGACACTAGAGGTTTTCTATAGCAGACAAAATACCTCTTGAGACCCTCTATTGGCAACAGAATACCTCTTGAGGGCCTATATTGGCAAAAAATGTCTTGTAAAAAGCGACAAAATACTCCTTAAGTTTATCTATAGTCCAATATAAAACCTCTTGAGGTTGCTCATAGACGACATGAGACATTTTGAAGGCTTCTATAGCTGACAAAAGAGCTCTTGTGGTGGTCGATAGGCAACAGAAGGTCACTTAAGGTCCTCCATACACGACATAAGACCTCTTGGGTCTCCTATAGACAACAGCAGACTTCTTGCGGTATTTTTTAGCCAACAAAATACCTCTTAAGGTCTTATATAGCCTACAAAAGACCTCTTGAGGTCATCTATAGCCAAAAAAAGTCCTTTCGAGTCGTCCATGGACAACATAAGCTCTTATAAGATCCTCTACATATGTCAGAAGACCTCATGAAGTCTCTATAAACGATAGAAGACCTCTTAATAGACGACAGAAGACATTATGAAGACTTCAATTACCGACAAAAGACCACTTCAGGTCTTAAATGGGCAACAGAATTCTCTTGAAGGTATACCGGGCACACAGAATAATTTCTAGACAGTAATAAACCGAGTCTAGAATAATAAGGCAACAAGAACCGGCGACCGAGCTTTTCACGACAGTTAACAATAGCCATGACACAACAGCATAGGAAGACCTTGGGGGTTACTCTGTATTGCGATGCGAAAGCAAATGCGATGCGAAAGTTAAATGCGTTAAGAGTACAATTTGGTACTCTGTATCACAAACGCAAACGCTTTCGCAAAATAAACTGAAAATATGGCAACGCTGGCTGCACAATGTAAACAATAACGAAGAATGAGAAAAAGAAATGTCAAAAAATTGTAAATAAAAACATTTTAAAAACATTTTTGTTGGGTACTTGCGTTTTTAAAACTTGCTATTCGTTTATAACAAAAAAAAAATATTTATGGATTCGGTGGCGGAACGGAGAAACAAATTGTTCGTCTCAATAAAGATGCGGTTATGTACATTTAGACAACTAATGTATTGCAAATTGTTCGTTTGTAGCAACAAATTATGTAAAAGCTATACGATTTCTTGTGCAAATCGCTATTGGTCCTCAAAACAATATTCCATTTAACTATACAAAGTGTTTTTACGATTTATAAAAAATACAGTAAAAAATAAGCATTGACTACTACTTTGGGTGACAAATAAAGAATTTGGAACAAGTGTCGTTTAGAAGCAACTCTCGGATGGGTCTGAAATTTTTACCATAGCTAGCCCTTGGTACCCTAATTATAACGATATTTAATTTTCCAGAGTTTAGTCTATACTTCCCGAGATATGGGTCTTAACATTTTTACTTGTATCACCATTATTACTAAAACCTATGAAATATGAGACTCGACGAAGAGTACTTTCCAATGCCGCAAATAATTACTAATTGTAATTTGATTTTTTTAATAATAATTTATTAAATTATTATACGTCAACATTTTAGCAACATTTCCCTAAAAGAATAAACAATTCTGATATAAATACAAGCATTTAATTATGCTAACTTACATGATTCGTTTCCTTTGCGTTTGATATTTTGTTAACGCAAGATATTTGCGCTTATCGCACGAGTTTGACATACGCTTTCGTATTACAGAGTGCGGTGATACCAGATTTGCGAAAATTAGATGCGAAAACGCATTAGAGAGTACCAATTACTGGATTCGGTACAATTTTTCTTACGCATCGCGATACAGAGTAACCCCCCTTATGAGTTGTTCTTCAATAAAAGAAGACCCCTTGAGGTGTTCAATAGGCAACTAGACCTCTTGGGATCTTCTATAGGCAACTGATAACCTCTTAAGTTCTTTTATAGGAAACAAAAGACATCTTGAGTACATCTACAGTCAAGAAGACATCTAGAGGTTTTCTATAGCAGACAAAAGACCTCTTGAGACCCTCTATTGGCAACAGAATACCTCTTGAGGGCCTATATTGGGAAAAAATGTCTTGTAAAAATCGACAAAATACTTCTTAAGGTTATCTATAGTCCAACATAAAACCTCTTGAGGTTGTCCATAGACGACATAAGACATTCTGAAGGCTTCTATAGCTGACAAAAGACCCTTTGTGGTAGTCGATAGGCAACAAAAGGTCTCTTAAGGTCCTCCGTACACGACATAACCCCTCTTGAGTCTCCTATAGACAACAGCATACCTCTTGTGGTCTTGTTTTAGTCAACGAAAGACCTTTTGAGGTCTTATATAGCCTACAAAAGACCTCTTGAGGTCATCTATAACCAAAAAAGTCCTTTCGAGTCGTCGATGTACAACAGACGACAGAAGATATATTGGATGTTCTATTCACGATTGAAGGCCTCTTGAGGTCTTCTGGTCTTCTATAGACGACATAAGACCTCTTTAGGTCCTCTATAGATGACCTCTTGAGGTCTTCTATATATACTTGGCATCCAGAGGAAAGATTGGTCTATAGGAATTGTCTCTGCTGATTGTTCCGTCTTGTTTAGAAAGGGGGTATTTCGGAGTATTTTCGGTTTCCTGGGGTTTGATTTCTTATCCCTTTTCTGTTCAGTTGGATCTAAAACAAATTGCTTGCAGAACTTTTGCAGATATTTCATGGCACTTTTTGCTTCGCCAAAAACTCTTGATTGTGTCCCATAATTTATGCAAACTAGAGACGCATTTACACAGGGGGGTTACTTTCTATTGGGATGCGATGAGTAAGAAAAATGCGATGCGTAAGGAAATTAAATGAGTCTCCAATGCATTTTCGTATCTCTTTCGCAACTATTTTCTTCCATTTTCCTTTCTGGCATCAGAGCAACATGTAATACAAAAGCGTATGTCAAAATCGTGCGTTAACGCGAATATCTTGCGCTAATACATTTTAGACCTTTAACTCTGGAATTATGGCCTGACCTCCAAAGAAATTATACCGTTATAATAGGGTCTGTGAGTAACCTGCTTCAAAACGATCCGTGCGAAATACTACTCGATTTAGTGGACCGATTAGTCCATATTCGGACTATATGTATGGAAGAACTATTCCGAGGAGCAAAAATTTTGGACCAAATTTCGGGGGCCGGCTATAAAAAGGGAGTAAGGACTTCACCTTTGGAAAAATTATGTTCCTAACAAGGATTTCTTGGGAAACTATGAGACTTCCGTATAAGAGCGTTAGTAATAATTGATGTTTGAAGCTCTTTCGTCAACGTTGTTCCCAATATATCAATCTGAAAACCGTATACAAATATCATTAGTACTCTCAAAAAAACATTTATTGGCTACATTTAATAGTCGTCACAATTGGCCGATAAAAATGCCGGTATTAATATGGGATGAATGTTTGACCTTGTGTTCATTATTACAAACAAAATATTGAATTTCCCATTTGTTGTAGATAAATAAATAAAATAAAAACACAGTTGTAAAAATGCAGTGGCAAAGCCATACACACTGTGGTCAGTCTACAACAAGTAGCAGTCAAATGCGATCTATACCTGATGTGAATAATTAATTAGATGGTTAATTGTAGGTGGTTTGTGCTCTGATGAATGGGTGACAAATGGCTCGTAGTCATCCCCATAGTCATTGACATATCAAAGAATTAAGCAATTGTATTTTAATATTTTGGGATAAGTTTTGAAACTTCTGCAAAATGATTTGGCGGCCACCAAATTGGAATTGGGAGGTTGGTAACTAACTAATGCCACAATTATTTTGAAAAGTTTAGTCTTAAACATCAGCTTAAGCTGATAACAAGTAAATTGTAGGAAAACCTAAAACATCAGTAACGAGCGCCATGAAGGGAATATTGGCTGCCGCTTTATTGGTAAACAACTCGTATTATTCTTTCTTCAAATAACGTCTGTATTAATTTCTTAACATTTTAGCTTTTGGGAGCATTTTTACCGCTCCACCAAGCCTTACTTCATGACCTACATGAAGTAATTGATTTCGATTCGGTTAATTTACGAGATTTCCAATACTTTAAAAATCTACCCTCTCAAGATCCCAAAAGGGAGGCTAATTTATTTTTGGAACATTTTCAAAAGAAGAAAGCAATTTTGGACTATGTGGAGCATTTATTTTTGGGGAATTCCCCATTTACTAAGGAAAGTGAAATTCCATTTGACCCCCACTTCGGTCGTGCTTGGCGTCCTTATTATGTGCGTAAATTCGGTTGGCGTGGTGAACGTTTAATTGATTCTTTGGGTCGTGGTTATTCATTGAAGGAGTTACGTCAATACGGTGCCATACCCAAGGAATATGGAACGAAATATTATCCAAATTGAAGTGTGAATAACGACGAAAATTAAGCCAAGTGATAATTTATTTATTTTTAAATTAATTTATTTATTACAAAATGTGTTGTACAAAATAAAAAAAACCCTAATGTTAAACTCTTCTCTTTTGTGTGGATATATACAAGACATTGTTGCCTCTTATGAAAGCATCGCCGTATTTATTCTTCAGTTGACCATTGACATATTCTTCAGTTTGATCAAGAGCGATGTTCATATAACCATCCAGGCAAGCTAGAACACCTGTGAAGAAAAAAGAAATATCGTTTGTTTTTAATTTGGGAGCATATTTTAAATGATGATTTTCTGGCTAATGATCTAAGCAGTCGGTGGTTACTTATTATCCACATATAATGTCCTCATCCAAAAACTATCACAGCAGTCAATTTTGTAATGATAAACAGTCTCTCTGTTGACGGAATAATTACCAGATATAAGCCGCCATTTGAGACAAAGAAGCAGTAGATCCTATTGACCTATTTCGATTGGAATTAGTTTAAACAAGTCCAATTGGAACTCATGGATCAAGCAAATTGAGTTTAAGCATTAAAGCTGAAAACACGTCCAACGTTTGAGTAAAGTTTTGTGTCATTTCTGGTAGGTGAATAAAGAACAAGTAAAAAAGTATCAGGCGGATTTGCAGACAGAGATATACCCTCAGCCTATGTGAACCCTAAACACCTACGAACCCTAAACACGGTCTTTTCAGAATTTTGTGGCCATTTTAGGACATTTGAGTTTGCCTACAAAAATGTGGATGAGGATTAATGTTCAAAAGTGTTGCGGAGGAGGTCCTTAAAGAAATGGACAGACATAGTCCATTATGAAGGTGGATTTTATTTTGGGAGTCATATCTTTTCGATAGATATCGCGCCCACTAGTCATTTCAGTGGGTCTTCATATAACTTTTGGACCAGTATGACAGGAAACATGGACTTGTCCACCGAAAAAATAATATTGCTGTAAATAGGACCAAAACGAACAGCATCGGTATTAATTTCCAAAGGATTTTCCAACATACCCTAAACTGCACTTAAACAAAAATGTTGAACTTTTGTGGAGGAGGAACCCTAAGGAGAGGACCGATATGGGGCATTTTAGAAGTTAAACTAAATTTTGACAAAATATTAGGAGATCCAAAGTTTGAACCAAATTGGTTGCCCCGTTCAAGAGATGTCGTGCATACCATTTTAGTGACATTTTTTAAATATTGGGGAAGAACGGAAGTTGTGGAACGGTAATGCCCATCTTTCGAACTGATACTAAGTTTGGACAAAATATGACGTAGGCCAAATTTTGGACCAAATCGGGGATCAACTGATTTAATCCAAATGTGTTATCGTGCTCTCCAGCCACTACATATGAAGCCATAGGGTTCTTTTTACAACTTTCGGGCTGTTTTCTTAGGAAGTATGAACGTGCTCTTGAAAAACTTTTACAGTCGTAATTGAGGCAGCGAATGCAAGTTGCTTCAACAAAAATCACACGTGATTCGAGAGCTGGTCTTAAAGTGAACTGATCCAAAATTTTTTGTGGGAGCTACCCTGGGAGTGGACAAATATACTCCATATTCGAACCTGATCCTATATCTGGTTGATATATTAGGATGTGTAAAGGATGGACCAAACCGATCACTCCCTTCAAGAGTTATCGTGCGACAATTTTCCGAACTTTTGTGGAGGAGGTACTTGGAGGGGACCGATATGGCTTATCGTCGAACTTAAACTAAGTTTGGACATAATACTGCGAAGGCTAAATTTTGAATCGAAGCGGCAGATAGGTTCGAGAGTTATCTTTCGCTCCAACCACTACACACGGTTTTTTTGCAACTTTCAGGCTATTTCTCAGGAAGTATGGACTTGCCCCAGATGAAACTTGTACCGTCGTATAGGGGACAGTGAATACAAATTGTTATAACAAAAATCAAAGCGATTCGAGGATGGCCCTAAACTGAACTTTTCCGAAATTTTGTGTGGAAGGTACCAGAAGGAGTAGACCGATTCAGCCCGATCCGAGAGGTGCCCCTAAACGAGACTTGTTCCGTCAGTTCTGATGGAATAAACCATGGAATATAAACATAATTCAGTCGTATATATCTAAAAACTGACTTAACATGTAAAAGAATGCGAATAATATTAGAATTTTACAATTTGAACGTACCTCTGTAATCCACGCCGCTGTTTAACTTGACCACGACTGGTCTTCCATGGATTTGATTGATAAATTGAGATAGAGCTTCTTTTCGCGACATTTTTCCGGTTATTAATTATTTATCCGCTTTTAGCACACGCTTCGATTTCCTCTTGCGCTTCTCTTCAACTGTCAACGAAAGAAGGGAATATAGGAACACGATAAATCTCAAAATCAAAATAAAACGACTAAGGGATCTAAAAGTCGAATAAAGTAGTCGAGAGTGTGTAGGGTTTTGTTGATTGTTTATCGAATCTATCGGTATAATTTGGCTTTCAATGGCTTTTTTTATCTTTTTAAATATAAAGGTTCGAGATATTTATAAAAGAAGCATTTGTTTTCTATTTTAGTCAATAATTGTTTTATATTATTAATACAATATTTACGCTTGTATTAAGCGTTGTTTACACCATCTATCAATGTCGTATGAGATGTCAAATTTTCTACCTGCGAATGTTGTACACATAAGCTTTGTTCCCGTACTTTTTAATAGTAAAACTCGTAAAAGAGAGAAAGTGAAAAAAATTGTTTTCACACAAAAGTTTTTTCAAAAAGTTCGGGAACGCAAAAATTGAAAAAAACGTCAAAAGAGCTGGAACAAATGTCAAAGTCGGCGTATCAGCCAATCAGACGCCGGCATCCAAGTTACTATTTTTTACACGCTCAAATTTGTCGAGTAAAAAGTTTTTAAAGAGAGCGTCATACAGCGCCATTTTTGTTTAAAGAGAAGTGAACATTTAACAACTTTTTTGTGTACGGGAACGGGTTTTCGGGTAAAATGTGTAAAAGTCGTAAAAATTGTAAAAACTTTTTAGTTCTGGAACAAAGCTATAGTGTGACCACTATGAAAATTTTCATCTATCAAAATGATTTGGCAACTCATATGTAAATTTTTCATTTAGGGAGCGCTTTATTTGATACGACATTCTCGTATGTAAACATAAATTTATCAGCTGTTTTTGGGCATTCTCAAAAAAAAAAAAATGAAAAACAAACTCTTTTAAAAAAAGAAAATGGAAAGTTATGTATATTTAAATATTTAGAAAAGTAAATAAAGGGTGTTTATAATGTTATTTTTAGATCGATTGGTCTAAAGAAGCAGTCTTGGAAATGATTGCTTTGTGGCAAAAATATGAATGCCTCTATAACCCCAAAAACCTATTCTACCACAACAAACATGCTAGATATTCATTTGCCTTCAACCAAAATTAAAATTTGCCCAAATTTGCAACTCAACAATAAATGTAAACAATGACAAAAACAGCTGTTTTTATATTTATAGGTTATGTCATACGAAAATAACACTTGAAGGTATGAACGCACAAACAGAGGTGGAAGCGAGTCGATTTTCAGTCGGCGGCGCGTCGCCGCCGATCATTTTTTAGGGGTTTAGCCGCCGCCGACTACATCGGCTCAAATCGGCTAAAAATGCGCCGCTGTCAATTCGGGTTAGGATGGCGCGCGCCGTAATTTTTTAGTGAATTAATTAATTTTTTGTTGGCTGCGAAAAATAATCTCGCCAAATACAATGAATCCAGTACGCTTACATATAACCGGATTTATTAAACACATTGCGTTTCAAATATCATTTCCATATGTCAAAAAGCTATAATATTGGCCTGTTCCTGTACATGATAAAGTGGTAAAAGTTGTATAATTCCCAAAAGTGGTAAAGCGGTTTCTACACGGTATGTTTTATGCACATAAATCTCTTGTGAGGATCAGTTCCAACTCGGTTTCTTATGATACAGAATGATATGAAGTTTTAATACATTAAAAACTTTTTTATACCCTCCACCAAGGTCTACAGAAGCTTGGTCATTCAGAATACGGAGCAAGTTGAATGTACTCACTATGCTAAAAAATTGGTTTAATTGTAATTCTTTAATTAGCCGGCCTTCGGCCGACATTTTAAGACTTTATCCTTTGGACAGGTGCAAACCTAGAGCAAGGGAACAACATTTTTTTATTTTTAAATTTTTGTCTTATTAGGTGGCACTTTTTACAAGGGAACTTTTGGAAATTCAAAGGCCCCTATCTCGGGAAGTATTGATTTCCGCAAGAAATGTTTTATATATTTGTGATCAGGTTGACGAGATATACCTGTGATAAAAATTTCATCTCGATCCGAGCTTAGTGAAAACATTCAACTTATGCCCAGAATACTGTAGGTCCACACTAGAGAAATTTCACTGCAAAAATTTCATGAAAATAGGTGTTCTTAGATCTAATTCCCCATTTTAGCAATTTCTTGATTTTACTCTTCTATGGAACTCGATCTAGAAACGCATAATTTCATGAAATTTTTTAATGAAATTAACGGTAGTGTGGTCCGTGACTTAACAACATTTTACAGCAAATATGAAAGATTTTACATTATGCCTGATTTAGACAATTATCTGGTTTTATTTGACATACATAGGTCAAAACTTAAGGGCTGGGTACATAAGCTGCCTGGCCTGCTTACCTTGCTTGCTTCTGATAAAAGAATAAAGGAGGCCGAGCAAATTTTCGAAAAGGGCAACCCTTTCTTTTTATTCTTTTATTTTTATTATATCAGAAATGAAGCAGGAAAGCGAGGCAATCAGGCAAGGCTTATGTACTTGGGCCTTTAGAACTATGCGTGTTGCGTATAAAAATACAAAAACAAAATACATGTAATTCAAATTGAAATATGTACATGTATTTTGTTTTTGTATTTTTATATGCAACACGCATAGTTCTAAGTTTTGGCCTTCTAAAAATAGCAGTATTTCGATATTTGAGGTTCCAAGAGGTAAGAAAATTATAGTATGTATATATTTGATTTTTAACAAATTGCGCCGAAATTCAGTCGCCGCCGACAAAAATACGAATGGCGCGCCGCCGCCGTCCTTGTAAGTGATGAGCCGCCGCCGCCGAAAAAATCAATTCGCTTCGTTGTCTGCGCACAAATTGAAAGTTGTATGGATGACGTCAATTTTGACAAACATAGATAATGTCGAATGGGTGAAAGAAATGACAGCTCATGTGACATTGATATATGGTGTAAACAGCCCTTTAGGGATACGTAAGTCGACATTCGATTAATCAATTCGTCACTTTTGGTTTGATCGAAAGATTGATTTTCTATTTTGATTTTATGGTGGAGTACACACGATCAGTTTTGACTGTCAGTTTTGCTCAAATAATCGGTTGCTTGCCAGTGTGGCCGTTCACTTTTGTCAGTCATCAGGCAACCACAAAATATTTTGTGGTTGCTGGGTGGTTGGACAGTTATCGATAAACTGATCGTGTGTACCTAGAGCTGACAAAAAAATCGATGGCACTATCGATAATATCGATTATTTTTAAAAATTAAATAATAGCTCTGTTCCAGAACCTGCATGAAGGTACTATTTTTAACTACGATAACGTTTTTTCCTTTATGTTATCGGAAAAAATAGTAAAAATTAGTAGATTCTTGCAGTTCTGGAACAGCCTTATTGATAGATAGTTTTGTCTTTCGATGTTATCGGATTAAAAATTCCTAACCTAAAATTCATTGAAATAAACAGAAATTTCGAGGCATTTCGGTTTTGTGGATGCAAAAAAGTATGTTCGTAGTCACACGTGCAAATTTTTCGGAAATGTAAATTGTATTTTTGTGTCTTTTTATTAAAGCTGGGTACACATTGTCAGTTTTGAATGACAGCTTTGTTTTTGCTTGCTAGTATAGCCGTTCATTTTTGTCATTCATCATGCAGCCGCAAAATGTTTTGTGGTTGCTGGACGGTTTGACAGTTATCGATAATTGCGAAATATCGACATTCAAAACTGACAATGTGTACCCAGCTTAAAGCGGGGTACACACGATCGGTTTTGACTGTCAGTTTTGCTCAAATAATATGTTGTTTGCCAGTGTGGCCGTTCACTTTTGTCAGTCATCAGGCAACCACAAAATAATTTGTGTTTGCTGGACTGTTTGACAATTATCGATAATTCCGAAAAATCGACAGTCAAAACTGATCGTGTGTACACCGCTTAAGATATTTTCAGTCGAAATCGAAAAATCGATTACTGTATTGAATGATCGAAAAGTCGACTATTAGTTCTGAGTAAAAATCAAAAGATCGATTTTTGAGATCTAAGTTACTCTTATGTTACACGCTAAAACTTTCATACGAAACTTTCCCATTATTTTGGCGTTCATAGATCGAGTTCCATACAAAAGTAATTTTATGAAATTACTGTAATGGGGAACTCGACCTAAGAACTCCAAAATAATGGGAAAGTTTCGTATGAAAGTTTCAGCGTGTAACATAAGAGTAAATACCAAAAGATCGGAAGATCGATTTTTGAGTTTTAACAAACAATCAAAAGTTCGAAAAGTCGACTTTTACTTTTGGTCTGTTCCAGTACTGAACATTTCTACACATTTTTACTATTTTTTTCGATAACATAAAGGAAAAATCGGTTATCGGAGTAAAAATGTGTAGAAATGTGTAGTACTGGAACAAACCATTTGTAATACGTATCCCTACGTTGTATGTCTTTGCCGACTGTCAGAAACATGCTACAAAATATGCTTTGCCTTATGCCAGACTATGAAAATTTTCATGTACGTGAAAATGAGTTAATAGGCAAAAGGTGTGAAGGGGGTGAAACTCTGTACACAAGGTTCTGTAATCTGAAATTATTCTTTGTGTTTAAATTCGTAACTCCCAAACCAATGCAAAGCAATGAAAATATCAAAATTTTCATATGATTTCATATATGTGTGTAGACGTCAATGAAAAATTGGAAGAAAATGGCAAAACGTTTTCAATGAAAATTTTCATAGTCGGGCATAAGACTTAGTCCCGGTCCACACTAGCGTGAATTTCATTAAAAAATTTCATGAAATTAGGCGTTCTTAAATCGAATTCCTCACTGCAGCAATTTTAATATTTTACTCTACTATGGAAGTCGATCTAGACACGCATAATTTCATGACATTTTTTCAATGAAATCACTCTAGTGTGGACCGGGACTTATGAAACTACTCATTCATAGATGGCGCTGCTAAAACACAAGGGGACACATAATTAGTTCTTCTTTTTCATGTTTTCCTCTAAGTTAGTTTTATTTTTCTAATTATTTATTGTTCTAATTACTTTTTAATAAATTATTTGGTAATCATAAAAATGACGAGCACTTTAAAAATTCAAACTACCAACAACTGTGGGTAAATTAGTCGTTAACGGGTTGGATAATCGCACTACCAATAAGTGAGATCTTCTTTTCATACATCGATTTTGACAAAAAAAAATTACCAATTTTTTAAACTTTTATTCACTGTATGTGAAATATTTACTAGTTTTGAAACATAAAGAGCGTACCTAAATATTCGACTGACAGATCCAAGCCGTTTATACAATTCTAATAAGTCTTCTCTCCTCGAAAGACTTATGCAAGGTATAGAAGGTCTTTTGTCTATAGAATATCTGCAAAATTACTTCTGTCTATAGAAAACCTGCAGCAGGTATTCTTTCTATTTAAAACAAGTGGAAGGTCTTTTGCCACTAGAAGGTGGACTACTGTCTTTATAAAATCTATCATCTGTCTATAAAAAAGCTGTGTAGCAGATATTTTGTCTTAAGTCCCGGTCCACACTAGCGTGAATTTCATGACATTAAGCGTTCTTAGATCGAATTTCCCTCTACAGTAATTTTCTGATTTTACTCTACTATGGAATTCGATCTACACCAGTTTCAACAGTTATTCAGAAAATAGCAGTTGTAATTCAGAAATTCCATTTAAAATTCAGATATTTTATTTGTAATTCAGAAAATCTCTTTGAAATTAAGATATTTTATTTGTAATTCAGATATTCCATTATTTCAATTTGAAATGGAATGTATGAATTTCAAATGGAATATTTTAATTCCAAATGGAATACCTGAATTACAAATAAAACATCTGAATTTCAAATAGAATTTCTGACTTACAAATGGAATTTCTGAATTAAAAATAAAATATCTGAATTTCAAATGGAATTACTGAATTACAACTGCTATTTTCTGAATTACAGTTGAAAATTGTGTAGAAACGCATAATTTAATGAAATCTTTTAATGAAAATCACGCTAGTGTGGACTGGGACTAAGGAGATCTGTTGAAAGTATTTCGTTAATCGTGTAGTTGAACTTAGAAATCCTATAGTTTCGGATCTCGCCACAGATCCTCATCAGTTTCCTTGTTTCTTGTTTTTCAACAAGAAACTTTTTATACCCAAGGGTGGCGAGATCCGAAACTATAGTCTTTCCTGCCTTACCACTTGATAAACATCGCCAATTTTTGTCCATCTAATAAATTAAAGTTGTTTTAATAAAATATTAAAACAACGACTGTGGGATTAAGCCTGACTATTTTGAAAAGCAAAATAGAAGTCGTCATCCCAAATAAAAAACGCCAACCCTCCTAATTGTGCGACCGGGCACCGTGAAAGTGTAGTTTATTGCTGTCATAAGCAAAACCTACAAATTAGTTATGTGTTTTTCGTTGAGACTCAACGAACGCATAGCAGTGCGAAAGATTTGATTTTGTTTGCAAGTGAAGTTGCTCCAGTTTAGGTGGAGCCAAAGAAATTCTCGATCAGAGTGTTTCTTTGGGCACGTATCTTTTTGAGCGAGCAATTTACTTTTGGGTATAAAAAGTTTCTTTTTGAAAAACAAGAAACAAGGGAACTGATGAGGGTCTGTGGCGAGATCCGATACTATAGTCTTCCCTGCCTTACTCCTTGGTAGACAACGCCATTTTTCCACTTATAAATTAAAGTTGTTTTAATATTTTATTAAAACAACTTTAATTTATGGGATTAAGCCTGACTGTTTTGAAAAGTAAAATACCAGTCTTCTTTCTATAGAGGACCTTAAGCTGTTCTGTCTATAGAAAACCTCTATATTGTCTTTCGGCTATATAAAAACTTCTTGTCTATAATACACCTGTAGCAGTCGTTTAATCTACAAACTATCTTTCGAAGGTTGTTTGTCTATGTAATATGGATTCTGACAATAGAAGAAGAACTACTTGGGTCTTCGATAATACGAAGAGATATTGAAGGTTCTTTGTAGTCCGAAGACATCTAGAAGGTCTTCTGCCTATAGGAAATTACTAATATAAAAACAAAATGATATGAAAAAGTATTTATTACCAATTTTAAAAATAACTTAAAAATAATTTACATATAATACTCTAAATTATTAAATAGTGTTTCGTTTGATTTAGTGAATACCCTCTAGTGGTGTATAGGTTTTGTATTGGTATAAATCAGGTCCACCATAGCCGTAAAGTAGTTTACCACGTCCATTAGCATCGTAATATGGATAACGGTATTTTGGTCTGCAAAAAATAGCACACAAGTCAACATAATCTGTTGCAAAATATAAAAATATTCAATTCAAATTACCTTTCGAAATATTGGAAATTTGGTGCTCTTGGTTGGACAGTGGCATTGGCTAGGCGCAGCAAACAGACAACGACCAAAAGGAACTGAAAGTAAAAACATTATAGAAATTATGAGATGTTATTAAAAATAATGAAATTAATTGATTCTGAATATGTTAAATTGTGTATGTATGTAAAAGACCACAAACGAATGAGTAATATCGATGGGTATTTATTCATATCAATCATACGCCGTTATCAATGTCACACATTCACATTCTCTAGAACAATGAGTTCAGGGTCATTTCAGTGGAAGCATTGCGATTGAGTTAAACCAAACATAATTGTACATAACAAATATCAATCACAAATCAATCGAATTCGTTCCACAAACAAATTAAAACCGTGTTCCGCTTATAATAAATTTATAATGAGGAGGAGGCATCTTAATCTATCAGGATTCAAAAATTATATGTGTCGTTATGTTTTGATTATTCTGACACACTATTTAGCACAAATTTGCCAATCTCCAACACTAGATCACTAGGCCAATTACCAAGATTTTTCACTTTCTTCAAAATCCCACATTAACTTCTGTTTTTATATTCGCTAATTCACTTGTGTGCTGTGTATGTATTTCATAAGTATGACTTTTTAATCCACTTCCCGCCTTTCTTACACTTTCAAATAGACATTGCAAAAATTATGTAATTTCGAGAAAAGCGTACGGGCAAATATTCAATTATACCAAACATACAAGTAAACAAGTATTGCTACCGTTTTTGTTGTTTCTGGTGTTTTTTTTTTTATTGTTAAGAGGCATCATCAGCTGTTGTTAAACTTGTTATGACATGATCACCATCTCTTGTACTCCGAAAGGAAAGAGCAGGAAATAGTTGTTAGTGTTGTTTCATATAAACAGAGAGTTGAGTTTTACCTCTCTGGCCAAATAAAAAACCTGATTCTGCATAGCCTCAAATATGGGGAATAGGTCAGTTAACTAAACTGAGCTTGAAATAATATGGGTTACACACATAAAATGAGTATGAATGACGGACGCTACACGATACGAATTACCGGTCATATGCTTTGCTCATATTTGTGTTGAGTAAAAATATGCACAGTGGTTCTAATATCGGAAAGGAAATATAAAGACGACATTAAGTTTCGATGAAAATTTCAAAACGATTCTTTAAGTCCCGGCCCACACTAGAATAATTACACGGTATCATGTGTTCCTCATTTTTGCTTTGTTGCAATGTTCGTATGCAACGAATTGTATGTTTTACTTTACATTTTCTTTTACTTCCATGTCAAAATTTCAGTGAAATTACTATTAGTGTAGACCGGGACTAACAGCCCATCCCCAAAGGGTCTTGGACACCACTTGTAGAAAAGTTTTTCATGGCTGAAATACTCAGGAAATGTAAGTGTTCACTGAGTTGCTATCACTGAAAATTTTGATGTTCTGGTCAGGGGTTGAACCACAGACTTTTTGGGTGCAAGGCGGACGTGTTTACCACTGCACCACGGTGGCGCCCTTAAACTGTACTTAAACGAAAGTGTAGTCCAATAGAAAAAATTTTACGATGTTCAAAATCTTTACCAAATTAAATATTCAATTAATGTCGGCAGGGTTTTTGGAGCTTTTGGGTAATATTCTTAGGAAGTATTGACTTGCCCACTTGTGTGGGAGGTACTCGAAGTGGTGGGTCGATATAATCCATACTCGAACCTGGTAAAAATATTACGAGGAACAAATTTTGGACCAAATCGCTAACTCCCTTCGAGAGTTATGGTGTGCACCATATTGGCAAAAAAGATTATGAACTTTTGTCGGGAAGGTATCTGAAGGAGAGGACTGATATGGACCATTTTCGAACTTGATTTATGTTTGAACAGAAAATTGCGAGATGCCAAAGTTTGGACCAAATAGGTTGATTAAGAGTTATCGTGCGAACCAAACGGCCAAACAAGGCTAAATCGACTCAAAATTGTCTGAAACGGATTTCGTACAAAAAAAAAAAAAAAAAAAAAAAAAAATTGGGGTCTAAACCCATTTTTTAAATCTATAGCTTAAATGCTTAAAATATAAAAATCTACTTTTTTGTTAATCTTGGGTCTCCTCAAAAATCTGTATTCAAATCCAATGGCTTGCGAAATAAAACATTTTAAAATCCACAGGTGTTGACCTCTCTGAGCACTTAAAAAATGAAAAAAAAAATCCCAAAACTTTTAAAAACACTGTTCAACAAAATGGAGGTGAAAGTCTGGGGCGCGGAAAATTCCTCTTGGTGGAGAAAGGCCTTGGTGAGTGTATTAAGAACCCTGAAGGACAGATCCGACATGAGTCGAACTTCCGGGTTATGGCGTGATGACGTTTTTGCTAGAGACCCTGTAAGCCATCAGGAATTAGCGTCATATCTTTGTTCACTGTTGATTTAGCTTATTTTTGAGATGACATGTCTTCAGTCAAATCGAATGAGGATTATTTTCGTAGAGCACTTCGACCTTCTAACTCGCTTTCTTCAATGTCCTTTTCGTCCTTTATTTTAAGAGCCGCTATAAAAGTACCACTGGATGACGTTTTTCAGCCTCGAAATGTTCTGTAAAAATCTTTAAAAAATCCTCTTTGGGCATTACCAAAAATCTTTCTTAAATCTTCGATTGGATCTCCCAAAAATCTTTGGACTTCCCAAAATTTATTTAAAAAAAACACGATTGGACCTCACAAATATCTTTCTTAGATCCACGATTGGATCTCCCAAAGATAGTTTAAAAATCCACGACGGGACCTCACAAAAACCGTTTATAAAATCCACGATTGGACCTCTCAAAAATCGTTTCAGAAATCCACGATTGGACCTCTCAAAAATCGTTTCAAAAATCCACGATTCTTTTGCGGGTCTTTCCCCAGAATCCTCAAAAATCATTTTTTTTTTCATTTAAAAAATCCGCGTTTCGCGTCTATTTTGAGAGGTCCCAAATTCGTTTAAAAATCCATGTTTGGTGTCTATTTCGGAACCTCTGAAAATTCGTTTAAAAAAAATCCACGTGTACTGTCTATTTTGGAACCTCCAAAAATTCCTTTTAAAAATCCACGTTTGGTCTCTATTTCGGAACCTCCAAAAATTCTTTCAAAAATCCACAAGTGGTACCTATTTTGGAACCTCCAAAAATTCTTTTAAAAATCCACGTTTAGTGTCTATTTTGGAACCTCCAAAAATTCTTTTAAAAATCCACGTTTAGTGTATATTTTGGAACCTCCAAAAATTCTTTTAAAAATCCACGTTTAGTGTCTATTTTGGAACCTTCAAAAATTCTTTTAAAAATCCACGTTTAGTGTGTATTTTGGAACCTCCAAAAATTCTTTTAAAAATCCACTTTTAGTGTCTATTTTGGAACCTCCAAAAATTCTTTTAAAAATCCACGTTTAGTGTCTATTTTGGAACTTCCAAAAATTCTTTTAAAAATCCACGTTTAGTGTCTATTTTGGAACCTCCAAAAATTCTTTTAAAAATCCACTTTTAGTGTCTATTTTGGAACCTCCAAAAATTCTTTTAAAAATCCACGTTTGCTGTCTATTGTGGAACCTCCAAAAATTCTTTATAAAATCCACGTTTAGTGTCTATTTTGGAACCTCCAAAAATTCTTTATAAAATCCACGTTTTGTGTCTATTTTGGAACCTCCAAAAATTCTTTTAAAAATCCACGTTTAGTGTCTATTTTGGAACCTCCAAAAATTTTTTATAAAATCCACGTTTAGTGTCTATTTTGGAACCTCCAAAAATTCTTCTAAAAATCCACGTTTAGTGTCTATTTTGGAACCTCCAAAAATTCTTCTAAAAATCCAATTTTAGTGTCTATTTTGGAACCTCCAAAAATTCTTTTCAAAATCCACGTTTAGTGTCTATTTTGGAACCTCCAAAAATTCTTTTAAAAATCCACGTTTAGTGTCTATTTTGGAACCTCCAAAAATTCTTTTAAAAATCCACGTTTAGTGTCTATTTTGGAACCTCCAAAAATTCTTTTAAAAATCCACGTTTAGTGTCTATTTTGGAACCTCCAAAAATTCTTTTAAAAATCCACGTTTAGTGTCTATTTTGGAACCTCCAAAAATTCTTTTAAAAATCCACGTTTAGTGTCTATTTTGGAACCTCCAAAAATTCTTTTAAAAATCCACGTTTAGTGTCTATTTTGGAACCTCCAAAAATTCTTTTAAAAATCCACGTTTAGTGTCTATTTTGGAACCTCCAAAAATTCTTTTAAAAATCCACGTTTAGTGTCTATTTTGGAACCTCCAAAAATTCTTTTAAAAATCCACGTTTAGTGTCTATTTTGGAACCTCCAAAAATTCTTTTAAAAATCCACGTTTAGTGTCTATTTTGGAACCTCCAAAAATTCTTTTAAAAATCCACGTTTAGTGTCTATTTTGGAACCTCCAAAAATTCTTTTAAAAATCCACGTTTAGTGTCTATTTTGGAACCTCCAAAAATTCTTTTAAAAATCCACGTTTAGTGTCTATTTTGGAACCTCCAAAAATTCTTTTAAAAATCCACGTTTAGTGTCTATTTTGGAACCTCCAAAAATTCTTTTAAAAATCCACGTTTAGTGTCTATTTTGGAACCTCCAAAAATTCTTTTAAAAATCCACGTTTAGTGTCTATTTTGGAACCTCCAAAAATTCTTTTAAAAATCCACGTTTAGTGTCTATTTTGGAACCTCCAAAAATTCTTTTAAAAATCCACGTTTAGTGTCTATTTTGGAACCTCCAAAAATTCTTTTAAAAATCCACGTTTAGTGTCTATTTTGGAACCTCCAAAAATTCTTTTAAAAATCCACGTTTAGTGTCTATTTTGGAACCTCCAAAAATTCTTTTAAAAATCCACGTTTAGTGTCTATTTTGGAACCTCCAAAAATTCTTTTAAAAATCCACGTTTAGTGTCTATTTTGGAACCTCCAAAAATTCTTTTAAAAATCCACTTTTAGTGTCTATTTTGGAACCTCCAAAAATTCTTTTAAAAATCCACGTTTAGTGTCTATTTTGGAACCTCCAAAAATTCTTTTAAAAATCCACGTTTAGTGTCTATTTTGGAACCTCCAAAAA
The DNA here is from genome assembly GCF_047663935.1 of Musca autumnalis. Classification (NCBI taxonomy): domain Eukaryota; kingdom Metazoa; phylum Arthropoda; class Insecta; order Diptera; family Muscidae; genus Musca; species Musca autumnalis. The sequence goes on along the minus strand of NW_027412088.1, from coordinate 13,400,073 downwards.
TTCTTTTAAAAATCCACGTTTAGTGTCTATTTTGGAACCTCCAAAAATTCTTTTAAAAATCCACTTTTAGTGTCTATTTTGGAACCTCCAAAAATTCTTTTAAAAATCCACGTTTAGTGTCTATTTTGGAACCTCCAAAAATTCTTTTAAAAATCCACGTTTAGTGTCTATTTTGGAACCTCCAAAAATTCTTTTAAAAATCCACGTTTAGTGTCTATTTTGGAACCTCCAAAAATTCTTTTAAAAATCCACGTTTAGTGTCTATTTTGGAACCTCCAAAAATTCTTTTAAAAATCCACGTTTAGTGTCTATTTTGGAACCTCCAAAAATTCTTTTAAAAATCCACGTTTAGTGTCTATTTTGGAACCTCTAAAAATTCTTTTAAAAATCCACGTTTAGTGTCTATTTTGGAACCTCCAAAAATTCTTTTAAAAATCCACGTTTAGTGTATATATTGGAACCTCCAAAATTCTTTTAAAAAAATCCTACTTCGGAACCCCCAACAATTCATTTAAAAATCCTGTATATTAAGGAACCTCAAAATATTATTTTTTAATTCACGTTTGGTGTCTATTTTGGAACCTCCAAAAATTCTTTTAAAAATCAACGTTTGGTATATATTTTGGAATCTCATGTTTGATTGGAACCACTGTGAATTGTGCGATGTGTATGAGACACATGAGTTGCACCTTATACTTTAATAAGCCAAAAACATAGACAAGACATACACAATGGCTCAAGGTCTTTCCATACAGCAAATAAAAGATGTTGTAATATTATGCTTACTTCCCCTCCCTCCCTCCCTCCCTAAGCACTCACTACTCCTCATCTAACAAATTATTAAGCCAAAAAAATGAAATGAGGCCAACAGAGCTGTGAGACACACAAAAAGACGTCTCAAGGCGAACTTGTTTTTAAATTTTGACCAATGACCGATTGATTTGTTGTGACTATTGTTGTTGTTGGAGGAATTACATTTGATGTCAATCACCGGCTGTTGATTCTTTTGTTATGCAGCAGGAAAACCCCAGAAACCAAAGAGCTTTTGACGGTAAGTAGTATTTTCTTTTTTTAAGTTTTAATTAAAATTCATAACACATTTCCAGTAATTTCGAAAGTAAAGTTTTGGTTTTAACTATTTTTTGTTGTTGGGTCCCACAATTGTTGTTGCCAAACTTTGTGTGTTTTCCCTCATGAAACCGAAAGTGGCAGTTAAAGAATAACAAACTATTTGCCGCATTACCACCACCATCTCCACTGGACAAATGAACTGAAAGAAAGTCGGGAGGTGTTGGTTGTTTGGCAAACAGCGACACTTTAGAAATTGGTGCCATGTTAAAGAAAGTTTCATTTTTTTCAATGTTTTTTATTCTTTAAACTCGAACTAATTGTAAATGTTATTATGGGCACTTGTCATATTGATGGCTATTTCTTTGAATAAAAGGTGTTAATTTTGAAAATTTTCACTGCAGCACTTCTCACTTTTGTAGACTTTTTCGTAACATAATTTTAAAGTTATTTTATTTTTATTTTTCTTCACTTACGGGTAGCAGAAATATGCCCAATTTCAACATTTTGTTTATTAATTATTTTTGGTTATTCTTATTTTTCTAGATTAATCCCTTATTTGGGTGTTTTTTTTCTATTTGCTTCGCCGTTTGAGTTTCACTTATAACCGTTTTAAAGCTCGTTCAAATTGTGACTAAAAATTGAATTGAATATTTGTCGTGCGGCTGATGACAAACAATTGTTGTACCCCGGTTAGGGTGTATGTGTGTATCTTGTCTCAAGACAACAGTAGCAACAACAACTACAACAGAGCATGCAATTGTACAAATTAACAACTAAACCAGAAGACGAAGAGTAATAATAAAACTAGTTGGTAGTTGGAATATTTACAAAGTTTTCATTGAGCCAGACTTTAACTGCCATAAGCCAAAATGTAAATGTGAGATTAAAAGAGAGACTTAGCAAGAGCAAGTCAAAGCAATATGATTACTCTTTGAATAACTCTCTTACAAGGCCAAACGTTGGTAAGTTGGATGTTTATTTTGGGGTCTTTGGAATGGTGCATAAATTGCAGAATTTTTTATAATATTTAATAAGAAATAGAAGAGGATGACCTTAGTCAGCCTTACACCTGTATTCTAAAATACACACTTTTCTGAAGGTTTGGTCCGGTCCTTAAACATGCATTTTTTTATCGATTTTTTAAAGAGTTTTGCCACACATTTTGGCTTGGACTTTTAAACACTTTTCAGAGGTTCTGGCCAGGCGTTTAAAAGTGGTATATAACACGACATTGGTTGTGGATTTGTATTTTGTCGGAAGATAAAAAATAGTCTCCCGTTTTATCACGGTGGATAAAAGACTTCCCACAATTCGTATAAAAGCTAAATTCTTCTACATCAGTAAAAGCCTTTATCTTCCCAAAGTTATGCTCAATTTGAAGAACAGCTGTTTACAAAAACTCTAACAGACACTCTATTATGATGGGTGTCTCCCTCTCCACGGTTTCCGTGTATTAGTGGCTCATCGTAAAAAATACCTTCGAGACAATTCTGTTTGAATCATAAAAAACCCGACAATTTTAGTGGTTAAAGAAAATTTTAAGGTAATAAAATTAAACTAACAATGGCAAGAAATTACAACGTGATCATGATCACGTTCATTAAAGACATATAAGTGTGCCCTGAGATGTATTTTTGTGTGTGGGTTAATAGCGCCTCTTCGTTGCAATGTTGGTAATAGTAATGGCAATTGTGTGGGACGTTAAAAAATGAACAAAAAAGTTACGCATGCGCATGTACCATTTCAGATTGTCTCCACTTCATATTACGGAAGCCGACCGAGTACACGAATGTCTGCCACAATTTTATGGTTTTTGCAAAAACTGGTGGTATCAGTGAATGACTTAAAGAAAAAACTATGAAAATGTTGATTAATGTTATGGTGAGGACAATTTTCTAGGGAGGGGTTATAATGACACGGTTCTCATTATGTATTACAAGTTAACCAAGTGAAAAAGTATCAGTCGGCTTTGCCGAGAGAGATATACCCTCAGCCTGTGTATGTTGAAACAATTTTTTTCCCGAAAAACTTATGTATTTAAGGGGTTTTATGGTGTCATGCTGAAGAAAACTTTTACGATCGTAATTGAGGCAGCGAATGCAAGTTGCTTCAACAAAAATCAAAGTGATTCGATAGCAGGTCTTAAAGTGAACTTATCCGAAATTTGGGAGGTACCGGATTGAGTGGACAAATGTAGTCCATATTTGAACCTGATCTACATCTAGTAGATATATTAGGAATTGTAAAGTATGGACCAATTCGACCACTCCCTTCAAGAGTTTCCGTACTAACAAATTTTCCGAACATTTTTGAACTTTTGTGGCGGAGGTATCTAAAGGAGTGGACCGATATGACTTATCTTCGAACTTAAACTATGTTTGGACAAAATATTACGAAGGCCAAATTTTGGACCGAATCGGTTGATCCGTTCGAGAGTTATCTTGCGCTCCAAGATATGGAGGGCACTGAATACAAGTTGTGACAACAAAACTCAAAGCGATTCGAGAGCAGGTCCTAAACTGAACTTTTTCGAAATTTTGTGTGGGAGGTACCCGAAGCAGTGGACCGATTGAGCCCATATTGGAACCTCATCTAAGTCTGCTAGAAATTTCACGATATGGAAAGTATGGACCAAATCGGTTACTCCATTCAAGAGTTATCGTGCGCAAAAAATGTTTCGAACATTTTCGAAATTTTGTGGGGGAGGTACCGGAAGGAGTGGATCGATATAACCCATCTTTGAACTTAAACTAAGTTTGGGCAAAATATTACGAAAGGCTAATTTTGAACCGAATAGGTTGATCCGTTTGAGTTTTATCGTTCGCACCGGGCAGACAGACGGACCCAGCAAAATTTGAAGGAAGGGGTTCCATGCGATGACGTGATTTCATGGCATCTTTTGCATTGGTTCAAACGAAATCGTGAAAGATCCGACCTTTTCATTAGCATTTGAACCAATGCAAAGAAAGTCGGGAAAGATTCGATATTTTCATCAGCATTTGAATGCATGCAAAGGAAGTCGTGAAAGATCCAATCTTTTCATCAGCATTTGAAGCGATTCAATCGATCCAATAAAGATGAATTTTGTGTTTTATTTATACACATTTCCCTAAATATATAAGATTAATTACACTGTGCAGCAGCAGGTTTGGGGGTGGAAAATTCCATTTGGAGATGACAGCCCTTGATTTGTATATTAAGAACCCAAAAGGAAATTTTCGCCATAGTTCAAGTTTCTGAGATATCGCGTGATGATTTTTTTGATTTTTCCCTATAATACTTGGGAAAATATCTTCATATCTCTCTTTAAATCGATTGGCGAATTTTTTTGTAGAACACTTCATTCTTGTAACTCATTTCCTTTCATATCCTTTTCGTCCTTCATTTCTTGAACCGTAGTAGAAGTACCACAAGGTGAGATTTTTCAACATCCAACTTTAGATGCATGAAAAAAGAACCTGACAAAAATTTGATCACGCCATAACTCAGAAGTTTGACCTATGGCATAACTGTCCTTCCGGCTTCGAAGTATTATCTTCATCGACTTTCATCACCAAAAGGAATGTTTCGCCCCCCAGCCTTGGATCTTCATATTTGCGCGTAGCAATCTTAAATTCTTAAAATCGGTTCAAAAACGGTTTTTTATACCCTCAGCCTTTAGGCTAAGGAGGGTATATACACTTTGATACGATGAAAATGTGCCTCATCGAAATAATGGTTTTAGACCCCAAGTATGTTTGGACCAAATGTGTTTCCGACAATTTGGAGTCGATCTAGCCATGTCCGTCCGTCTGTCTGTCGGTCTGTCTGTCTGTCCTGCTGGCTGGAGCGCACGATAACTCTCGAACGGATGAACCGATTCGGTTCAAATTTTGGCTTTCTTAATATTCTGCCCAAACTTAGTTTAAGTTCGAAGATGAGCTACATCGGTCCACTCCTTCTGGTACCTCCCCCACAAAAGTTCGAAAATGTTCGGAAAGTTTGTGCGCACGATAACTCTTGAAGGGAGTGACCGATTTGGTCCATACTTTGTATAGCTTAAACTTTCTACCAGAGTAATATGAGGTTCCATTATGGTCTCAATAGGTCCACTCCTTCGGGTACCTCCCACACAAAATTTCGGAAAAGTTCAGTTTAGGGCCATCTCTCGAATCGCTTTGATTTTTGTTTTAGCAACTTGTATTCACTGCCCTCCATACGACGCTACAAGTTTCATCAGGGGCAAGTCCATACTTCCTGAGAAAAAAGCATTAAACTTGCAAAAAACCCTTATGACACCATGTGAGGTGGCTGGAGCGAAAGATAACTCTCGAACGGATCTGCCGATACGGTCCAAAATATGTCCTTAGTAATATTTTGTCCAAACATAGTTTAAGTTTGAACATAACTCATATCGGTCCACTCCTTCAGGTACCTCCCCCACAAAATTTCAAACATGTTCGGAAAAAAATGTTCGTACTGTAACTCTTGAAGGGAGTGGCCGAATTGGTCTATACTTTACACGTCCAAAAATATCTACCTGATATAGATCAGCTTGAAATATGGGCTATATTTGTCCACTCCATCCGTTACCTCCCACACAAAATTTCGGATAAGTTCACTTTAAGACCTGATATCGAATCACTTTGATTTTTGTTCAAGCAACTTGCATTCGCTGCCTCAATTACGATGGCAAAAGTTTTTTTAGTGGCAAGTCCATACTTCTTGAGCAAACTTCGGGCTGTTTGTAAAAACCCTTTGGCACCATATGTTGTGGCTGGAGATCCACTTCCATAACGGTCAATGTTGATCCATTCCTTTTAGTATCAGCTCCGCAACACTTTTGATCTTTAATCCTAATCAACATTTTCGTCGGTTCAAACGCCCAAAATTTTTAAAACTCCATATATACATACGTATTTTGGGAAAAATTTGTTTCAATATACACAGGCTGAGGGTATATCTCTGTCGGCAAAGCCGACTGATACTTTTTTACTTGTTTGTTCAAAAATTGAGATGACCGGATCTGTCCTCCATGAAAAGTTGTTATTAACGTGTTCTTTATTACAGGAGCTTTTGTTGGTAAATATTTCAAAAGCACCCAGATGTTTACATAAGCAATAACTAATTGGTAAGTCTACATACCAATAAATAACCAATATCGAATATACAGAAAAACCAAACATAGTTTTTTCTGAACCAAGACCGAGTAAACATCAAAAAGGACAATTAAAACGGGACAATATTGATTATTTGTCAAAGAGAACCGTACCTAAAATCTTCTGAGCAACATTTTTGTAGAATATTTGGATGTTGAAAAATCTCATCTTGTGGTACTTCTACTAAGGTTCAAGAAATAAAGGACGAAAAGCATATGAAAGGAGTTGAATTAGAAGAATGAAATATTTTACAAAAAGATTCGCCAATCGATTTGACTAAAGACATGTATTCTCAAAACGAAGCTACAATAACGGCAATGAGAGATATGAAGCTATTTTCCCAATTATTATAGGGGAAAAATCAAAAAATTCACCACGCGATATCTCAGAAACTTGACCTAGGTCGAAAATTTGCTTTTGGGTTCGTAATATACTCAACAAGGGCTTTCATCTCCAAAAAGAATTTTCCTCCCCCCAGATTTTGAGTTCCGTTTTGTGTCACAGTGTTATTTACAATAGGCTTGATGTTATCGGAGACTTGAAATCACAACAAACCTTGTTAAAACTGCAAAGGATTGGTGAAAATGACATGCCAATGCATGCTTTGGATCCAAAGATGAATAGCATCTTTTGGGGTCCACGCTCATATAAATTTCATCCCCAGCAAAATTTGAAGGAAGGGTTCTATGCGATGACGTGATTTCATGGCATATTTTGCATTGGTTCAAAGCAAGTCGTGAAAGATCCGATCTTTTCATTAGCATTTAAACCCATGCAAAGGAAGTCGTGAAAGATCCGATCTTTTCATCAGCATTTGAATCATTTGTACATCCCTACATGTAGCGACATCAAAACAAAAGAGTATACATTTCCAACATTTTTGTTATAAAATTACAAAATTACAAATTAAATGTAGGTTCACGAACTAGAAATTCTTAATGAAGTGCTGTTGGAGTCCATGTCGAAATCTGAACTGGTGATGAGAAGATAATATAAAAGCATTTGTAAGATGAAGCAAAATCAGTGGCTGAGGGTGGACGAAGTAAACTCTGTTGCGGTGCAGCGGCGGTGATAAAATTGAAATTTTGGGTGTAAACTTTATGCTGATAAATTAGTTCTAGTTATTTCATGAATTACTTTGAATTAATAAAGAGTTTGGTTTGTCATAAAAATCATATTTCAATAAAGAATTTTCGGCTTAACTCTAGTTTAGTAAAAACTCTCCGATTTTTTTGAAAATTTTACCAGAGGTAGATATTGTTGCGCTGATCACGGAAATATACAATTTTCTTGGGGGAAGGACCCGGTTACCCGGTTATTGGACCCGAAAGTCCGGGTACAAAACCCGGGTTGGACCCGGCTCTACTGAACCGATTGCTACAAAATGTGTATCATTGGAAAGCTGGAAATACCTATCCGGGTCCGTCCCCCACGAAAATTATATATTTCCGTGATCAGCGCAACAATATGTACCTCTGGTAAAAATTTAAAAAAAATCGGAAAGTTTTTACTAAACTAGAGTTGTTCCGTCAAAATGACATGCTTATGATCCGACAATGAATGTCATCTTAAGATCCGAAAATGAATGTCATCTTATGGTGGTCACGCTCATATAAAATTCATGAGTGAAAATGCTAAAAAGATGACATGCCAGATCACTTGCACCCATGATTGAATGGTATCTTTGGCATCGAACATTTTGCTGAGGACGGACATGGCTAAATCAACTCCAAATTGTCTGAAACAGATTTCGTCCAAACACGAAAATGGTGACTCCTATTGAAAATTCAAAAATTTATTAAATTCATTAAGACTACAATTTTTGCTTTAGCCGATTTCTAATAGGCATTACCATTTTTGAAAAAATCAAAAAACTGAATAAGGCCACAAAAATTGACAATTGACCCTGGCAAATCGTAGCTTTCCACCAAAATTCTGCTTTGTGGGATTTTTTGCTATTTCCCCCTTATACGCATGTCTATTTTGACTAGACTACACTCACCTGTCTCCTCTTTATGACACAGCCAGTCCATCGTGAACACATATGGTCTGTTCCAGTACTAAGAATCTACTAATTTTTACTATTTTTTCGATAACATAAAGGAAAAAATGTTATCGTAGTAAAAAGTAGTAGCTTCTTGCAGGTTCTGGAACAGAGCAATAGAAACCAGAACCAAATAACTGAAAAGATATCAACGAACGAACACATTTGCTTTGCTACAACAAATCCACAAACAAACTCGCGATTTACATCATGTCGGCTACAATACAGTGCTCTTGTGACGTCTTTCCCAATCCATTGTATTTTCTGTATGACAGTAATATCAGCTTTGTACTTTCCAAATACATGCACCTGTCTGCAACCTGCACCTTCTTCGTAAAGAGTTTGTGAATGTCGTCTACTTTAGAACTCCTTTGTTTTTATACCCTCCACCATAGTATGGAGGGTATATTATTGTTACGAATGTAACTGATAGGTTTAAGTTAGTTTAGTTTAATTTCCGTTAATTTAAAAATTTGAATTGTAACGTAAAGTTTTTATTACGCAGTTACTTTAGTTAAGCAACAACAACTACCATGTAGAACTCTCTTCATCATTCTAGTCGTTACATTACCTTTTGTTAATGTTCTTTTGTTTGTTTTGTTTTGCAACAATAATGTAATTATCGTTTAGTTCCTACTTCTTGTATTTCGTGTAGTTGTTTGTTGTTGTAGTTACGTCATTACTGTGCTTGTATGTATGTGAGTATGGATGTTCGCTTAGTGCGAATGTGTGTCTGTGTGTTCGCTGCACAGATTCGAGTTGTTGCCATATTTCTAGATATTTCTAGACCAAGGAGATTTTGGGTATAAATAGAGTTACGAATGGCAACATTGGAGGAGTTGTGTTTTAAGCGTTGAACTGAACAGATCGGTTAAAGAATATCTGCGTGCTAACTAGAGACTTGCTGTGTGCTAGTAATTAAAGTCGGTTCTGAATAAGTGTAATAAAGTAAATAAAGCATTGTAGAAACGTAATCTAAAACGAACCCTGTTTTATTTGGTACAAATCGTACTGGGGAATAAAACAACGTCTACACGGACATTAGTTAAACCTAATTCCGTAACATTATGTTTGTTTTTCAGCTTGAACTAATCATTTGCGACAGTATACATATTCTTGATCAGAATAAAATTCTGAATCGATCTAGGCTTGTCCGTCTGCCCGTCCGTCTGTTGTAATCACTCTTGCATCCACAAAAATGGAGATGGAACACTGAAAATTTAGGAAAATGCCTGCAAATGCAGGTCAAGTTTGATGATGGGCTATATGGTCCACGTTTTTGTATAGTCCCAAATGACGGTACCGCCCGACTTCAGGAATGTTGACGTTGTTTGCATTTGCAGACCGACATTTAGGGTTCCTAGTTTCCACAAAACTTATATATAAAAAAATATGGATATAGGTCAATGTTTTGATATAGAACCCATATAACGATACCTCCCGATTTTCGTTATTTTGAGGATTTTAGCTAAAATTTTTAACCAAATTAGCTGTAATTTGACATTGGAGGTTCTCAATGGTCACGAAACTTCTCCACCTAAAATCTTCAACGAATGTCCATATAACGATACCTCCCGATTTTCGGTATTTTATTTATTTATTTATTTATTTATTTATTCAAATCCATTCTAGTAATACTAGGCCTACAAGACCATATAAACGTATTACTTAGCATATAAATCCTGAGTATTTAATACTACATTATAAAATATAAAAAATTATTGACATCAATAATCCTTATTCTTGGCTCCCCAGCCGTAAAAATATATATAAAAAAACAAACAAATGTAAAATGGCCAAGTGAACAATAACCCATACAAGCTACAATTATGTAACTAAATGATTGAAAACAACAATACGTAGTTGCGAAAAAAAGACAAAGTTATAAAATTGTATTTCAAACAGTTCGGCGTGAAATTAGATGAGCATGAAGTTTCTTTCTAAACACATTATTAGAGTGAGAAAATATCCTTAGTTCATGAGGCAGTGGATTCCAGGTACGTGCAACGCGAACTAAGAACGATCTTGCATATGTATTTCTAATAAGTATAGGAATATTTATCTGCGGATTTCTTATTGAATGGAAAAACGTAAAGCTCGAATATAGGGACGTAGGTTTTCCAGACTTAATAATATTGTAAAAGGTTAAGAGGATACGAATAGATACAAAGTCAGCAAAAGAACACCCCAGAAAACGTTTCACGTATTCGGAAATATGACTTCTGCGGGGAACGTTGAAAACGAATCTCACAACCGCATTCATAGCTCTCTGCAAACGAGCAAGTTGGATACCTACGCAGCCTGAGACAACTTCTAAACCATATAATATGTTAGACATTAGCATGGCATGGGCTAAACATTTCTTGACCCGAAGAGGCATGTATAGATTGGAAGCATATATCCTTCTTAGCAAAGACCAAATTCTTCCAGATAAAGCATCAATATGTTGTTTAAATGATAGTTCATTGTCAACTACAACACCTAAAATCTTGTGGTGCGTAACAAAATCGATATAGTTATTGTGCAAACAGATGTTCATATCAGGAGCTGCGTTCTTAGTCCTACCAAACATTAAAGCCTTAGTTTTTGAAGAATTTATAGTAAGATAGTTGGTGGTTGCCCAACACAAAAATTGCTGAAGACATTCATTTATAGAGTTCTCGAACGATAACAAATTACTAACGTGACCTACAAAAATCAAGAAAATATCATCTGCAAATTGAAATGTCCTGCAAAACTCAAAATCTAAGGCATCACGCAGGTCATTAACATAAAGAATGAACAACAATGGTCCCAAAACAGAACCTTGCGGTATACCACTATGAAGCGAAACTGTGTCGGACTGACAGCTGTTAGCAACAACAAACTGACATCTGTCTCTTATGTATGAGTAAATAAGCTTGCAGGCAGTGAAAGAAAAATTAAAATTGTCTCTTAGTTTTGTAATCATATGAAAAAAATTTATAGAATTGAAAGCTTTCGATAGATCAAGAGATACTAAAACACTTAACTTTCCTTCATTTATATTCTGACGAATGAAATCAGTTGCTTTCAAGAGCAAATGTGTTGTGTTGTGCCCCTGACGGAACGCATACTGGGTATCTGAAATCAAATTAGATGTGTATTCTAAAATCTGATCTTTCAAAATGACTTCGACGACTTTTGAAATAGCTGGAAGGATAGATATAGGGCGTAGGTCGTCAGGACTACGAACATTTTTTGTTTTTGGAATAGGAACCACTCGGGCATTTTTCCAAGCTAACGGAAAAGTTGAAGATGTTAAAATATAGTTCACCAAATGCAAAATATATTCTGAAATATAGGGGTAGACAAGTTTTAGGAAGTGTATAGGAATTCCATCAACACCCACTGATTTAGATTTAATTTTGGTCATAGCATCAAAAATCTCCACTGCAGAAACACATCTAAATGAAAAAGAGGAAGTATTGTCACTGAATTGGGTAAGATCCAAATCATTATTTGATGTTAGATTGCCTTGCGCAAAAAAAGTATTTATGTCATTTACATCGATATCAAACTCAGGGCTGTCATGCTGAACACATCCCGAGTTTTTGAGTAGTCTCCACATTTCAACAGAACTCATGCTACCAAAAAGCTTTGAAAAATATCTACGTTTCGCCCTGCGAATAACAGTCCTTGCTTTGTTACGATACCTACAGTACCTTAACCAATTGTCCTGAGTCCGAATAGACTGGAAAGCTGAAAATGCCAGATCTCTTACTGACCTTGCAAACGTTACATCACATGCTTGAAACCAATTACTTGAAGATAAATGTATTTTCTTTCTAATTACTGGTACACAAGTAAAGAGATTCGTTAGCAAATCACTTATATAAGAACACTTTATGTTTACATCTATTGCATTTAACATTGCATTACTGTCAAACGATTCAAGAAAAGAAAATAGGCGATCCCAATCTACATTGCTAAAATCACGAAATTCTATAAAGTCGGACGGACAATGAATCTTGAAGCCGAGAGATGCAAAAACAAGGGCATGGTCAGACACAGATGGACATTGGACCTGATCAAAATGGCTTAGGCACGAAATATCACTCAAAATCATAAAATCAATAAGTGATGTAGTCCTTCTTCCTAGATCGAAATGCGTTGGTTTGGAATTATGTACTACAGACATACTATAACGTGTACAGAAAGCTCGAATAGCATTCGCTTTGGAGGCATTAAAAAGATTGGAGTTAAAATCTCCTAAAATTATAACATTGGAATATTTAGAGATTAAATGCTTATGATGGTGTTCAAAGCAAACTAGATTTCCAGAAGCCAAGTAGACAACGCCAAAAAGAATTTTAACATTATCAAAATGAGTTTCAATAAATAACGATTCACAACCTACGACAGAAATCTGAAATACAATTCTATACGAAAGTCCATTGCATATAAATATTCCGACACCCCCACCCCTGCCAGGACTTTGTCGGTCATTACGACAAAGCCTGTACCCGGGTAAGAAAACAGCATTATTACTAATCTCAGAAGATAGCCATGTTTCTGATACAGCAAACATATGAAATATGCTATCTTTTAAGATTTGTCGCAATTCATCAATTTTATGATGGGGCTTGATGCTACGGCAATTTAAATGCGCAAATTTAAAATTTTGATTGAATGGATTAAGTACAGATTTAATGTAAGAGTTATTGTTCACAACTGGACCAAGATTATCATTTAAATGCATCATTAGGCAAGAAATAAATTTGGGAGGGGAACCAAGAATTAAAACTAAAGACTATTACTTTTAAATATAAATGCATTATAACAATTCAAAATTAACACATTCATACAGCTGATCATTAATTTGTATAAAAATGAGATCATTATTCATTACACTAATAATACAGAAATATTGAAATGACTGGAAAAAATACTTATTTGAGGGAATAAGAAAATACTGCATACACATTACTAGGATGAAGCGCCCACTAAACCATTCAGAAGCGAGTTACACTTGTTGGCGTCAGCATACATTTCTTTCCCGTCCGAAAAGAATATTTTGGCTTTCAATTCATTTGAATTCAGAATTTTAAATTTTGAAATAATGTTTTGCTTTCGCAGTTTTCTACACACAGAGTTGAGGTAAGCTGCACCAGGAGAGTAATGCTCGTTGAGATACACTCGGTTTTCTAAATCACCACCTTCACCTTCTATAATATCGCTAATTTTAAGACTTCTTGTTTTAAAGTACTCCTTCATTATGGTGTCACGGGTATGCACATTATTAAACTTGACGAGTATCTGAGTTTTCTTGCTTATGTAAGATACATGGTTTATGTCGTGGATTGTAATAGGAACATTAAAAAATGCACTCAAGGATAAAACTGGAGAAATGAGGTCAGTCAACCCCGCTGGCAATCCACCAATTAAAATGTCAGCTCGGTTAATTCTGCGATGTAGCATATTAATTTCAGCTTCAAGCTCAGAAGTTTTTGATGCAGTGTTAGATTCCACATTTTTGATCCGCTCATTGCAGCTATTTATGTCATCTCTAATTTCAGATAAACATGAAGTCATTTGGTTGTTCATGCCTTCAATCGCCGTCTTAATATTATGCAGGATTAGGATTTTAGCTACATGTTTTGACCGAACCACCTGTAATTTAACATTTGAGGGTCCCTGTGGTCACAAAACATCTCCACCAAAAATTTTGAACATAGGTCCATGGTTTGGTATAGCCCGCATATAACGGTACCTCCCGATTTTCGGTATGTTGAGGATTTTAGCTAAATTTCTTGACCGAACTTGCTGTAATTTGACATTTGAAGCTTCAATTCCGCACGACATTTCTCCACCAAAAGTTGTCAAACATGAACCTAGTTTTGGTATAGGCCCCATATAACGGTACATCCTGATTATCGGTATTTTGAGGGTTTTAAGTAGATTGTTGGACGGAACTACCTGAAATTTGACATATGAGGTTATCTGCAGTCACGAAACTTCCAAACCAAAAATTTTAATCATGGGTTCATATTTTGTTATAGCCCCCATATAACGGTACCTCCCGATTTTCGGTGTTTTCCGAACTTGCTGCAATTTGGTATTTGAAGCTTATATTGCGCACAACACTTCTCCACCAAAAGTTGTCAAACAAGGACCTTGTTTTGGTATAAGCCCCATATAATGGTACTTCCCGATTTTTGGTATTTTGAGAATGTTGGCAAATTTTTTATCGGGTGCCACCGTGCTGCAATGGTATGCACACCAGCCTAGCACACTAAAGGTCGTGGGTTCGATTCCCCGGCCAGGCAACATAAAAAACTTCAACGGTGGCAAAATACCCCTCAGTATTTTGGCGACATATCCAGAGTATTTCAGCCATGTAAATCTTCTTTACAAGTGGTGCCTTAGGACACGCCGCGGCGTAGTAGTAGTAATTCGAACGAATTTGAATTCGAATCGTCTTAGTGAAACAGGCCATAAGAATATTTTATTTTTGAGGGTATAAAAAGTTCAGCCCGGCCGAACTTAACAACTTTCAACTTGTTCTCTTTGTTCTCATAGCAGGATATTTTTTTATGTATAGAGATGAGTTACCAACCCGACAACTACATAAGTTTTTTTTGTTCTTATGGATCATCTCGCGACGCATGTTAGCTCACTACCGTTCACAGGTGTAAAATGCATCTCCAGGTTATACCACGGAAAGTCTGTGTCCACTTGAGATGAAAGAGAGACAAAGTATAGTCGCTGAAATCTCTACATACAATTTTCGCTCTTCAATTTCTACCATAAAATCTAGCATTGCATACTTTCACCTTTTCGTTATTTTTAAGTTGTACGTTCCCTTTTAAATATCCCTCGTAAAATACACCGTTATAAATGACTTTTCTTGCGTGAGGGCTTAAATATTGCAATACGCATGCACATACTTTCATTCATTAACGTTAAACATGCAAGCTGATGAAGCTGTGACTTATGTAATTTATTTATTTTCGTTTGTTTTGCTTATTTAAGGGAACCTGTTTTATAAGCAATTTCATTGGAAATGTTTTATGTGTTTTGGGGCCCTGTCATGTCCGTATAAACAATATATTTTCTTTTATAAAAAATTTAAGAAATTTGTTATATGTACTCGTTCCCACAGTTCACATACCCACAGCTGAATCGGGATTCAAGCAAAGCCGAAATTCTTTACATGTCTTCTTTTCAATTTTCATTAAAATTGAATGTAATCAAAGTAAAGTATTACTTTTAAAAGACATACACAGACAAATACACATCTGTAGTCTGTTCCAGTACTGCAAGAATCTACTAATTTTTAATATTTTTTCGATAACATAATGGAAAATTTGTTATCATAGTAAAAATTTGTAGTTCCTTTCAGGCTCTGGAAACGGCATATGATCTTACAAAATTTGTATACATTTAAGGCAACATTTGCATCAAAACTATTTTAACAAAACGCTTCGATTAACTTGTCAATTCTGTTGAATATCTGTCAAATAAAATTCATATAACACTTGTTTTAGGTCCCAGTGTAAATTAAAGGTTTTAGTCGCCCTTTATTCGACGTTTTGTCTCCTTCATTTCATTTCTGTTTTTTATCTAGTGTAACTATCAAAAGTACAAACAGTTCAAAGGTCAATGAATTTGTGTTAAACAAATAAATTAACTTAAGTACTTAACACCGACAGCAAATGTTTAAAACTATTAAATTAATTGCTCATACACACATAAACTGGTTGCATACATTGACCAAGTTTTGTTTTTTCTTTTCTTTTCGTTAATGGAAATTATTAAGAATCACTGAAGCAAAGCGCATGTTCAACTGCAAGAAAAAATCAAAATAAACTTCCTTGTCTGTTTATTTGTTTACATTATGGAATAAACGTCATTATGACATTAACCCTGCTATTACGTTGGGGTCATTTGATGACCCAAATCGTATTTATCATCTCCGTATGTCTTACTGGTGGGATATAATTAAAAGTCCTTACAGTCCAGTGCATGGATTTTTGAGATATACTGAAATCAATTAGTTTCATCAATATTTTGTGCTTAGAAGTATATTTATTGCATGTGTATACACATAACATGTTAGGGTCATTTTATGACCCCGTCCGTATATAATTTGGCATGTCAAAATTTAATTTTAGTTTTTTAGCATTTTCCTTACATATTTTTCTTGTTTTATATGACAACAAAACAAAAAATAAATAAAGAATACAAATTTTTCATTTATTGTTGTAATTTTTACGTACAATAACGACGAATCCTAATGCTTTCAGTTCAGTGACAGATCTTTTACCGATAATATTGACATCGAATTTATGTAAATTTTTAGTTCTTTACTGAATTTATTAGTGATCAGACAAAAATGTTCTCTAATAAACACTTCAAGCTATTATTCTACGCCTTAAAAACCTTTTAAAAATGTACACTATATAATTTTTTCAATACATGGGTCATCAAATGACCCTAACAAAGCGTATTTGATTTTTTTCTAACGTAGTAGCAGGGTTAAATATTACATTCAAAAAACCAGTTGGGCTCCGTAACCAATATTCACCACTTATAAAATATTTTTCTCCCGCTCTTAAAGTTAAGAGATTTGCAAGCGAGAGTCTGTAACTCAAATTCGATTTTATATCAATTTGGAGATGAAGTTTTTTCTTTTTATTATGAAATCCGCTCTTAATTGATCTAATCTACCTGTCTACCTACCTGACCATACATTTTTGTTTTTTACAAAAACTCAGTTATTAGCCATTTGCTGAATTCGACTGTCATTTAGTTAAACAACGTAGATCAACGTGAGCATAACGAATATTTTCATAGCCAAAAATATTATTTTGCAATTTGATAAAAGCTAAAACACGAAACAAAAAATGAAAACCTTAAGCCTGTTTACCACTTGTGTGAGTTGAGAAAAAATAAGTGAATTTAAAGTTTTGCAAAAAGGGAGTATTTTTAAGTTAAAAGTAATAGTATTATCCCTATTAAATTAAAAAAAAATTATAGCAACATAAAAAATAACATAATTCAAGGCAATATTTTTTTTAATACCTTGTTAATAAAGCATAAAGACGTATATTTTGGGCGAGGTTATTATGAGCATTATGTGTTTCTTATTACTTTGAAAGAGGCATTAAAGACGTGATTCAATATACCCTATATGTTGCTAATAATAACTTTGGCCTGTTTCAAAGTTTGCTACAATTTGAAATATTTGTCTCATGACCACGATTGAGTGAATTTTGTTAACTTTGTCTATACGGATTTAAGAGGTTCGTTAAAAAGATATAACGAATTTTGAATTTTCGCGGGATATACGATTTTCA